>NC_140597.1:40106549-40426549 GCF_057381915.1 Diplotaxodon limnothrissa | reverse complement strand
CCAGAGGCTACTCAGCCCCCATTGATGGACAGTGCACTCAGGCCCCTAAGGGGGACCTGCTATCAATAATCCCTAACCCCTAACCCTAACCCTAACCCACATCTCCTACCCTAACCCTAACCTATCCCCCCCTCCCTGTCCCAACCCCAGAAAAAACAGAAAAAAAGCCTAAAAAAATGGAAAAACAAAAAACAGAAAAAGAAGCCTAAATAGAGTGGTTACTAAGGATGGGGGTGCCAGAAAAACAAGATGATAGACAGAGTGGACTAAGGAATAGGGGGTGCCATAAAGAAAAAGGATAGAAAGAAAGCTCCCCAAGTAGGGTTGAGAAAAAAAGAGAGAGAGTAAGAAAGCTCCCCAAGTAGGGTTGAGAGGAAAAGAGGAAAAGAGAGAAACATAGAAAAAACTAAGTACAGAAAAAATTAAAAAGCCAAGAAAAAACCTAAGTAAGAAGGAACAGAAAAAAGTAAAGACAAAAAAAAGTCAGAAAGAAAAGCTAAGAAAAGAAAAAGTATAAATAGAGGACAAACCAGTCCCTACCCTCATTGAGCCCAGCCTGATGAAGGCGAAGTAACGCCGAAACGTCGCGACGGGCTCAATAGAACAACTAATGGCCACTACTACCCAATGATGGGCAATTTTTTGATCCGGGGGCATCAGTGCCTACCCCAGTCGAGTGAGCGTGCATCAGGGGACCCAGACTTCTGCCTGGGACCCCTTTCTTTCCCCAAACCCTTACCAGCCAGGTCCCGGTGGAGTGGGCGATGCCCCTACCCACATCTCCTACCCTAACCCTAACCTATCCCCCCCTCCCTGTCCCAACCCCAGAAAAAACAGAAAAAAAGCCTAAAAAAATGGAAAAACAAAAAACAGAAAAAGAAGCCTAAATAGAGTGGTTACTAAGGATGGGGGTGCCAGAAAAACAAGATGATAGACAGAGTGGACTAAGGAATAGGGGGTGCCATAAAGAAAAAGGATAGAAAGAAAGCTCCCCAAGTAGGGTTGAGAAAAAAAGAGAGAGAGTAAGAAAGCTCCCCAAGTAGGGTTGAGAGGAAAAGAGGAAAAGAGAGAAACATAGAAAAAACTAAGTACAGAAAAAATTAAAAAGCCAAGAAAAAACCTAAGTAAGAAGGAACAGAAAAAAGTAAAGACAAAAAAAAGTCAGAAAGAAAAGCTAAGAAAAGAAAAAGTATAAATAGAGGACAAACCAGTCCCTACCCTCATTGAGCCCAGCCTGATGAAGGCGAAGTAACGCCGAAACGTCGCGACGGGCTCAATAGAACAACTAATGGCCACTACTACCCAATGATGGGCAATTTTTTGATCCGGGGGCATCAGTGCCTACCCCAGTCGAGTGAGCGTGCATCAGGGGACCCAGACTTCTGCCTGGGACCCCTTTCTTTCCCCAAACCCTTACCAGCCAGGTCCCGGTGGAGTGGGCGATGCCCCTACCCACATCTCCTACCCTAACCCTAACCTATCCCCCCCTCCCTGTCCCAACCCCAGAAAAAACAGAAAAAAAGCCTAAAAAAATGGAAAAACAAAAAACAGAAAAAGAAGCCTAAATAGAGTGGTTACTAAGGATGGGGGTGCCAGAAAAACAAGATGATAGACAGAGTGGACTAAGGAATAGGGGGTGCCATAAAGAAAAAGGATAGAAAGAAAGCTCCCCAAGTAGGGTTGAGAAAAAAAGAGAGAGAGTAAGAAAGCTCCCCAAGTAGGGTTGAGAGGAAAAGAGGAAAAGAGAGAAACATAGAAAAAACTAAGTACAGAAAAAATTAAAAAGCCAAGAAAAAACCTAAGTAAGAAGGAACAGAAAAAAGTAAAGACAAAAAAAAGTCAGAAAGAAAAGCTAAGAAAAGAAAAAGTATAAATAGAGGACAAACCAGTCCCTACCCTCATTGAGCCCAGCCTGATGAAGGCGAAGTAACGCCGAAACGTCGCGACGGGCTCAATAGAACAACTAATGGCCACTACTACCCAATGATGGGCAATTTTTTGATCCGGGGGCATCAGTGCCTACCCCAGTCGAGTGAGCGTGCATCAGGGGACCCAGACTTCTGCCTGGGACCCCTTTCTTTCCCCAAACCCTTACCAGCCAGGTCCCGGTGGAGTGGGCGATGCCCCTACCCACATCTCCTACCCTAACCCTAACCTATCCCCCCCTCCCTGTCCCAACCCCAGAAAAAACAGAAAAAAAGCCTAAAAAAATGGAAAAACAAAAAACAGAAAAAGAAGCCTAAATAGAGTGGTTACTAAGGATGGGGGTGCCAGAAAAACAAGATGATAGACAGAGTGGACTAAGGAATAGGGGGTGCCATAAAGAAAAAGGATAGAAAGAAAGCTCCCCAAGTAGGGTTGAGAAAAAAAGAGAGAGAGTAAGAAAGCTCCCCAAGTAGGGTTGAGAGGAAAAGAGGAAAAGAGAGAAACATAGAAAAAACTAAGTACAGAAAAAATTAAAAAGCCAAGAAAAAACCTAAGTAAGAAGGAACAGAAAAAAGTAAAGACAAAAAAAAGTCAGAAAGAAAAGCTAAGAAAAGAAAAAGTATAAATAGAGGACAAACCAGTCCCTACCCTCATTGAGCCCAGCCTGATGAAGGCGAAGTAACGCCGAAACGTCGCGACGGGCTCAATAGAACAACTAATGGCCACTACTACCCAATGATGGGCAATTTTTTGATCCGGGGGCATCAGTGCCTACCCCAGTCGAGTGAGCGTGCATCAGGGGACCCAGACTTCTGCCTGGGACCCCTTTCTTTCCCCAAACCCTAACCCTAACCCTAATATGGAAGCTAACATTATGCTATGGCTAAAGCTAATGATGGCAGTTCAAGGACACAACAGTGGTTGCCCTGGAGATCGATCAAGTGCATGATGGGAACCAGGAAGTCAGACCAGGCAGAGCACATGGAGCACAGGGAGCAGGTGGCAGACAGACCAGGGAGGAAACCTCATTCGAAGGACAAGGTGCAGGTATGTGAGAATACATGATAACAAATATAGGAAACGACTGAAGGAGAAGCATTTATGAGATGATATTAATACTCTAAACTTGCAGAAGCTAAAAGTCAATAATTGTGAGTTAATGAGTGAAATTTTCAAAGTCACGGACATACGTTAAATTTCCATAAACCCAAATAGGGCCTCATTAGCTCTCTAAAATGCGATTGAACCTGATGATATTAGTACTTTAAACCTGCAGAAGCTAAAAGCTAATAATTGTGAGTTGAGCAGGACTTATGGATCATGCAATCAATCGGAGACCTCCGCGTCTCCGTGGCTGGGGTAGTCGCAGGCGGCCTTCGGGCACTGCCTTCGTCCCCCCAAGTGCAGACATGCAATCAATCGGAGACCTCCACGTCTCCGCGGCTGGGGCATT
Organism: Diplotaxodon limnothrissa; assembly: GCF_057381915.1. Taxonomy (NCBI): domain Eukaryota; kingdom Metazoa; phylum Chordata; class Actinopteri; order Cichliformes; family Cichlidae; genus Diplotaxodon; species Diplotaxodon limnothrissa. The sequence goes on along the minus strand of NC_140597.1, from coordinate 40,423,170 downwards.
CGCAGGCGACCTTTGGACACTGCCTTCGTCCCCCCAAGCGCAGACCGCCCGGGGTGGCTCTTGAGTGAAATTCTCAAAGTCACGGACATACGTTAGATTGCCATGAACCCAAATAGGGCCTAATTAACTCTCTAAAAGGCGATTGAACCTGACAGGGCCCGATTGGCCTCTTGGAAACTTTAAAAATTAAAGCCCAGAAAGGCATTACTTAATTACTATTAGGAAACTTTAAAAATTAAAGCCCAGAAAGGCATTAATTAATGACTATTGTCTTATTTAATTGATGACACACTCCAAGGCGTGATCAACCTTGGCAGGGCCTTCCTTGGAGGAGGATGTCTAGTGATAATGGCCGAAACATCCAATGATTCCAGGGTCCACTACTGATGATGTGTCCTAAATATTACTTTAAAATCAAATTAATGAGACTATAAAAAGATAATACAATAAAAAGCCGTGGGGGACCTTGCCGCCTGGGACGGGAGCAGGCATGGCCAGTGCATTGGAGCCCGGCCCCCTTCGGGGACCGGACTCCCAACTTATTTCTCCCCTATCCAGCCCGTGCCGCCTGTCCACCCACCTGGGTAGCGTGAGGTTCCCTGGGGGCTTTCTTCACTGGGCTGGGGGTGTCCCGACCCCCTCCCAATCCTAAACCTAACCACTTACAAAGAAAACCAAAAAAGGAATGTGAGATGGGGGTGCCATTAAAACAATAAAAACAAAGAAAGCTAGAGTGCTAAGCCAGTGCTAACAAGAAAGCCAAGGTGCTTAGCTGATGCTGGAAAGGAAATATGATGAGGGGGTGCCATTGAAACAAGAAAGACAAAGAAAGCTAGAGTGCTAAGCCAGTGCTAACAAGAAAGCCAAGGTGCTTAGCTGATGCTGGAAAGGAAATATGATGAGGGGGTGCCATTAAAACAATAAAAACAAAGAAAACCAAAAAAGGAATGTGAGAAGGGGGTGCCATTAAAACAATAAAAACAAAGAAAACTAAAGTGCTAAACTAATGCTAACAAGAAAGCCAAGGTGCTAAGCTAATGCTAACAATTGTATGACAGTGACACATGATAAAGTACAAATTGTACATGGGACTAGTCATCTTTATATTGAGTTTCATGGATGCTAATATGGAAGCTAACATTATGCTATGGCTAAAGCTAATGATGGCAGTTCAAGGACACAACAGTGGTTGCCCTGGAGATCGATCAAGTGCATGATGGGAACCAGGAAGTCAGACCAGGCAGAGCACATGGAGCACAGGGAGCAGGTGGCAGACAGACCAGGGAGGAAACCTCATTCGAAGGACAAGGTGCAGGTATGTGAGAATACATGATAACAAATATAGGAAACGACTGAAGGAGAAGCATTTATGAGATGATATTAATACTCTAAACTTGCAGAAGCTAAAAGTCAATAATTGTGAGTTAATGAGTGAAATTTTCAAAGTCACGGACATACGTTAAATTTCCATAAACCCAAATAGGGCCTCATTAGCTCTCTAAAATGCGATTGAACCTGATGATATTAGTACTTTAAACCTGCAGAAGCTAAAAGCTAATAATTGTGAGTTGAGCAGGACTTATGGATCATGCAATCAATCGGAGACCTCCGCGTCTCCGTGGCTGGGGTAGTCGCAGGCGGCCTTCGGGCACTGCCTTCGTCCCCCCAAGTGCAGACATGCAATCAATCGGAGACCTCCACGTCTCCGCGGCTGGGGCATTCGCAGGCGACCTTTGGACACTGCCTTCGTCCCCCCAAGCGCAGACCGCCCGGGGTGGCTCTTGAGTGAAATTCTCAAAGTCACGGACATACGTTAGATTGCCATGAACCCAAATAGGGCCTAATTAACTCTCTAAAAGGCGATTGAACCTGACAGGGCCCGATTGGCCTCTTGGAAACTTTAAAAATTAAAGCCCAGAAAGGCATTACTTAATTACTATTAGGAAACTTTAAAAATTAAAGCCCAGAAAGGCATTAATTAATGACTATTGTCTTATTTAATTGATGACACACTCCAAGGCGTGATCAACTTTGGCAGGGCCTTCCTTGGAGGAGGATGTCTAGTGATAATGGCCGAAACATCCAATGATTCCAGGGTCCACTACTGATGATGTGTCCTAAATATTACTTTAAAATCAAATTAATGAGACTATAAAAAGATAATACAATAAAAAGCCGTGGGGGACCTTGCCGCCTGGGACGGGAGCAGGCATGGCCAGTGCATTGGAGCCCGGCCCCCTTCGGGGACCGGACTCCCAACTTATTTCTCCCCTAACCCCTAACCCTAACCCTAGGGCAAAATTTAAAAACCAGTTTATTTAAACAAATAACATTTACACAAAACAAATACGGTTAAAAGCATTAAATATTTAAAACAAGGGATTCCATAATGTTCAAATTCATATATACACTCAAATCTTAAAAATGGTTTATATACACAGGATAATATGGGCTTCAATACAACACAATTGGAAAGATTTGGTTAAAAAATTAAAAAAACACACACAGAGGGGAGGGTATAAAGGGAGGTGGAGTCAGCTTGGAGCTCATTTCGACTCTGGACTCTGAGGAGTGAACATCAATAGCCACAGCCTTGTGCATTACAGCCTCATTTCTGTAGCTTTTTGTGTGCCAAGCGCCTGAGGAAGACCCTTACAGGGTCGAAACGTTGCGCGTACGGCACACTGTTTTTTGTAATTAATTGAATAAAACTTTTGTTTTAATTTTTCTTTCTTTTTTTTCTTCTTTTTCTTTTTATTTTGACATTTGTATCTCGCCACATAAAAGCTCAAATAAGAGTTATAATTATTTAGATAACAAAGGCGAACCCACATTACAAGGACCACAATAATACACAAAATAGAAAACACAACAACACAAACACAACACTTTGCCAAAGACTGAGGGCCGGATGGCCTCAGCAGGTTGGACCACCGTCCGATACGGGAAAAGGCGGAGGCTTTCCCGTAATCGTGACAACCAGCAGGGTGGGTTTCCTTCGGGAGGGATGGCCCGTGCGTTTCCTGCCTCACAGAGGTGGCAGGCTCAGTCCCCTTCCCCTATCTGACAATAAATAATCAATCACCAACCAATTAGATATATATTTCTGACTAATCTTGACCTCTTAACTGTTTGTGTGTGTGTGTGTGTGTGTGTGTGTGTGTGACAGACAGAGAGAGAGAGAGAGAGAGAGAGAGAGAGAGAGAGAGCCACTTGCTGTGGATTTAAGAACCAAACACTCAAACAAACCAAAGAGAATGTCAGACGCAGAAGGAGATTGTATTATTTGTGGCAACCGATGATGTCTTGGTCTCCACTTGTAGGCTGCATCTTGAAGGCATGTGTGTGGACGAGGAGATGACAGGAAACACAGAGCGTCAGCAGCAGCCATCTAAGCTTCACAGGGCACACACGGCACCACACAGACAAATCACTTTCCTGATGCCCAGCCCAAAGCCAGCCGCCCGCTGCCTCCTCATCTCCTCCTCCTCCTGGGACCTTTAGGGAGCACTCAGTACCCGCAGGTAAACCATGCACTGTCACAAAATCTCCCGGCATCACAGGCCCTCTCCTGACACTGAAACCTCTCCTCATTTCTGTTATTTTTCCCTTATCTGTGACCCGCTCAGTGTGTGTGTGTATGTTTGTGTGTCTGTGTGTGACAGAGAAAGAGAGAGAGAGAGAGAGCCACTTGCTGTGCATTTAAAAATCAGAGACTCAAACACACCACAGAGAGTGACAGACGCACAATGCAATTCTCTTGTGGCTTTTGCCCCCATTTTATTTGTTTTTTTTTTTATTTGAAATATATATTTTTGAAGTATTTTACACATCTCCTCCTTTCCTTATACCTTTTTATGGATTTCTCTTTTTTTGAACACTTTGGTTGGAAGGTAACTTCTTCATGGAACACACATGCTGTAGTACAGCACTTTTTTCACCTGAAATGAAATATAACTTAAATCACACTTCTGTCAAGTGGCATCGAACCTATAACATAACGTGTAGCATGATCTGGTTGGAATGTAACTTATAAGTGAAGTCACATCTGGAATCAGAACACAATGAACGTTTACTTATAAATTTCTGAACAAAATTTCCCTCCTCTTCTGGACGTATGCCTGGTATGATCGAGCAGCCATAGCAGCGGCCTTACATTGTTGGACATAACTGCGGTACCCGTCAAGAACTGGGACTGCAGAGTCCGGGTTGACAAACCCTGTCTCCTCTGGAGTCCAATCCCTCCTCACGTTGGCTGGCATGTACACAGCTCTTGTGACCACAGACTCTGGTACTTCGTCCTCTAGCAATGGAGGAGCTTTCAGTTCCTCCATATCCAGCTGGACTGTTGGACGCATTTTCTGGTCTGGAAGGAATGGACGGTGCAACATCCTGTAGGGGATGTCATAGTGGAGCTTGTAAAATGTAAATCCAGATGTTCTTTCGCATAGAGAAGTTGACAGGATCTTGTATTTCTGCAGCTCGGATTGGCTGATATTCTTCTCGATGAGCAGGTCCTTTATATTCTCAAATGACACATAATCACCATTCATCAACATTCCGATTGAACTGGCCAGAATCAAGATGTTCTTCTGGGTCTGTACAGGGACAGTTCCTGGGATCCTTTTCAAAACGTCAGCCAACCACGGCATGCCATGTTCCTGGTATCTTTCCAACTTGCGGCCATAACACATCGAACGGCGCTCCATTTCCATTGCAATGTCTCCAACCATGGCTGACGCCCGTGCTTCCATTGAAGGCTCGTGGTGATCATTGTGTACTTCAATGAAGTGCTGAAAGTTCCATGAGGCCTTGGTCATGCCTCTGATATCACGATATTTGATTTCGGGGAACCACCTAAGCTTCAGCTGCAGGAAACCAGCCATCAGGCATTCGTACACATCTTTCCCTGCCTCTTGAATGAGGATCCTGGCCCTGGAGAATGTAAAGGGAGTTGGAAATGTGTCCTTGGTTGCAAGGTTGCCTACTAATGTTGACAGGTTAACGTGTCCCTTGAGAATGTCAGGGCACTTATCTCCCTGGAGCGCAGAGATGGGGATCTCTTCGTTTCTCCCGAAAAGATCCTGGAGGAGAAGGACTACAAGTGAAGGGCCAACTACAGAAGGCTCAGCCTCCATGTTACATGTAAGAGAGAACAGCCTGTGGATTCGATGGGTCTGGAGAGCATCCTTTGTCCAGTGTAACACAGGTGGAGGTGTGTCCTCACTTGTTGGCACTGTGGCAGAGCCAAGCGCCATGAACCCCCTGATATGAGTGGCACTGAACTCATGACGTGAACTAGTGCCCATTGCTGAGGAGTAGACATTGTCCACATTGGACAAAGGGTGGCCGTAAAAAGCTTCTTCCAGCGCGAGCTCGAGCTGAAAGGCTCTCCACGATGGGATGAACCCACCTTTTCCCGAGTGCTCGTTTCCCAGAGTCCAGAGCTCGTCGGCCATGTAGGTGAGACATGTACAGAGTATCTCCTGGATACTACAGTCTCCCTCGTCCCATTTGAAGGGTATCACCATTGGGAGTTCGTTTAAAAACCATTTCAAATGACGAAGGGAGAAGAAATGAACAGCGGGAATAGGTTCGATCAGGCATGAGAGGTCCGCGGCGTCCAGCGCTTGCACCATCTCGATGCGTAAGGGATACTTGCACATGGCCTTGTTTGCAAGGTTCCGCATGTGTACGTAGTAGTCCTGCGCACGGGATTCGAGGGCCTTGGTATAGTTGGGGTGGCTGAGCCCACCGATGACTATCAAGCCACTTACTGGGTGACGGAACGTTGCCAGAGCGTGGGTAAGGTAAGGTAAGGTAACTTTATTTATACCTAAAGGCAAGGTAAATTTGCTTTACAGAAAAATGACAGCATTTGACATCCCTTTAAAAACACACATACCTAGTAAATATATAAAACTCACTGTGACACATACTTTAATATTTCGAATCAAAAACAGTTCTTATTTAATTCAGTGACAGCAACGGGGACAAAGCTATTTTTATAACGCTTTGTCCTGCATCTCGGAAATAGAAACCTCCGTCCTGAGGGAAGAAGCTGAAATTCACCCCTTAGAGGATGGGAACCATTATTAAGGATTGATAAAGCCATCCTCTGTACCTGCTTAGAGTACAGGGAGGCTAAACAAGACTGTGGCTCACCTATCAGACGACTGGACCATCTCACTATCTGATTTAGAGAGTTTTTCTCTGTGACAGAGGTCTGACCAAACCATGCCACCAAACAAAAGGATAAAACAGACTCAATAAAAGAACGATAAAACAAAGTTAAAATTTTTTGGTCAATGTGGAAATGAACACATTGACCGTGGGGACTGTCCACGTAAAACTGCCAATGGTTCGCAAACGGCAGGTCGGCAATAGACCCCAGAACTGGACTGACGTCCACCTCATGTTCATCCAATTCAGTCTGCATGTTTGCGCACTCGTGCATTGACATGGCAGTATAGACAGTTGTTCTTGGACCGACCAACTTCTCTAACCCTGCTCTGGACCAAAACAATAGGGTGTGGGGGTCCTCTGTTGACAATGTGCACGCAACATGTAAAGACAAGCGAACAATGTTGTCAAAGTCAGTGATGTTGGACAGAATCAGCGGTTCCTGGGATCTGTGGCCAAACTTGTAGACATAGAAATGTAAATCCAACGTCTCATGTTCAGGTAGCAAATCCTTGGATTGATCGAGAGTGCGCAGCAGGAATTCCTGGTCCTGTGGTAAGACTTTCATGTAACCTTTGTTTTGGAGGATAATCTTTTGGAGCGAGGGTCTACAAAGCTGTTCTGGTGGAAGCGCTCTCAGACTCTCAATGAAGTTCATCAACATCGCATTGATGAGTTCTATGGTGTTGAAGGACAGATATCCAAATGTGGAAAATACCTTTTCCATCCCATAAGGGGATTTCGGGATTGCTGTGACATGGAGTTTGAATCCGTCATTGAGCTCAGCTAGATCAATACCTCGCAGCCTGTGGAGCACTTCTAACCCTTCGCTGGAATACTTTGTACGATCAATGTGTTTTTTAATGATGTGCCAGGAATTTCGCAGCTGGGGGTTTCTGTATAGTGAAAGCCTCAACTTGGAGAATTGAATCTTCAACTTTTCCAAGAAGTTCAGTTTGATGACTATCCCGTTGATATTGAACTGAGCAGCTAGTTGTTCAACGGGACTGTCAACAGTAGTTGCTTGGAGGGGAATGAGGATGTCAGGGTCGGTGAGGAAGTTCAGCACACTTGGGGAGCACGTGAATGCTTTGGACAAAGCACGCATATTTTCCCTGCCAACATCATCCATGGCTCGTGGAATCTGGTAAGTAAAAAGAAGAAAAATGGGGTAAGTACACACAAGACCTGCTTCTGCGGTCCCAGAAGAGCCTTTTCAGGGGTTGTCTAATTCAGAATGGGAGGTCAATTTCCTACATTTTCTCTGAATTAATGATTGTAATTAAGACATTAAGGGGTGAAAAACATTTATTGATTTTTCAATTCCATCAAGGCGCTTGGCATCATTATTTTAAAATACATGTACACATGAATCCTCTGCAGATGCAGACAATGCTGAACCATTTAAAATGACTTCATTTGACTTAGGGCTTTCATAACACTTCCGTGTATTTATATTGAACTTAAATAAGGTGATTCCGATTTTTTAAATCAGTATTTTTGCTGACAGTTGTTAATTTTTTTAAAAAATTGTCTCTTTTGTAAAAAAAATAAGAATAAGTTTTCATAAAGAAATATACGTGTAAATATGTAGTTACACTAATGTGTAAATGAATGTTTACTCACTGTTGAGCGTAACTCCCTTCACTTCCAAAGGACAAATCTACCATCTGTCTGCAAAATAATCGTCTTGATGCATTCTCAATCATCCAGGAAAGTAAATTTCCAAAAGTTGATTCTGTTCATCTGGACGTAGCGTTTTGTATGAGAAACGTTTCGTCACTCATCCCAGTGACTTCTTCAGTCTCAGCTGACTGTAGGTTTCCCCAATCTTATAAACAGAACATTTGCATAATGATTGAAACCAGCCCACTGAAGGAACAATGGGCTTGGAGGTCAGTTCCCATTGTTCCTTCAGTGGGCTGGTTTCAGTCATTGAAGGGTGAGTGACGAAACGTTTCTCCCACAAAACGCTATGTCAAGATTAACAGAATCAACTTTTGGAGGTCTACAAAATAATGTTTGACTTGTAAAAAAAATTGCAGACAGTATGTTCAAAACAAATTCATTATGTGTCTAATCTTAAATTCTTAAAGGTTAAGATTTATACCTCTAAATTCATGATATAATTACAAAATAACTAAAATGATTACTTTGAATGGGGAATTATGTTGTTTAAACTTTTAGTGATATGTATTTATTTGTTGGAATAGTTGTTACTTTGGATACAAGACTTGGAAGAATTGGGGAATAATATTTAAGGATTGGAAGAATTAGAGATTTGAATGGATGAATAATTTATTTAAATTTCACTTATTGTGAAACAGATTTCTAAAAATGGATTCAGTTTGACTAATCATTACAGAGCCCTTCAGCAAAGAAGAGCTGTTGAAAAAAGATGTTAGTGTGGCTGAATGGCTATTAAAATAAATTCAATAAGTGCTCACAGAGAATTACATAGGTCTTAACGTGTGGTGCTACAAGGTATAAAGGTATGAACAAGTATTGCATTTTGTTACTCACTTCTTCCTTGACTGTAGACTTTAATTATGAAAGACCCCCCCACCACACACAAAAGAATAACCTCATGCGGGAACCTAAACATTAGTGATTTATATACAATACTTGGAATTATAGCATTTGAATTCAACACAAGGGATTAGGGATTTGGATGTTCCAGTTGGAAGGAATTAGTTAATTTTATCTAAACTTACCTTTATGTAATTCTACCGTCTTCAACTTAATGAACACTAACAGCTCTGCATATAATCTATGGGGATCTTAGCATTCAGATCTTTCAACCAATCGTGCTCTCTGCTTTGGTCATGTGATTTCTTACCAATAATGTATATCTGATGAATGAACATAGTTTCCACATCTTCCTCTAGGAATTTTGATAGTGTGAAGTATCACTCATTTGGATTTATAACTTGATGAAGAATGTTTTTTCAGCATACATTAGTATATATAAATATCCATAACATAAACATGAGAAAAATGTTCATTTGGAATTACACCCTTTAATATATCAAATAAATCAGTGAATAACTGTAATTGGTCGTTTAGTGTGGGTAAGACTACACATGCTTTATGTAAAGCATTATTTTTGCCTGCTTTATTTATTCTTAGCCACAGCACTGGCCATAATTTTCCTAAATCACTCTCGACATAGTCAGGTCACTCTTGGTCCTAGATTGTTGATTACCTGACAGGACAACCACAATAAATGCATCTTCAACACAAGGTGTCTGACAAGATGATCAGCAAAACAGTGGCATCACAAGAGACGGTCCTCTCCCCTTTCTCTTCACCCTCTACATCACAAACTTCAGCCACTGCAAGACCTGCCATCATCATTTTCTGATGACTCTGCGGTGGTTGGATGCATCACTGAGGGTGATGAGTGCCAGGCTGTGGTGGACCCCTTTGTCATGTAGTCTGAGCAAAATCTTCTGCAGTTTAAAGTGAAAAAGACCAAATAATTGATTTTGTACTTTAGGAAGACCAGGAAACCCGTGACCCCTGTTTTAATCAAAGGGGTCAATGCAGACATAGTGGAGCACTGTAAATATAAGTACACACTGAAAATAAACTGGACTGGGTAAAAAACACTACTGCACTCGAGAGTGCCCAGGTAATTTTCTGAGGTGGTTGACGATTTTCTATGAGTTTGTTGTGGCCAGTGCCATCCTCTTTGCTGTTGCATGCTGGGGCAGCAGGTTGCAGTTTGCAGATGCCAACTGGCTCAATAAAGTGGTCCACAAAGCCGATAGTGTTGTGGGACAGTCTGAAACAAGGACAATGCTCTCAGTTTTGACAGCCGTATTAAAGATTTATATCAGTCTGTACTAGAGATGTCACGATACCACTTTTTTTATGTCCGATACCGATACCGATATCATAAATTTGGATATCTGCCGATACCGATATGAATCCGATATAGGGTTTTTTAATCAACAAAACTGTTTTTTTAAATATCTTGCTGCATTTTGTATAAGTTCATACTCAAGTTTAAAACAAAAACTACACTAAAGCTATTCTGTTATACCTGTATGCAAAAAAAAAAAAAATTCATAGTTCAGCAACACTGATCAATCTAATAAACTTAAACCTACACCATCCTCCCTATTCTGGTATTTTAAAGAGTACTCAGCGTAAATATTAACCAACCTAACTAACAGGGTTCCAACTCCCAGCAACAACAAAAATAAATAAATAAAAAATGGGGAACCACCCCTCATGCTCCACCTCATGATGCTTAATCGACGTAATCAACCTTAATTTGATGCAGTGTGGAAAAAAAATGCACAGAAATCAATTCTTTTTCAAGAAATATTAAATAGATTCAACATCTTTCTTCAACAAAATTGCAGACTGCACAGATGATACCTTCCCAAAGGAAAAAGTACTATAGCTTACTAGGGTATATATATTAGACTTAATAGTTACTATATACAGTAATTGACTTCTATTCATTTTACATCAAATTAAAACTTTGGGTGTCAGATAATTATTTATTAAAAGCTAGACATTTTAAATGAGAATAAGAAAGAAAAGTATTTCTTTGTGCCCCCTTTTCCCTGTTAATGCCCTATCGGCCCCCCTGGCTAAACTTTGCTAGATCCGCCCCTGCACAGTTACCAGCGTCAGCTACGTAGAAAAAGATCCTCGAGTAGAAAGTAATATTAAATAAATTCTAACAACAGCTTATCAAGCTTAAACGTGCTGCTGTTGTTTATCCGCTGGTTTCCTCTTTCTCAGAATCAGAATCAGAATCAGAATGGGTTTATTGCCAGATGTTGAGGTTTACAACATTAGGAAATTGCTGCGGTGCTTCAGTGCAGACAATAAGAATTAAAGTGCTATGTAGAAAGAAAGGTGCAAAGTGGGCCAAAAACAAACAAGAGAGACAGACTCGTGACAGAAAAGCCAATCAGCTGATCACTAAGCAGTTTCATGATTGAAGTAGCAGCAAGAAGAGGCAGTCGCTTGTTAAGCTTAACCTAGGAATGCTTTACAAACATTCAGAGATGGACTTACACACTTGCTTTACTTCTCTCTGGGATAACTTTGTCGGAGATGAAATGCCAGGTTGCTAGCGAAGCTCCACATGCTATCCAGACCACCGACAGGTCCTGCATGCCACAGCCGCTCTATCACGTGATGCATACTGCTCCGACGTGCTAACGTTCTGAGGCGAGTTACGGCGTGTTGCAAGTTTTGTGAGGTGCTTTCGTGATATTTAATGGATCGGATTACATTTTTTATTTTTCTCCGATATCCGATCCAGTAATTTAGGCCAGTATCGGACCGATACCAATACGTAATATCGGATCGGTCCATCTCTAGTCTGTACATGCTCAAGAGAGCGTTTCTTCCAATTCTTTAACTGTCACTCGCTTTTGCAACTTTGTATTTTTGTGTTACTCGCAGCAACAACTCCACCTCAGTCTGTCTGTGAAGGTTCTCAGTCATCCAGGTCATCGTAGTCAAAGGAGCTTGCAAAGAAAAGTGTCTGGACTTCTTTAAGTTACTTGAAGACGTTTCACCTCTCATCCGAGAAGCTTCTTCAGTTCTTAGGTCAAATGGTGGAGAGTCCCAGATATAAACCCAGTGGGAGTAACCCCCCACAGAGGGACAAAATGACCCCCCGATGATCCTCTAATCGCCTGAGCCAAGGTGTGAAACTGGGTGTGGGTCCCAATCAGCCAGAGTTTCTTGTGAGTTCATTGTGAAACCTGGCCCCACCTTATCATGCGAATTCCTGAGATGTGGGTGGGCGTTAAGGCATCTGGGAAGGGATCTCAAAACTGGATTATAGATGGCAGAGAGTTTTTTAACACACTGGGACATACCTGACATTCTCAAAGTCGGATTACGAAGGAACAAAAGACCCTACGTTTCCAAAGATAACCTGCATACAGAGGAAATATACATTAGTATCTTGGAAGGATTAGTAATTGTTATTCAAGATCTATAAATTAAAGTGGAAATATTGGAAGAATTATTGGTTTGTATTCTAAAAGTGGAAGTTTTAGAGACTTTGATTTTAAAAAAACCAAACAAACAAAAAAAAACCCCAGAAGAATTAGTCATTTGGATAGGACCAAAATCACACTTCTCAGGACTTCTGCTCACATCAATGTTGATTAGCAAATCAAATAATCATTTTCTAAACTGTAACTTGAAATCAAGGTTGATTTTTTTGGAAATTTATATGTAAATGATCTCATAAACCTAATTAATGGCATTTACATATCATCCTTTAGGTATGTTTTTAGTGTACTGCAATTTTTAATCTGGAATTACACTTTGTCAAAGAAATCAATGAAATATATTTATAAAGTGTTGTTTTAATACATAGTTTGAAATTGGATTTTTAATCTAAAATCCTACAAGTAATGCGCAGGGCTATCAGTACAAGAAGAACATCAGCACAATGTTGGAAGCATTAGTGATTTATATTCTTTAACTGGAAGAACTAGAGATTAAAATCATAAAATATGAGAGTATTAGTGATTTTGATTGAACTTACCTTGAAGCAACTCTTTTCCAGTCTTCTGTATTCTTACCACACTCTGACATCACTGCCCCTCCCACCCGAACTCATGACTACACAGACCTTTCAGCCAATCACATTATTAATTCTGCCTATATTAGCAGGTACTAGTACTTGGAATTGAAGATGATTTACTTGGAGTCTTTTCTGTAATTATAATAAATGACATTCAGTGAATCTGTTTTGTGAATCTTATTCAATGGTCTGTGTTTGTATAGCGCTTTACTTAGTCCCTGGGGTGCACTGACAGAGGTGAAGCTGCCAGACACTGGTGCCACCAGGCCCTCTGACCACCAGTAGTCTTGCCCCAGGACACAATGACTGAGACAGTCTGAGCCGGGGCTCGAACCGGCAACCTTCCGATTACAAGATGAGCTGCCAATTCTTGAGCCATGATCGCTCCACTATAACTTTAATCTGGAATTACACCTTTTCAAAGAAATGAATAAACTTGAATAAACTACCATGACTGTGGACTTTTCCCATCCTCCATCAGTGTGAGAAAGAAAACACAGGATTTTGCAGTTGAACAACAAGAACTTTATTGAACTTTATCTGAACATTGTTGTATATGAACATATGTGTGCAGGTGCATGTGTGGCAGGATGAATGTTATCCCTCGGTCCAACCCACTTTCAGCCTGGCCCATTAGGGGGCGCTGGTATAAATAGTGGCCATTTGAGTGTCTCTGCATCGCTTGCCTGTGATCTCCTTTTTGGTCACCTGACTTCCCCTCGGTGTGGTAGAGATCATTTGCGGGTTACTCTTCTGAAGCCTCCATCGCGGTTGGTCGTAGCTATAGAAGCCTCCTCTGAGCTATTCTGCTTACGTTCTATGACACGGCTTACTTGGTACGTAATCAACTTTTGTTACGCTCTCTGCCTTCTATTGTTCTTTTATAGTAATTATTTATTATGTTTCGCAGGAAGTGCTGCTGTTTTGCCTTGCTGTGCTTTTATCGTCTGTTCCCGTTGTGAGATTTCTTTCCCTGCTGCTGTCAGCTTTTACAGTGGACGTCGGCGTGGACAACGGCCATATGCATGCCGGTTATCGGAGTCAGCTGGCGTGCATATTGATTGACTGTTAACTTGTCGTTGTGTGACGGCAAGTTGGAGCAGTACGGCGATTCCGTTTGCTCCAGATTTTAGAGTTTTATCCAGATTGTATGTTGTTTTATTGCTTTTGATTTGTAGTTTGGATTTTTGTTACACCACTGGTGGGAGGCCCTTTTTCTAGCTGTAGATCACCAGTGTGGTCTTGCAGTTGGGTTATCCCCCGGTGCTACACATTAGTTTGTTGTAATATATTAAAATTTTCTTTGTTTCTTTTATTCAGATGCGGAGTGCCGACGTGGAGGAGACTAGGGTGCCTTGGTGGTGGGATCCCTTGAGTGTACACACCTGCCTTGTTTAGTTTATTAGTGTGAGTGTGTGTGATAGTGTGCTGCACTTGTGTTTTGGGTGTGTTTTCTTTCTTTAGTTTGCGTGTGGCATCCCTGCCCCTCCACTGGTAAGCCTCAGCTCTGAATACCTTTTTAAAGCATATTTGTACTTGAATATTTATGATTGTGCTTTTATATGGTGTTTTAAATAATTATTAATAAATTGTCAATTTGTTTATTATTGAACCTCATCTCTGGATTGAGTATAGCGAACCTAAGTGCCTTTTTGGTGATTTACTGTTATTTCCAGTATTCTCTGGGTGAAATTCCCAGGGTGGCGTTGTCGTTCTTTAAAACTGAAGAGTATTTACCTTATATCCCAACCTCGTCTCGCCACACATGCATGCTTGTGTGTGTGTAGCTATGTTTGTGTGTCTTTATTGGCAGTCATTTTCCTTTCCCATCAGCAACACCGTCTGCCTGCAAAGACAAATGAAGAGAGGAGATTCTTAGTATTTGTTGCAGTAACTCATTTCATCTGATATTTCATTTCTTGTTGGCTGTGTTACTCTGTTAACTTACATTCACTGGCACACCATCATTGCTGGACTGAGGCTCTTTAATGGCTTCAGAAATCTCCAGCTTCCTAGTTTCATCTTTTTCCACCAGTGGTGGTTTGTTGCTTTTCACAGGATCCTCAGGAATTGGAGTACTCGCTCTTCTATCCATTTTCCTCTTCTTGTGAGGAGCCCACTTGACTAAGGACTTGCAATACTGTGTTGAAAGAGAAATTATTCTTTAAAAATACATAAAATATAAACAAAAACATTAAATACAGTTCAGATGTTTGGTGCACATAGCATGGCATGTTTCCAAAGACACACTGCATACAGAGGACATCAGCACAATGTTGGAAGCATTAGTGATGTATATTACATAACTGGAATGTCCAGGGACAGGGATGAAAATTATGGAAGTTTAGCCATTTGTATTGTATCATTGGAAGGACTAAGGATTAGGATCATAACAAAAGGAAAGAATTAGTGGTTAGGATTGCACTTACCTTGAAAAAAAATCTTTGCCAGTCTACTGTACTCTCACCACAGTCTGACGTTATTGCTCCTCCCCCAAAAGTTCATGATGAGTCAGATCCTTCAGCCAATCACACGATCTAATTTGCCAACATAGTTGATGGTACCAGTACTTGGAATGGAAGACGACTTGTTTGGAATCTTTTCTATAATTAAATTAAATTCCATTAAATTAATATCTTAAAAGCTTTTGGGAATCTTATTAGTGCAATGTTTAACTCTTTTGAAATCACAGCTTGCTAAAATTATCTTTGATTCTCCAAATTCTTGCTGTTAGATACTCCAATAAAATAACTTCAAACAGACGTGTTTATGAACTCAATGACAGCAATAAACTAACTACATGTTATAGAAAATAAAAACCGCGTGAACTTAACAGTTTAGGGGAGATTAGGGGAAACTAGGTGGAAAGAACCACACTAAGTGTGACAGGAAAACAATGACATTTAAAATAGAAATAGAAAAGACAATACTACAAAGGAAATAGTATTATGAATACAACACTTTGAATCTTTTGGCTTTTGATGGAGGCGGTTGCACTTTCTCCTTCTCCCTCTCTAATCTTTCCTGCTTGGCTTCTCATGTCTTTTGTATGGTCTTGCTTATTCTCTAACCTTAAAAGAGTCTACCAGACTTGTTCTCTATAAACCTAAAGAAGAATTATGGATTTGATCAACTGCTCCCTTAACAAGACTGACAAATTCCTGGTTTGAGCTGGCTCGGACCTGGCTTATAGAAGAACAAGAAGCGGCTACAGCTGTTCAAAATCCCACAAGGCTGGCCGACATGATAGACAACGGGCATGGCTGTGAGTACTCAGACTGTGATTTGATTTGTGATTTGATTCTACAGAGAGCACAAAATCACCTTTTACGTTAAAGGATAAGACAGGTCCATTTCACCATAGATGCCCTCCAGATCAAGATCAGCCAGACCCTGCAGGAACTGGAAATCCTTCTACCCTCTCCAATCTTAGAAGAGGTTTACAAGTTTATGGACAAGGCTCAGCGGGCCCAACACTCTAAAGGAAAAGAAAGACAACACAGGAAATTTCACATCTTGTTTTCAAAAACACACACTCCTCATCCTGAACCTACACAACCCAGAGAAGAAAACACACCTGAAGTCAGTCAGGAGAAATGGGTTAAGAACTTTTCAGACAGGATTCTCACTGAACCTGAAAAGAGAGTATTAGCCAAAGGACTCAATTTTGCCATTTCTCCACAACAGTTGCCCATAGTGGACCTCATCACAGCCACAGAATCTGCGATACGGATTAATAAATTATCACAGACAGAAGCAGAGCAAATCAGGATGAAAGTCTCAGCCACGCTCTCCAGTGCCAAAGTCCCTCCATCCAACCTCACAATACTGGAAAAGAAGGCTGTCGCTTCCCTGAGCAAAGACCACAACATCACTGTTTTACCAGCTGATAAGGGAAGATGCACCGTGGTCCTAAACACTACAGATTACCATACAAAGATCACTACTCTCCTCAGTGACAACAATACCTACAAAGCCTTAAAGCGAGACCCCACAAGCAGCTACAAAAAGAAAGTTATAGCTTGCCTTCAAGACTTTTAAAAAGGACAAAATTATTGACCGCCTTACATATCACCGCCTTTACCCAGGGGATGCCATACCCTGCATCTACGGACTTCCTAAAATCCACAAGGAAGCTGTCCCACTCAGACCCATAGTCAGTAGCATAAACTCAGCCACTTATAACATTGCTAAACACCTTGCTACCATCCTTGCTCCTCTCGTGGGGAACACCCCACACCACATCAAGAACTCCACCGACTTCACTGACAAGGTCCAGAAAATTACCCTGGATCCAGATGAAACCATGGTGTCCTTTGATGTAGTCTCTCTCTTCACTTGCATACCCACCACGGAGGCCGTGGAGACTGTCAGAAAACGACAACAAGAAGACAGCTCCTTGGAGGACCAACTTCAAAACCCGATCAGATTTGCACACTGTTAGACCTCTGCCTCACCACTACATATTTCAAATACAACGAAGGCTTTTACAGACAAAAACATGACTGTGCCATGGGCTCCCCCATGTCACCTATTGTAGCCAACCTTTACATGGAGGAGGTGGAAAGGAAGGCTCTTGGCTCTTTCAAAGGAAGAGTACCCAGCCACTGGTACAGATATGTAGACGACACCTGGGTCAAAATCAAGACACAAGAAGTGGTATCCTTCACTGCGCACATTAACGCTGTGGATAAAAACATCAAGTTCACCAGGGAAGACACAAAGGACAACTGTTTGCCTTTCCTGGACTGCGCTGTGCACATTGAAGAGAACGGCAACCTCAACATCGAAGTTTACCGGAAGCCTACACACACGGACCAGTACCTCCTCTTTGACTCCCATCACCCTCTGGAACACAAACTTGGAGTAATTAGGACCCTACACCACCGGGCAGAACATGTTCCCTCTAAGCCTGAAGGAAAAAAGAAGGAACACACACATGTAAAGGAAGCACTCAAAACGTGCGGCTATCCTAAATGGGCGTTCTTAAAGTCAGCACAGAGGCACAGAAAAGAAGATCAGACACCAGCGAGGGAGGATAAGAAAGACAGACGCAACAACATTGTCATCCCCTATGTAGCCGGTGTATCAGAAAAACTCAGGAGAGTTTTCTCCAAGCATGACATCCCGGTGCATTTCAGACCCAGCAACACGCTCAGACAAAAACTGGTTCACCTGAAAGACAAAACGCCAAAACACAGACTTAACAATGTGGTGTATGCTGTACAGTGCAGCGAGGAATGCCCAGACCTCTACATTGGAGAGACCAAACAGCCACTTCACAAGCGCATGGCACAACACTGAAGAGCCACCTCCACAGGACAAGACTCAGCAGTCCATCTGCATCTTAAGGATAAAGGACACTCTTTCAAGGATGCCAATGTTCACATTTTGGACAGAGAGGACAGATGGTTTGAAAGAGTGAAAGAAGCCATCTATGTCCACTGTGAGCGACCATCTTTGAACAGAGGCGGGGGCTTACGACACCAACTCTCTGCCATCTATAATCCAGTTGTGAGACCCCTTCCCAGACGCCTTAACGCCCACTCACATCCTGGGCCATCTGATCTCAGGAATTCGCATGATAAGGTGGGGGCAGGTTTCACAATGAACTCACCCGAAACTCTGGCTGATTGGGACCCACACCCAGTTTCACACCTTGGCTCAGGCGATTAGAGGATCATCAGGGGGTCCTTTTGTCCCTCTGTGGGGGGTTACTCCCACTGGGTTTATATCTGGGACTCTCCACCATTTGACCTTAGAACGTCTTCAAGCAACTTAAAGAAGTCCAGACGCTTTTCTTTGCAAGCTCCTTTGACTACTCAGACTGTGGTTTTTTTTAACACGATATGGATAAGATCTTGGGGAAGAACAACAGGAATTTAGAGACCTGGTCACCAGTGACGGACATTAGACCTACTGTAAATTGGAAGCAGTTTGTTCGCACTAACCAAAACAACTACCATCTTCACCTCATGCGGCCCCCTTGGCACCGACTGGATGCTTGAGGCAAAAGCTGACGGGAATAACAATTCTCCTTTGATAACAAGACCATTTATTGTATCTCTCTCCTCATTCAAGACCACGCGCGTCGACCGAAGATTGTTGACTTTTACCTAACAAAGTGAAGGGACACTTTCTCTCAGCAGGACACTCACACACTCACACGCACACTGACACAGACCTACACTCACCCCCCCAGCCCCACCCCCCACACCCTCCAAACGCCTTCGAAGCTTATGTCTTCTATGTTGTGAGATGTGATGATTCATGTGCTATGTGCTTATGTGTTTCTTTCTGTTCTCAAACTGATCTCCCTGTGTGAGCTCAGTCTTGGGGGAGTTCTTTTTTCTCCTCGTCTTTCCTCGTGTTGTGGATTTTCCATTATTATACCTCTCGGACCTGTCTTACCCATGTGATGTTTGTGTAATGTACAGTGGGGCAAAAAAGTATTTAGTCAGCCACCGATTGTGCAAGTTCCCCCACCTAAAATGATGACAGAGGTCAGTAATTTGCACCAGAGGTACACTTCAACTGTGAGAGACAGAATGTGAAAAAAAAATCCATGAATCCACATGGTAGGATTTGTAAAGAATTTATTCGTAAATCAGGGTGGAAAATAAGTATTTGGTCAATAACAAAAATACAACTCAATACTTTGTAACATAACCTTTGTTGGCAATAACAGAGGTCAAACGTTTACTATAGGTCTTTACCAGGTTTGCACACACAGTAGCTGGTATTTTGGCCCATTCCTCCATGCAGATTTTCTCGAGAGCAGTGATGTTTTGGGGCTGTTGCCGAGCAACACGGACTTTCAACTCCCACCACAGATTTTCTTTGGGGTTGAGGTCTGGAGACTGGCTAGGCCACTCCAGGACTTTCAAATGCGTCTTACGGAGCCACTCCTTTGTTGCCCGGGCGGTGTGTTTTGGATCATTGTCATGTTGGAAGACCCAGCCTCGTTTCATCTTCAAAGTTCTCACTGATGGAAGGAGGTTTTGGCTCAAAATCTCACCATACATGGCCCCATTCATTCTGTCCTTAACACGGATCAGTCGTCCTGTCCCCTTGGCAGAAAAACAGCCCCATAGCATGATGTTTCCACCCCCATGCTTCACAGTAGGTATGGTGTTCTTGGGATGCAACTCAGTATTCTTCGTCCTCCAAACACGACGAGTTGAGTTTATACCAAAAAGTTCTACTTTGGTTTCATCTGACCACATGACATTCTCCCAATCCTCTGCTGTATCATCCATGTGCTCTCTGGCAAACTTCAGACGGGCCTGGACATGCACTGGCTTCAGCAGCGGAACACGTCTGGCACTGCGGGATTTGATTCCCTGCCGTTGTAGTGTGTTACTGATGGTGACCTTTGTTACTTTGATCCCAGCTCTCTGCAGGTCATTCACCAGGTCCCCCCGTGTGGTTCTGGGATCTTTGCTCACCGTTCTCATGATCATTTTGACCCCACGGGATGAGATCTTGCGTGGAGCCCCAGATCGAGGGAGATTATCAGTGGTCTTGTATGTCTTCCATTTTCTGATGATTGCTCCCACAGTTGATTTTTTCACACCAAGCTGCTTGCCTATTGTAGATTCACTCTTCCCAGTCTGGTGCAGGTCTACAATACTTTTCCTGGTGTCCTTCGAAAGCTCTTTGGTCTTGGCCATGGCGGAGTTTGGAGTCTGACTGTTTGAGGCTGTGGACAGGTGTCTTTTATACAGATGATGAGTTCAAACAGGTGCCATTCATACAGGTAACGAGTGGGGGACAGAAAAGCTTCTTACAGAAGACGTTACAGGTCTGTGAGAGCCAGAGATTTTCCTTGTTTGAGGTGACCAAATACTTATTTTCCACCCTAATTTACGAATAAATTCTTTACCAATCCTACCATGTGAATTCATGGATTTTTTTTTCACATTCTGTCTCTCACAGTTGAAGTGTACCTCTGGTGCAAATTACTGACCTCTGTCATCATTTTAAGTGGGGGAACTTGCACAATCGGTGGCTGACTAAATACTTTTTTGCCCCACTGTATGTATGGTTGGAAGGGTAAGCTGGCGCTGGCAAAAGGTCGGCACCCTTAAACCAATTTCCTTCGGGGTCAACCTTTGGGATCAATAAAGTTTTATTGAATTGAATTGATATGCAGACAGAATCCCAGCCGGTCACAGCACATGGCAGCCCCTCTGTGAGCCTGGTAGTGCTGGAGGTTTCTTCCTGTTAAAAGGAAGGTTTTCGTTGCCACTGTCACCATAGCTTTTGCTCACAAGGGCCATAGTCATTTTTTTTCTGTTTTCTTGATATTATTGTAAGGGTCGTTACCTTTCCAAGCAGCTCGAAGAAACTGTTGGTGGAATTTGGCACTATATGGCACTAAGCAAAACTGAATTGAATTGAGTTCAC
Source organism: Diplotaxodon limnothrissa (assembly GCF_057381915.1). Lineage (NCBI taxonomy): Eukaryota > Metazoa > Chordata > Actinopteri > Cichliformes > Cichlidae > Diplotaxodon > Diplotaxodon limnothrissa. The sequence continues at coordinate 40,402,004 of NC_140597.1, read as the reverse complement.
ATCTGACAATAAATAATCAATCACCAACCAATTAGATATATATTTCTGACTAATCTTGACCTCTTAACTGTTTGTGTGTGTGTGTGCGTGTGTGGTGGTCATATTTGTATGTCTTGTCTAGCATTTATTTTTCTTTCCCATAATTAGAACTCCTTGGCTGCAAAGACAAATTTATGGTGGCGATTCTAAGTGTCTTTTGCAATCTTTTTTTTATTTTTTATTAATGATTTGTTGTATTCCTGTGCTCCATGAATTTACAGTGGATGGAACGTCATTGCTCTGAAACTGAGACCCTTGAAGAGCTGCAACAACCTCCCTGGTTCCAGCTTGATCCACTAACTCTGATTGGAGAACCTTCAAATAAATAGGAATACCCATTAGGAATTTTATGTGTAACTAATACAACTAACTTAATAACAAGATTTGCACAGCTACCATTACGAATCATTTTATTTGAAATTATACCTTGTAAAAGAAATCAATAAACTTTGACTCTGTAATATTAAATAAAATGTTGCACAAATGCCCATTTTTTTCTTTTTAACTAATCTCACATAACTTTATTAATCCCAAAAAGGGCCATTTTTGTCTGCTCATTCACACAACCTATAAAAATTAATGATCATAAATATGAATCCAAACGACCCCTGTCAGCATTTAGTAGTCTAACAGCTAAAGATTAGTACAAATATATTACATTGCATTTTTTGCTTAGTCTTGGGAACAACAATGAGCATCACATTTGGATTCACCTGTAGTTTTCTTTTCTTGTCTGCATTTTGAACCACCATAAATCTTGATGTTAGACAACCTTTGACATCCCGCATTAACCCAGTGTGAGAATGAAGACACAATTTTGATATTTGTAAAGAAATAAACTTTATTGAACTTCCTTTTAATCTGCATTTATTTACTTAGATGTATTTGTTGGAATGGAGCAGGAGAAAGACCACCATATAGAATAAAATGGTTGCAGCTGCAACTGCAAGTAGTATCCACCAGGTCAATGGATCCAATAATTGCCCACATGTACATCTAAAACATTTATGAGGATAGAATGTTAGTGGATGTATTCTTTTATTGTGGTAAGTATCTCTGTGTAACAAAGACAAACTGCTCTTGCCTGTAATGTTCTCCTGTAAGATTGTCATCTTGTAGGCTCAGACCAATGCGTGCTTCATTGTCAGCATTTTGCAGCTGTATTTCCACTGCATGAAGGACAAATAAAAATCTTAGGAATACCATGTGGGACCACTGAATCTCAGGAATCAAACATATGTAGAACTAACACTTGTACATACCTGACATTGTTCTTCCTTCTTCTGCATGTGATGAAGCCGAGTTTCCAAAGATAAGACACATACAGAGGAAATAACCATTACTATCTTGGAAGAATTAGTGATTTTTATTCTATAAGTGGAAGATCTAAATATTAGAATGGAAAATCTGGAAGAATTATTGATTTGTATTCTAAAAACTTGAAGAACTAGAGATTAATATCATAAAAATTAAAGCATTAGTGATTTTGATTGAACTTACCTTGAAGCAAATCTCTTCCAGTCTGCTGTATTCTTACCACACTCTGACATCACTGCCCCTCCCACCCAAACTCATGACTATAAAGACCTTTCAGCCAATCACATTATTAATTCTGCCTATATTACCAGGTACTAGTACTTGGAATTGAAGATGATTCGCTTGGAGTCTTTTCTGTAATTATAATAAATAACATTCAGTGAATCTGTTTTGTGAATCTTATTAGTGTACTGTAACTTTAATCTGGAATTACACCTTTTCAAACAAATTATTAAACTTGTTTTTTTAAGTGTTGTTTTAATCTACAGTTAAAATGGGACTTTTAATCTATAGTGCTTCAAGTAGTAAGTAGGTATATAACAGTATTATATAAGAAGGATTACATTACAATGCTGCTCCTCATGTTGTGATTCAGCTGCAAATCTTTGCATTATATTCTTTTTGAATACCATGACTGTGGACTTTTCCCATCCTCCATCAGTGTGAGAAAGAAAACACAGGATTTTGCAGTTGAACAACAAGAACTTTATTGAACTTTATCTGAACATTGTTGTATATGAACATATGTGTGCAGGTGCATGCATGCTTTTGTGTGTGTGTAGCTATGTTTGTGTGTCTTTATTGGCAGTCATTTTCCTTTCCCATCAGCAACACCGTCTGCCTGCAAAGACAAATGAAGAGAGGAGATTCTTAGTATTTGTTGCAGTAACTCATTTCATCTGATATTTCATTTCTTGTTGGCTGTGTTACTCTGTTAACTTACATTCACTGGCACACCATCATTGCTGGACTGAGGCTCTTTAACAGCTTCAGAAATCTCCAACTTCCTAGTTTCATCCTGTGGCTGCAGGTCATCTTTTTCCACCAGTTGTGGTTTATTGCTTTTCACAGGGTTCTGAGGAATAGGAGTCTTCCCTCTTCTATCCATTTTCCTCTTCTTGTGAGGAGCCAACTTGACTAAGGTCTTGCAATACTGTGTTGAAAGAGAAATTATTTTTAAAAATACATAAAATATAAACAAAAACATTAAATGCAGTTCAGATGTTTGGTGCACATAGCGTGGCATGTTTCCAAAGACACACTGCATACAGAGGACATCAGCACAATGTTGGAAGCATTAGTGATGTATATTACATAACTGGAATGTCCAGGGACAGGGATGAAAATTATGGAAGTTTAGCTATTTGTATTGTATCATTGGAAGGACTAAGGATTAGGATCATAACAAAAGGAAAGAATTAGTGGTTAGGATTGCACTTACCTTGAAACAAATCTTTGCCAGTCTGCTGTACTCTCATCACAGTCTGACGTTATTGCTCCTCCCCCCAAAGTTCATGATGAGTCAGATCCTTCAGCCAATCACACGATCTAATTTACCAACATAGTTGATGGTACCAGTACTTGGAATGGAAGACGACTTGTTTGGAATCTTTTCTATAATTAAATTAAATTAAATTAAATTAAATTAAATTAAATTAAATTAAATTAATATATTAACAGCTTTTAGGAATTTGGTTAGTGCAACAATTAACTCTTTTGAATTCACACCTAGTTAAAATGATCTTTGAATCTCGAAATGCTTGCTGGTAGATACTCCAATAAAATAGCTTCAAACAGACGTGTTTATGAACTCATTGGCAGCAGTACACAATTACATCTAAGTTAGAAAATAAGAATTTTAGGAATGTAACACAATTTAATATAATTTGTAGATTACAACCTATAGTCTGACTAATTTCTTATCTGACTTTTGGACATATAAAGTTATTTTGCAATGCAGGAAAGCATGACAGGAAAAGAATGGATGCTGTGATGTCAGATATAAATCAAAGGGATAGACATCTCTATCTGATCAGTGTGATGTGGAGATTAGGACAAGCTATGTGGAATGAACCACATTAACAGTGATCGAAAAAAAGGAAATGTGAAATCAATAAATTGATCCCACACGTTTTCCGTTATCATTATCCAGTGGATCTAAGTGTCTTTTTGACTTGCTCACTTGCTTTTGAGTGAATTTTGTCTCTGTGGATACTTGGGTTTCCTCCAACAGTACAGAAAAGTTTCGTGTTAGGCTTATTGGTGATTCCGAACCAGTCATGGATAGAAAATGGGTTAAATGAAAAAAAATAATAAAGTGCTGTCCAAATGTATGGTTAATTGAATTCAAAATCCTGCTCCTCACATACAAGGTCTTAAATAATCAGGCCCCATCTTATCTTAATGACCTTGTAGTACCATATCACTCTATTAGAGCACTTCGCTCTCGCTCTGCAGGCCTACTTGTTGTTCCTAGAGTATTTAAAAGTAGAATGGGAGGCAGAGCCTTCAGTTTTCAGGCCCCTCTTCTGTGGAACCAGCTTCCAGTTTGGATTCAGGAGACAGACACTATCTCTACTTTTAAGATTAGGCTTCAAACTTTCCTTTTTGCTAAAGCATATAGTTAGGGCTGGACCAGGTGACCCTGAATCCTCCCTTAGTTATGCTGCAATAGACGTAGGCTGCCGGGGGATTCCCATGATGCATTGAGTTTTTCCTTTCCAGTCACCTTTCTCACTCACTATGTGTTAATAGACCTCTCTGCATTGAATCATATCTGTTATTAACCTCTGTCTCTCTTCCACAGCATGTCTTTATCCTGTCTTCCTTCTCTCACCCCAACCGATCACAGCAGATGGCCCCGCCCCTCCCTGAGCCTGGTTCTGCCGGAGGTTTCTTCCTGTTAAAAGGGAGTTTTTCCTTCCCACTGTTGCCAAAGTGCTTGCTCATAGGGGGTCATATGATTGTTGGGTTTTTCTCCGTATCTATGAAGCGCCTTGAGGCGAGTTTTGTTGTGATTTGGCGCTATATAAATAAAACTGAATTGAATTGAATTGAATTGAATTAAAATCTGATGTGGTCGTGGCTTGCAGTACCACTGCAGGTGAGATGGACGCACCTCTATGATCTGCATCTACGATCTAGCCTCACAACCTTAAAAGCTGTACCGGGTCCTGTATCAAGGGATGTTGCGGAGATGTGGAATAAACCATGATGAAAAGCTTGAAAATGTCACTGGGCCTGCAGTGGTTTGTTACAGTGGTGCCAAAACCCAGGATAGTGGGCACTGCAGACCCACAAGCGGGCTAGCAAGGGGCCTAGCACTGCCACTCCCCCAAAGTTTGCTGTTATACTCAAAACAATCTTTAGCCAATCAGAGAACTGAATTCTGCTGTGTTTTATTGGGTACTGGACCTTGGAAAGTAGAAATACCCATTAGAAATTTTATGTGTAACTAATACAACTTAATTAACAGGATTTGCGCAGCTACCATTAGAAATATTTTTATTTGAAATTATACCTCGTAAAAGAAATCAATAAACTTTGACTCTGTAGTATTGATTAAAGTGCTGTACGAATGTTCACATAAACAACGGCTTTTTATCCGAGTTGCTATTATTAGTTGTTGTAGTATTTTATATTAATGATCAGAATCAGATACATTGTTAATCCCAAAAAAATTGCAAATTGCTCTGCTTATTCACACAACCTATTGTCAGAATTTAAAATTAATAATCAAGAAAGTTAACCAATTGACCCCTGTGAGCATTAAGATTAGTACTAATATACAAACTGCTTCCAATTTTACAGTAGGTCTAATGTCCGTCACTGGTCATCAGGTCTCTAAATTCCCATTGTTCTTCTTCAGGATGTTATCCATATGGCAGAGCCATGAGCTTCTCCAAGATCTTATCCATATTGCGTTTAAAAAAAACACAGTCTGAGTACTCACAGCCCTGCCCATCGTCTATCTTGTCGGCCAGCCTTGTGGGATTTTGAACAGCTGTAGCCGCTTCTTGTTCTTCTATAGCCCAGGTCCGAGCCAGCTCCAATCAGCCAGAACTCTGTTATCATGGTTCTGAATTGGTAGATGTCGTTCAATGTCCTCCATCAAGAGTGTCACCAGACACCCAATGCAATAGACCATCGAGTATCCAGCAGCAAATGTCTCTGCAGAACAATCGGCTCTCCCAAGCCCAGGAGTTGTCAGTTTCGTTAAGGGATCAGTTGATCAAATCCATAATTCTTCTTTAGGTTTATAGAGAACAAGTCTGGGAGACTCTCTTAGGGTTAGAGAATGAGCAAGACCATACAAAAGACATGAGAAGCCAAGCAGGTACAATAAGGGAGAGGGAGAAGGAGAAAGTGCAACTGCCAAGCGTTTCACAGTATGTAAATTACGCTGAATGTTTTGGACATGAATTGAGCTGCTTTTTGGGAATGACCTCGAAGGGGACTGGAGGCAGCTCCCCAGCATGGTAGATTCAAATGTACTAATGAGACATGAAGAATTGAAAGAATTGAAAAAAGCAAACAGGAAGGTGGGGCACGAAAACAAGAACGAACAGCTTGTACAAGTGGGGGGTCATATAGATAAGACCCAGAAGGAGTATGTTTGGAGGCATGGTCCTGCTCCTGAATTTCAGACAATGCATCTTGAATAAGTGGAAGATCTAAAGATTAGGGTGGAAAAATTGGAAGAATTGTTGATTGTATGGGAATATTGGAAGCGCTAGTGATTGGGATGAAAAGAAGAAGAAGAATCAATAGTAATTAGGATCAATACAATGCTGACTGGACTCACCACTTAACAAATTGTTCTTCTCCAGACTTCAGCTGACATCACTCTGACATCACTATCTACCAGTAAATCAGATGATCAATTTATGCTGTCTGTTATAAGACAATTTTAATTGAGGATGATTTGTGAGGAATTGCATGTGTCATTAAAGTAACTGTCTAATTCAATCTACTAATTTGCATATTATCCTTTAGGAACCACATTAGTGTGAAATGTGACTCATTTGGAAATCCACATTGTGAAAGAAAAAACATAATTTGTACATAATCTGCTGACATCACCATTAACATCACTGACTTTTACCAAATCAGATGACTGATTCTGCTATGTATTATAGGCTATTGTTACTTGGAATCAGATATAATTTGTGAGGACTTCATCCTTTAGCAACCCTGCCTGAATAATATGAGTTTTTTGGAATTACAGCTTAGAAATGAAATCCATGACTAATGATTGTTGAACAAAGACACATGATTTTCAAATATAACTGAAAGATTTTTATTATTGCATTTGGCATTTGTTTTCAACAACTTATATATATCAGCATTTGTCCGTTTTTAACAAGTTTTATTTTAAAAGTAAGAAATAAAAACAATAACTTACCTTAACAAAAAAGAAGACTCTCACATGCAAAAGTGAGTAAAATCTAGAAAAAAAAACCCTCAGAGCAACTGTGTAAAATCAGTAACCAAAACCTCACATGATAACAAAGTTTTCAAAATGTAGAAAGACAAACTGTCAGAAGATCAGAGTAAAATCAACAACAACCAAAAATGTTTTTCTTATCTTTTCCTCTGACTCTTTGTATGGCTTTTTGTCTTTTGCTGGTATCTTTAGGTGCCTCTTTAGTCTTGTGACTTCTGAGCATCTTTGGACTTAACAGCTGTTTTGCAGTCAGGCTCTTTGGTCTTTTTCTTTCTTGCTTGTTGCTCTTTTGCCTTGTTTCTCTGCTTTCATCACACTTCGCCAAAGAGCTTTTCTTCATTAGAGACCTTTTCCTCTTTTTTGGGTGTGCCACTGGAGACTCATAGCTAGTCCCAGGGCCATCTTCTTTTACTCTAACTGTGTCTTTGTTTTCAGTTGTTCCTTCTTCTCTCAAATCATTTTTTTCTTTGACCGCGGTCTCCATCTGTGGTCCCTGTTCCTTTATGTCTGTGTCCTCTGTGCGGAGTGCTTTGTCTTTATCTGTAGTTATTGTGTGTTGCCCATTTTTATCTTCAGCTATGTCAATTGTGCTCAATCCTTTCTCTTTTTCTATAGTCTCTGTCTGTGTTCTCATTCCTTCCTCTGTTGTTCCTTCTGATCTCAAATTGCATTTTTCCTCAGTTGTTGTCTTTTTCTGTGGTCCATGTTTATCTCTGCCTATGTCCTCTGTGCTCATTCCTTTTATTTTTTCTGTAGTTTTTCTCACTAGTCCACTGGAAACTTCTTGGTCTATGTCTGTTGTTTTCAACAAGGGACCATTTTCATCTTCAGCTTTGTCTTCTTCGTTATCTGTAGTCACTGTTTGCATACTGTTTTCATTTTCACACAAACTTTCTGGCCTCAAGGCTTCATTGTCTTCATCTATTGTCTCTGTCTGTGTTTGGTTCACACCCTCAGTTGTGCCGTTTGGTCTAACAACTTTTTGTATTTGTGTTTGGATTGCAATTCTTTCTAAGATAATTTTAGGATATTCCCAACATTTAGACTTTTTTTTAAGAAACTGAGTATGACTATAGAAATGTCCTGTGTCCTTTGTGGCTTATCCCTTTTCTTTAGCATTATCTTTAACTTTGGTGGATCCCAATGTACCTGCTGCTGTAAGGTCAATGTGTTCACAGTTATCAGCATAATCTTCACTTTCACTACTCTCTGTAGTCACTTTTGCTCTTCCCCTGCCACTCTGTTTATGTCGGTGTTTTCCAGATGTGTTTCCTGCTGTCAGATCAATGACTTTCCTGACTTCATTGTTACTTTCATCTTTGCTGCTGTCTGTGTCAATGGTGATTGCGTGCTGTTTGGTCTTCTTTTTCACAATTTCTCCTCTTCTGGCATTTTGACTAGTCTTTCTTTTCTTTGGTCCAGCATATCTTCTCTGCAACACATCTTCATTGTCTTCTGAGGTTGTAGATTCCTCAGAGTCTCTGGTTCTATTGTTCACAGCAAGTGCCTTTGCAGCATTGTTGCGGCACTTGAAGGCTTCGTCAAAGTTTAAATCTGCCTCATAAGGTCTCGCTGCAGTTGCATCAGAATGGCACATCATCCGGTGGACTTGTACCTTGCTTTGGGTTCCCAAGAATCTCCCACTCTACAAATGTAAACATTAAATAATGTTATTAATTGCACTAACATTTGACATTTTCAAGGAGATTTACAGAGCTAAGGACAGAACCACAAAAAGAAGTACAACAGAAGACAATATAAAGAAAAAGAAATGTCCTTTCAACATTAAAACACTGGGAGAAGAACCAGGAAGGGTGACTGTCTTATATCATCCCTCTAAAAGGATAGGAAGGTAAAAACACTGAATCACCATAAAGTGGAAACTACTCACAAAAGTGCTGATGCTGCTCCTAATCATAGAGAACGTTGGTTTTCCTGGGATACCAAACTTCCTCCATGCATCTTGAAATGATGTCAGCATCTTAGCATAAGGCCCTCCATTGGTGTTGGCAAAAATCAATTGTGATGATACACCAAGGTATCTGTGGCGGTGGTTCACAAAGCGGTGAAACCATATGTATTCGTCTTTCGTTAGGGGAACAAGTGCATGGCCAAATGTTTCTTTGGTCTTGTGCTCTTTTACCTGTAAAAGAATCAGCAACTAAATTACATTGCACAGAGTCATTGATGTCGCTGGTAAGAAAATATCTTTAATCAGGGAGAGAAATAATTGCTTAATGATTTTACTCTGATTATCCGCCGGCCATCACCATCCGCTTCAGCAGTGCCAACTTCCTCAACTGTCATATTTGATATGACGCCTCTTCTGTGCCCAGTTGTGCAGATGACAAATCCAGCCAGAAGACCATAGAACCAGTCTAGGTTCTCAGGTGTGGGATTTTTCTCAAGCTCGACTATTGAGTAACATAGAGGTTGCACAGTAAGACACAAGGGATAGGGGAGCATATCCCTTATATTGCTATATACTCCCCCTAATATAATCCTATATAAACATCACAAATGCTACTGTTTGTATATGTATTATATATTTGAAGAAAAATCAAAAAGTCCAACAAGTGATTATAAATGAGCAGTCTGTTATAATTGAAAGCAAAAAGTTCTGTCATATATTTCTGTAAATCTGAGATTCTGAACTATATATACATACAGATTACAGCTGGTAAGTAAATATTATATAATTTCTCATTAACAGAGATATTATTGGGGCTATTAGAGTTGTCCTTATGGAGAAATGAACTACACACTTACCAAGTGCTTCAGGGATGTGTGTGGTGGCCTTCTTGAGAAAATCAGTGATGTGGACAGGATCTACAAGCATTTCTAAAAGACACAGAATGTTTTTATGTTCCTGCAGCTCCAGTCATGCTCATTCATGCTGCACGCAATGATGTAAATATAAAACAGGTTGTATTTCAGACCTAATACAGATTTTTATGATATATTGAATTGAAATTGCTAATTCAAGCAACCAATGATTTATAAAGAAACATCCTGAAAAACAACAGGGGTGCACAAACTTTTGCATACCACTGTACATATACAATGCACAAAAGACCTACTTATATACAATTATACCTTACATTACAACATTTTGAGTCCTTGTTCCTCACTACATCACAGTCATGATATCATGACATCTATAAATGATTTATTTATTGCACATGCTAGGTAACAACTAAGTAGTAAAGTTGGATCTTACGTGATTTTTTGATCCGGATGGCTTGCCTGTGGGTTTGTAACTCCCTTTTGCTCTTCTTCATTTCCGACTGAAGAGCAAATAAAGTCCCCTTTAAAGCCTTACGGGAGGCTCTGACCTCTGGCAGTTGTGCATCAATTAGAAATTTCAAGAACGCCCTCACATTTCCAATCCGAATCCTTTTGGTTGTCACGGCATGTTTATTCAGATAAGTTGTCCATCTAAAAAAGCCCCACAAACAAACACAAATCAGTAATCACTTTAGTATTATTGAGATTACTGGACTAATATATCACAGAAATTTGTAAAAATGTACTCAGTCAGTCTTTCTCTGTTGTCCATAAATGCAAACATCATTGCAGGGACTTGATTGTGAGACATGAAATATGCCCAGGCACGGACATATTGGACCCGTTGTTTGGCGTTTTCGACGTCCTTTTTACTTGTTCCACAAATGTGTTGAAACCAAGCATTCAGGACTTTCTCTGTTTAAAATAAAGTGTAGTAACAACATAGCAATTAGAAGTGTCATGACAAACTGATGAAGTACAGAAAACATACTTCTTATTCAAGTGGTTGACAATGATATTTGGAAGATATTGCTAATTAGTAGTATCTGTTTAATTAGCGGGATGTGAGTTCCAAAATAGAACAACCAGTTCTAAAAATTCACATTACACTACACAAGAAACAATATTATTGCCAAAGAATTCATACCAAATTTAGGAAGCCGGGCTGTTGGGTCACGTTTACTTCTTTCAAATTTCTGGCGCTTTGGGGGGCTGAGAGGTTTGAAGCCAAGTTTATCCTTAGTGGATTTCAGACTTTTCAGATTCCTTTTCAGGAGTTGAAGTAACAAATCCAGTTCTTTGCACTTTTTGCAATTCTGATGTTGGACTTGAGCATCATCTGACTGATTGACAGGGGAATGGACTGAGCTGTCTTCTCTAATCTCTGCAGATTCTTCACGGGTATCACTGCTATCACTTTGCTCCTCTTGATCACTGCTTTCAGTCAGCTGCTCTATGTCCAGTGAGGTCACCATTGGAGGCTGTGGATTTGAACGTCTGAGAGCTTTGAGGGCTTTCAGATTAGCCAATCGTTTCGCTGTCCTTATTACTTTCTTGTGATCTGATTTCTGAAAGGGTATAAACAATAGAACAGCAATGTTTGAGAAAGTTAGTGAAACATGTCACATAAGAATGCATTCTAATTTAACAACAAAATGTAAGCTATACAAAACACTAACCTCAATCTCACAGTGGACATTTTCCAAGTGCTTGTCCAGTCTTATACGGTTTTTAGCTTTACATACTGGACAGTCCAGCCTGCCCCTGTAACTGCATATCACATCCAGTTTGACAAATGTAACTACAACTACCACTTTAAATTGTTGCAATGTTTTTTCATATACTGTATGACAGTGACTTACACTGTAGAGCAGTAATTTAGCAGTAAATGTAATTCTTCTTTGTTTACAACATGGTGGTATTTTTTTAAATGCTGCCCAACTGCAACATATGGAATCAAGCATATTGGGCATTCTGTCATCTGACGTGGCATTTTTCCTGTAGAGAAGAATACACATCAGAACAGGTGAATTATTTGTTGAATTATTTATAATTTTTTGTCCGCAAATCTTCAAATTGAGGTGTACACTTTTCAGTACTTGACCAAATATTAAAGGAATTAAAAGAAAACCTTGACATAATTAAAAGTCTACCACTTTTAATAGGGGGATTAAAATAATTTGAAAGTCTTTAGTAAGTGTTTTTAAAGTTTTGATCAGGTATTATGTTTCTAAAATTAGTATTTCCGCTAAAACAGTATTTCTGCAAAATCATAGTATTTCTGCTATATTATAGGAATTGTACGCAATTATGGTATTTGTGCCAAAGCATACTGTTTGTGACCAAACAGAGTATTTCTGCTATATTCTAGTATTTGTGCTAAATCTTAGTTTTTCTGCTATTCTATAGTATTTCTGCCAAATCATAGTATTTGTGTCAAAGCATAGTAATGTAACATAGCAGAAATACTATGCTTTGGCACAAATACTATGAGTTTGCAGAAATACTATGAAGTAGCAGAAATAGTATGATATGTATTCACATCATGATATGTATACTAGTATGTATGTATGTATACTTATAAATTCATGATATAATTACAAAATAATTAAAAAAAATAGTTTTACTGGGGAAATATGTTGTTTAAAATTTTAGTGTTATGTATTTAATTCTTGGAACAGTTATTGCTTTGGATACAAGACTGTGAAGAATTAGGGAATCATATTTAAGGACTGGAAAAATTGGAGATTTGGATGGATGAATAATTGATTTAAATTTGACTTATTTTGAAACAAATTTCCAAAAATGGATTCAGTTGGATTAATCACTGGAGAGCCCTTCAGCAAGACGAACTGTTGAAAAAAGATGTTAGTGTTGTTAAAGAATTTAAAGAGTTGATGTCTCTATGCGCTGATTTCTGTATGTGTACTTATTTATTGTAGGGCGTTTGTTCCTTTTTAATTTGACAAAAATAATCTGCCTGGCAGGCAGCCAAAGCCTAAAAAACATTTTTCAATCAAAATGATATGCAGATAGTACGATTAAAATAAATTCAATAAATGCTCACAGACAATTACATAGATCTTAATGTGTGGTGCTACAAGGTATAAAAGTATGAACAAACATAAAATAAAAAAAACATTTTGTTACTGACTTCTTTCTTGACTGTGACAATATTTTACTGTTCACTGAGGAATTATGAAAGGAAACCTAGAAAAACGAAAATACAAATAATGGAAAACACGGAATTGTTTTTTAAACATTAGTTATTTACATTTAATAGTTGAAATTATAGTATAGTATATACTATATACTATATAAAGTATAAAATTATAGTATAGTATAGTAAATGTTACAAAAGACATTAGGAATTGGGATCTTACAGTTGGAAGGAGTTAGTGAATTTTATCGCAACTTACCTCTATGTAATTCCACAGACTTCAACTGACAGCACTAACAGCTCTGCACATAACCTATGGGGAGCTTAGCCTTCAGATTGTCAAACCTATCATGCCATCTGCTTTTATCATGTGATTTCTTACCAATAGCGTATATCTGAACTTGGAATGGAGGATGATTCGTTTGGAATTTTAAATGTAATTAATGTAATTGACATGATGTTGTAGAGACCCACCCTTTGGCACATCCCAGCACACCCACTCACTTCACCAGATGCACCTTGTTTAGTTCTCTCACCTTTGATTGGGTGTGGTGCTTGTCCTCGATTGCAATCACCTGTCACACATTATATGTCACACATTATATAAGGACTGCATTCACTTTTGGCTCACTCTTTCTTCACTTCCACACGGGGCGGCAGCTGAGGTGAGGTTCTATTTGGGTTTTATTTTTATGTATTGTTTAAGGGAATGAGTAACTTAAATCTGTTTCCCTGTTTTCTTTCAGCTGTGGCAGTCCATGTGTGTCTTTGTTTCCTTCCTTCTTTGCCTTATTTATTTGAGAATAAAAGGAGAACCCTGAGAATAATTCTGAATTAGATGGCTGCTTTTTCTTATTCTAACCGGATGAGCCCGTGATGCTGATTGCTTCAGCCCTGAACCTTCCTTCCTTCAAAACATGGTCCTCCGAGCCGGAGCAGTGTTAGCGTCGTGGATTCAAAGCAGCCATTGACTGAAGGTTTGAGAAGATCCAGTCGTGATAGTCGACCTCCTGCCTACCTGCAGCAGTATGATGTTCAGTATCCTGGAGCTAGAAGAGCTACATGTGAGACAGAGAGCCAAACTGAATGCCAGCATAGTGACAAAGACACACATGGAGAGTCAGAAAGACAACCAGAGACATCCCCTGCTCCTTTACCCACCAACCAAGATGAGGTCATGAGGGAACTCCTGACAACAATGAGGGAGATTAGGCAATTTATGATTCAATCATCTCCTTCCCATTCTCGTAGCTCCAGATCTTCCATTCGCACAGTCTCATCTGATGGAATCAAAGCTTCTGTATGCAGTTTACGAGCCAGTCCTCAAACACATCAACGACATGAGCAGCTCCCAGTGATTGATACAGCAACCTGTCAATCACCCTTCCAGCCCCCGCAGATTAGCCGTCAGTCTGGCTTAGTTACAGCTGCCAGCCCTCCTTTACCTAATTCAACAATACTAGATGCTGCAATCCCTTCCACTGGTTTGCCTAGACCAGTCCTTGCTACAGAAGATGAGACTCCCTTTGATTTCCTGGCCTTATCACGGCAGGATCCCCACCAGATCTCATGTGTTCAACCTGCTGTTCCTTTAGCTGAAGACCCTGTTCAACCTCTCATTCGCATATCTGACCACAAATATTGCCCTCCTCTAGAGCAGCGACCAGCTACATCCAATGCCTCATATGAACAGAAACCTTTGATACCTGGTACTGCTAGCTCGGGTCACTCCTCTAGCACGAGAACACATGTATATAAGCTTGAAGGTCCTTCGTTTCCAGACCTTAGTAGAGAAGACGAAATGCAATACAGGATGTTACGGATGGCCCTTACAAACCTTCTTGATCCTCATGAGACAGAGCACTTCAAATATCATGTCCTTCTTGATCACCTCAAAGTAGACCAAGCTAAACGATTAGCTCTTGCCTTTTCCTACGCTCCTGACCCATACACTCAAGCCATCAAAGCCCTTGATGAGCGTTATGGGCAACCAAGACAGCTGGCATTGAAAGAGCTAAAGAATATACTGGAACTGCCTCCTATCAGAGCAGGTGATGGTCAGAGCCTTGATAATTTTGCTCTTCGAGTACAGGCTTTAGTTGGGTTGCTTAGCACTATGGAAGAAAAAGGACGTGCAGAACTAGATTGTGGCTCCCATGTCGATCGCTTGTTAGCGAAGTTGCCTGCAGAGCATTTCAGTCGCTTCAAACGGCATGTTTACAGGGAACAGGGAGAAATGACGTATACCTTTGTTCTCATCCTGGTTGCAAATGGAATGCAAGTGTCAACCAAGGAAGGCCAGTCCTGTTTCATCCTTCAACCAGCCACGACCTGCCCGTAAGTACACCTCTCCACTTACAACAATATTACATGGGGCAAATACATCTGATGATCCTGTACAGGCAGCACAACCAATCATAACTAAGGCTACATGTGCATATTGCTGCTCACCTGAACATCACATTAGTAAGTGTCCCGAGTTCATTCAGAAGACAAAGGATGAGAAAATAAACTGGATAAAAGCAAACAAACGGTGTTGGCGTTGTGCTAGGACTCATCAGGCCGCAAAGTGTGACCTGAGGAAAGCATGTGCCACCTGTATGGGACTACATCTACAGATCCTATGTGATGTAAATAAGAGATCTAAAACTGACACTCATCCTGTAGTGAGGACGCTATACTTTGATAGACCTAGTGATTGTCCTAGTGTCCTTTTAAAGGTTGTGAAAGTGCTCCTACGAAATGGCAAAAGAACCCTTGAAACATATGCAGTACTTGACGATGGCTCCCAGCGTACCATTCTTCTAACATCAGCTGCACAGCATCTCAACCTAACTGGGGAAGCAGAGAGATTATCACTTAGAACGGTCCGTCAAGAAGTTGAAACTATTCATGGTTCTTCCGTAAGTTTCAAAATCTCACCCATCGCACACCCAGAGAAAACCTACACAATTAATAATGCCTTCACTGCAAGTCACCTAGCACTTTCAGACCACACCTACCCTGTATCATCTCTCCAACGGAGATACAAGCATCTTCAAGGTATCCCATTACCCATTATTAATAAAGCAGCGCCACTCCTGCTCATAGGCTCAGATCATACTCACCTCATCACGCCTACTGCTCCATTGAGGCAGGGACCATATGGGTCTCCTGCAGGAGTTAAAACCCAATTAGGATGGACACTTCAAGGTCCGATCACAGATTTTCAGCCCCAGAGCAGTACAGAGCATGTGCAGTGTTTGTTCACATCTCTCAGTTCATCTGCAGATGTACTGCGTTATCATGTTGAGAAGCTATGGCAACTAGACACTTTACCTGAATACAGTGAGAAATCTGTGATCCGATCAAAGCAAGATCAACTGGCACTGGAACTCCTTGAACAGGCCACAAAAAGGGTTGAGATCAATGGTGTTAATCGCTACGCCACTCCTCTTCTTCGGATGGCAAACTTTCCTCCTTTGAATGTCCCTCCAACTGTAGTCATGTCTAGACTCCGCAACACTGAGGCTCGGTTAGCTAAAGATCCTGACAAAGCCATGTCTTACAAGGATCAGATTTTGAAATTGGAGCAAGCAGGCTATGTAGTCAAACTTAGCCCGGAGGAGATGCACAATAGCAAAGAAACCTGGTATATTCCTCATCATATGACAAGTCACAACAATAAAGATCGCATAGTCTTTGACTGCTCTTTCACATTTCAAGGTCAGTGTCTCAATAAGTACCTATTGCCAGGACCAATCCTAGGCCCAACACTTCTCTGTGTTTTGTTGCGTTTTAGGCAACATTCAGTGGCAATAAGTGGCGACATCAAAGGCATGTTTCACCAAGTCCGTCTTCTGCCTCCTGATAAACCACTCCTCCGATTCCTGTGGCGTGACATGAACAAAGCAGCTCCCCCTTCAGTGTATGAGTGGCAGGTACTCCCCTTTGGTACGACCTGCAGCCCTTGTTGTGCAATCTATGCACTGCAGAAACATGTGAAGGAATATCAATCTGACAAAGATGTGCAGTCTTCAGTAATGCAGTGTTTCTATGTTGATAACTGCTTGCAGAGTTTTCCATCAGCAGAGTTAGCTCGAACACTCCTAGACAAATTAAGAAACCATCTATCAGAAGGAGGCTTCGACCTTCGCCAGTGGGCCAGCAATAATCCTGTTGTGATTAGCCATCTACCATCTGAGGTAAGAACGGCAAGTAATGAACTTTACCTGACTGAAGACAAGCCATCTGGCCCACATGAACGCACATTAGGATTATTGTGGAATTGTGAGACTGATTTGTTTGCCTATAAATACAGAACTCTAGCCTCACACCCCACCACAATGCGTCGTATCTATGCAGTACTTGCTCGTCTGTATGACCCATTAGGCTACTTACTCCCATTCACAACACGCGCCAAAACCTTGGTGCAAGAGCTATGGAGAAAAGAGAGAGATTGGGACGACCCTTCCCTTCCACACGACCTCTTAGAGGCATGGAAGTCCTGGGAAGAAGAACTTTGTTATCTCCCACAAATTGCCATCCCACGTTGCTATACTTCTAAGGAAATGGATGTTTCTACCACAGTTCGAGACATTCATATCTTCTGTGATGCTTCGGAGCGAGCATATGGTGCTGTCGCATATTTGAGATCAGATGATCTTGAAGGTCACGTGGAACTGAGTTTCTTGTTAGCTCGCTCACATGTTGCTCCTAAACGGAATTTAACAATACCCAGACTGGAGCTATGCGCAGCCCTACTAGGCGCACGCCTCTGTGAGCTCATACAAACAGAACTCACCTTACCAGTCAGGACTACCAACCTTTGGTCTGACTCGACAACTGTACTTCACTGGCTTCAGTCAGATTCCTGCCGTTTCAAGGTATTCGTAGGAGCCAGAGTCTCAGAAATTCAAAACCTCACAAACAGTCAAGACTGGAGATACATCAATTCAGCCATAAATCCTGCTGATGATGTTACGAGAGGTAAATCCCTGAAAGAGTTCCTTAGCCCAAACAGGTGGACTGAGGGTCCCTCGTTTCTGCATGAACCTCCAAATAACTGGCCCACAGTTACAGATCTCCATCCTGATGATGATCAGACTGAGTTAAAGAAATCCTACTTTTTTGGTATTGTCAGTATACCCTCCCATACATACACACCCAGCTTCAGAACGTATCAAGAGCTATTGGATTTCACGGCTCATTCACTCTCCAACCAAAAGGGTAACATTCCTTCTGCAGCTGATTATCAAACAGCAGAACAAGAAATCCTTCGTCAGGCACAACTGGACAGTTTCGGTGAAGATTTAGCCCGTTTACAGTCAGACAAACCCCTCTCATCCGACAGCCGTCTATTGTGTTTGTCACCAGTGTTGTGCAGGAATTCTGGACTTATCCATGTAGGAGGCCGACTACGGCAAAGCCCAGACTTGGAATTGAATGTCATTCACCCAATAGTACTTGATCCTGCTCATCCAGTGACCAAACTGATCATACAAAATTATGATGACAAACTGCATCATGCTGGTTCAGAAAGACTTTTTGCTGAACTACGTCGGAAATTCTGGATTCTCAGAGGAAGGGAAGCCGTACGCAGGCATCAGTATAGCTGCGTCGCATGTCAGAAATGGAGAGCACAGCCCATCATTCCAAAAATGTCAGACTTGCCTGCTGCTCGTCTTAGGTTATTCAAACCACCTTTCTACTCCACAGGAATAGACTGCTTTGGACCATACAAGGTCAAGACAGGCCGCAGATCGGAGAAAAGGTGGGGAATAATATTCAAATGTCTCACCACTCGGTGTATACATCTTGACCTCCTAAACAGTATGGATACAGACTCCTTCCTCATGGCCCTCCAACGATTCATTTCTCGACGAGGAACACCCCTGGAAATTATATGTGATCAAGGAACTAACTTCAAAGGAGGAGATAAGGAACTACGGGCAGCTTTTAACAACCTTGCTCCGACTCTACAGCCGGTCCTGATGACTAAAAGAATCCATTTCAAATTCAATCCCCCGCATGCACCCCATTTCGGTGGAGCCTGGGAGAGGGAGATACGTTCTGTGAAGAATGCTCTGAAGAGAACCATTGGTGCACAGATGGTCACTGAAGAGGTCTTAAGAACAGTCCTAATTGAGATTGAAGGCATTCTGAACTCAAAACCCCTAGGCTATGTATCCTCAGACATTGCGGATATTGATCCCATAACCCCAAACCTTCTCATTATGGGCCGACATGATTCGTCACTTCCCTTAGTATCCTATTCTGATTCTGACCTCCTAGGTCGACGACGATGGCGACATGCACAAATATTGGCAGATCACTTCTGGCGGCACTTCATAAAAGACTATCTACCATCCCTCCAAAGAAGACACAAATGGCAGAAGGAGAACCCAGATCTCACATTGAACTCTGTCGTAATGATCACGGATTCACACCTTCCACGTGCCCTTTGGCCTGTAGGAAGAGTGACACGCCTGCTGAAAAGCCCAGATGACCGCATCAGAACTGTGGAGGTCTTAGTACAGGATAAAACCTATATCCGCCCTGTCTCCTGTCTGATCCCCCTGCCCCCGCTTCCTGACGAAGATCGATCCTGACCATATCAACATATTTCTCTCTAGAAAATATGGGGGCGGCTGTTGTAGAGACCCACCCTTTGGCACATCCCAGCACACCCACTCACTTCACCAGATGCACCTTGTTTAGTTCTCTCACCTTTGATTGGGTGTGGTGCTTGTCCTCGATTGCAATCACCTGTCACACATTATATGTCACACATTATATAAGGACTGCATTCACTTTTGGCTCACTCTTTCTTCACTTCCACACGGGGCGGCAGCTGAGGTGAGGTTCTATTTGGGTTTTATTTTTATGTATTGTTTAAGGGAATGAGTAACTTAAATCTGTTTCCCTGTTTTCTTTCAGCTGTGGCAGTCCATGTGTGTCTTTGTTTCCTTCCTTCTTTGCCTTATTTATTTGAGAATAAAAGGAGAACCCTGAGAATAATTCTGAATTAGATGGCTGCTTTTTCTTATTCTAACCGGATTAGCCCATGATGCTGATTGCTTCAGCCCTGAACCTTCCTTCCTTCAAAACACATGACAAACATCATTTGCATATCCTTCTTTGGGAATGTTCTTAGTGCGAAGTATCCCACATTTGGATTAATAAGTTATATGATAAAACAAGGTTCAACTTCAAACCTAGAACTTCTTTTTACCATTTATCGCTTTTGTAAATTGGCAAAGAATAAATAAATAAAATTCCTCTTCCACCCGTAAGGGCGATCTATCCTTTGCATATATATATATATATATATATATATATATATATATATATATATATATATATATATATATATATATATATATATATATATATATATAAGTAAAAATTCCTCACTTGCCCCTGTGGGCGGTTAATCGTTCAAGCTCGGGTCCTCTACCAGAGGCCTGGGAGCTTGAGGGTCCTGCGCAGTATCTTAGCTGTTCCTAGGACTGCGCTCTTCTGGACAGAGATCTCCGATGTTGTTTCCGGGATCTGCTGGAGCCACTCACCTAGCTTGGGAGTCACCGCACCTAGTGCTCCGATTACCACGGGGACCACCGTTACCTTCACCCTCCACATCCTTTCGAGCTCTTCTCTGAGCCCTTGGTATTTCTCCAGCTTCTCGTGTTCCTTCTTCCTGATATTGCTGTCATTCGGGACCGCTACATCGATCACTACAGCCGTCTTCTTCTGTTTGTCTACCACCACTATGCGAAGGTGGCCACCACCATTTTGTCCGTCTGTATCTGGAAGTCCCACAGGATCTTAGCTCGGTCATTCTCCACCACCCTTGGGGGCATCTCCCATTTTGACCTCGGGACTTCCAGGTTATACTCGGCACAGATGTTCCTGTACACTATACCGGCCACTTGGTTATGGCGTTGCATGTATGCCTTGCGTGCTAGCATCTTGCACCCTGCTGTTATGTGCTGGATTGTCTCAGGGGCATCTTTACACAGCCTGCACCTGGGGTCTTGCATGTTGTGATAGATCCCAGCCTCTATGGATCTTGTACTCAGATCTTGTTCTTGTGCTGCCATATTTACAGTGCTCCACCCCTCGGGTAGAAACAGGGATCTCAAGTTTCCTGGTCTTCAGTCAATTTTTTGGTCTTTGTCACACTGAACAGCAGAATCATCTGCCGTTCAGTGTGACAAAAGAGTGCACCACAGCCCGGCACGCCATCTCGTCATGCTCAATAATGCATTCAACCATCTTCTGAAGATGTCAGGTCTTAGTGCAGTGGCTGAAGTTTGAGGTGTAGAGAGTGAAGAGGAAAGGGGAGAGGACGGTCTCTTGTGATGCCCCTGTGTTACCCATCACCTTGTCAGACACCTTGTATTGAAGATGCATTCATTGTGGTCACTCTGTCAGGTAATCAACAATCCAGGACCATCAGTGGATCGACTAGGTCAAGCCGATTTAGGCAAATAATGGCTTGTGTTGTGGCTAAGACTAAATAAAATATATAAAATTATATACAGAGTCTTTGTAGTCCTACTATTCAGTGGTTTATGTAATTTTGTGAAAGAAATGTAGGTTACCTTGTAATGGATTCAGTTTGTATAATGATTACAGAGCTCTTCAGCAAAGAACAACTGTTTGAAAAATATTCTGTTGGTTGTTAAGGCAGTTATAGGGTTAATGTCTCTGTGTGTTGATATTTGTATGTGTATATACACGTTTAGGACTAAGTCCCTATTTAGTTTGACACTAATAATCACGGTGGCACGGTAGTTAGTGTGGGACTCATGTAATGGGTGGGCACAGATGGAAGTATTGTAATAGATATTGCACCCCCTCCATAATCTCATGCATTCTTATCATTGTTATGTTATGCGTTCAGTTCTGTATTACTATTTCTGACACATACTGTGATAACTGGCAATATACTCTGATCAATGATGATTCCCACGGGTGGTGCTCACGCAGGCACTGAATCGGGCAGCTTTGGGCTCACGCAGGCACTGAATCGGGCAGCCTTGGGGTCCTGAGTGTTCTACTGCACAGATAGCCTGCAGAGCGCAGCTACGCTGAACTGAAGTGCTTGTGTTTTGTATTTGCAGGTGAGCACAAGTTATGTGTTGATAAACAGAATGATGTTGACGTATGAGAAATGTATTAGAGTAAGGTACTGTCATTAATGGAACACAACGCTAATGTCGAAGTTTGTGATTTACATGATGTACCCGAACTGGTGTTAAACGGGATGTCACATCGCAAATGATGTAATGAGGGGATCGAGAGGGTAGTCTCCATGCGCAACAATACTAGTTGGAGGAGCATACAAGTGTGCAGAATATTGTAATATGAACATTGGTGGGAAAATACTGAGTAAATGAGTACTTTGTTAACACGTGTTCAGTAGTTATATGTAAAATGGTCGTGAGTGTTCTACTGCACAGATAGCCTGCAGAGCGCAGCTACGCTGAACTGAAGTGCTTGTGTTTTGTATTTGCAGTTGCAAATGAGCAAGTAAAGAGAACGATTCTGAACTCATGCACGCCTGGAAGTGTCATTTGTCCAAGTGTGCAACATTAGCACTGTTGCTGCACAGCAAGAATGTCCTGAGTTCAATTCCACCATCAGGCTGGGGTCTTTCTGTGTAGAGTTTGCATGTTTTCCCTGTGTTTGCATGGGTTCTCTCTCTGGTTACTCCGGCTTCCTCCCACAGTCCAAAAACATGCAGTTAGTGGGGATAGGTTAATTGGTCAATCTAAATTGCCCATAGGTGTGAATCTGTGAGTGAATGTGAGTGGGAATGGTTGTCTGTGTCTCTATGTGTTAGCCCTGCGACAGACTGGCGACCTGTCCAGAGTGTACCCCGCCTCTCCCCCTATAACAGCTGGGATAGGCTCCAGCACCCCCCGCGACCCTGGAAAGGATAAGTGGAAGCGAATGGATGGTCTAATAATCTGTCTGGCACCCTGACAAAGCCTAAAGAACATTTTTCACTCAAAATGAACTGAAGAAAGTACGATTAAATTAAAGTTGCAAGCAGCGTTATGAGGGCCGTCGCACCCCATCGCGTCGAGCCACGCCCAACACCTAAAAACAGCATGTCCGATCTGATGTCACATTGATGGAATTCATGCATTTAACCACCTGCTAACATTTCATCTCATTCAATCATGATTATAGTCGTCCCACCAGGTGGCGCGCTAACCATTACTAACAAATGGCATAACAAACATTTCCGAGCTTGAGTCTCATCATACCTGCGACCTTTGGGAGAGATTGGACATTGTGTTTTGGAGTGACAGCAGATTACTGCTTTTTGGCGAGTGATTGAAACTCCACGTGCCGCTATGAACACCCAGTTTCCCTGAACGTAAAAAGCTTCGCAATTTGACATCACAAAGGTCTTTAGATTCCACAAACAGGAAATCGCGTCAATCTGATGAAATCCCTTGGAGGAGTTCGTCAAAGAACGGTGCCTGAAAAGAGGGGAAAATGTCACCAAAATTACACATTAATTTTAAAATTGCTGACTTCCTGTTGGATTTGGGATGTTGCTCCAGGAGACTTTTTTCTACATCTTGATATCTCCTATAAGCTTCTCAGGTTTCAGACTCATACATAAAACACAGAGCAGGGGCTGATGTTTTGAAATTTTTTTTCAAAAAGGCCCTTGTTTTGCCTGAAGAAGAATAATAATAATAATAATAATAATACTAATAATAATAATCAGAAGCAGAAGAAGAAGAAATGGAGCAGATACAATAGGGCCTTCGCACTCTCAGTGCTTGGGCCCTAATAAATTAAATAAGTGCTCACAGAGAATTATATAGGTTTTAATATGTGGTGCTAACAAGATATAAAAGTATGAACAAAAATAAAAAAACAAAAATCATCCCGGTGCCAAAGAAATCCTCTGTATCCTGCGCAAATGACTAGAGCAGTGGTTCTTAACCTGGGTTCGATCGAACCCTAGGGGTTCGGTGAGTCGGTCTCAGGGGTTCAGCAGAGCCTCCACCGTGACATGCACGGCTCATTTTGTGTACCAATAAAAAAACATATCTATGTCTTGAATTTGAAAAAAATCATATTTTATTTTCCACTAAAGAGGGGTTCAGTGAATGCGCATATGAAACTGGTGGGGTTCGGTACCTCCAACAAGGTTAAGAACCACTGGACTAGAGCAACCTCCCCTGCTCACTTGACCTGCTGCAGTTTGCATACTGGCCAAACAGGTCGACCGAGGTTGCTATTTCCACTGCTTTCCACCTGTCCATTTCCCACCTGGACAAGAAAAACGCTTATGTCAGAATGTTCTTTAGTAGACTTTAGCTCAGCATTCAACGCAATATCCCCCTGAAAACTGTTTGACAAACTCAGCAAGTTGGGACTGAAAACCTCGCTTCAGAACTGGATATTAGACTTCCTGCCAGAGAGCCCTCAGTCCATCTGAATCAGCGACAACATCTCCAGCACCATCAGGCACAGGAGCTCCTCAGGGCTGCGTTCTTAGCCCTCTTTTGTTCACCCGTCTGACACATGACTCCACCGCCCTACATAGCTCTAACCACATCATCAAGTTCACTGATGACACAACCGTGGTTGGACTCATTAGCAGTGATGAGTCAGTGTACAGAGATGAGGTTCAGCAGTTGACGTTCTGGTGCAGGGAACCCAGGAGATGATCGTTGTCTTCAGGAAGACTCGCTCCACTCACACACCACTCAGCATCCACGGTTCCATAGTAGAGGAAGACTCCAAACACGCTCTGCTCGTTCGCTCCTTTCACATTTGTCTTCAGCACTCTCGCCCACTGCACTCCACGACACTGCCAGGGAAACTGATCCAGGAATAAGGACAGGTCCAGGAGTCTATGCACAGGAGAACTCCGGTTGGAAAAAACTAAGAAATCACACAAAAAACTGAGATTATCAGAGCTGTATTAACGAGGATAACTCAACGATCCAGCAAAGACGTCTTCTGAGCACTCAGCTAAAATAGCAGCCCAGGAGTACAGGTAATCAGGCAGATCCACAGCGGCCCTTTGGTGGCCCAGAGGTGCCAGAGGTGGCCCACACATTGGCCAGCACAAGGCAAGTTTCAGACACACTGGTGGTCCTGTGCTAGCCCATGTGTGGATTACCCGGCATCTGAACCAAGGACAGTGCTGGACAATGCCAGCCACTCCATGACGTGCTGGTCACAGGAGTACGCACAGTGAGAGGCTGATATTATCCATAATGCACAACTGAACGACACAGGAAATCATTCCTGCCTGTGGATATCTCTGCGCTACTTCTCCAACTAAAGCAAGGTACACACTGCAATAGTTATACATCCTTATTATCTGCACCTTCTCTACACAGAAAGGGAAATTTTACACTTTTACATTACCTCAATGTCAACCTTATATATTTAATTTGTGCAATATCCTGGGGTATTAAAAATTTGAACTATTTATATATATTAGACCTATTTTGTTTGATTTTGTAGCCTCATAATATACTGTATTATTAATTTAGTTTGTCAATTACTGCTCTTATTGTCTTGGAGCAATTGTGAACATAAATTCCTTAGGGATGAATAAAGTATTATTGTCATTCTAATCATATTTTGATTCACCTATAATTTTCTTCTAAGATACTCAGTTTGAATCCCATCATAATGAAGACACAGCCCAACAACACTGTTAAAGAAAAAAAAAACTTTATTAAACTTCATTTTACTTGGTAAATGGCCTGCATTTGTATAGCTCTTTACTCAGTCCCTAAGGACCCCAAAGCGCTTTACACTACATTCAGTCATTCACCCATTCACACACTGGCAATGGCAAGCTACATTGTAGCCCCAGCTGCCCTGGGGCGCACTGACAGAGGCGAGGCTGCCGGACACTGGCGCCACCGGGCCCTCTGACCACCACCAGTAGGCAAACATGGGATCAGTATCTTGCCCAAGGATATTTGGCATGCAGCCAGGAGGCAGCCTGGGATCGAACCACTGACCCTCTGATTAGTGGCTGACCTGCTCTGCCACCTGAGCTAGAGCCACCCCATTGTGTGTGTGTGTGTGTGTGTGTGTGTGTGTTTTTATTTGTAATGATATGCATTTCTTGAAATGGAGCAGGAGCAAGACCACAACAAAGACTAAAGTGATTGCAGCAGCAGTGATGAGAATCATACACCAGGTCCATTTTATATATTATGGAAAAAATGGTGGATTAAGAAGAGAAAACACTGTATCCTGTAGAATACTCATCTTGTGGGCTCTGAAGCTGACCAAAGATTGCTTCATTTTGAGCAATACTCTGCCGCCGTATTTCTACTGCATGAAGAACAAATGACATCTTAGTTCAGACCACTGAATCTGAGATATCAAACAGATGTTGATCAGACACACTTGCACATACCTGACATTCTCAAAGTAGGAATAGGACCAAAGAAACCAATTTCCAAAGGAAGATGCATACAGATGAAATTATCATTAGTTTCTTTGAAGGATTAGTAATTTCTAAACTACAAGTGGAAGATCTAGGATTTAGAGTGAAAAAAATGGAAGAATTATTGATTTGGTTTCTAAAGTTCAAAGCTGTAGGGATTAGGATTTTTTTTTTAAAAGACAGGAGAATTAGTCATCTGGATAGAAGGAATGGCCATTATACTAATCAGTTACCCAGTCACACTTCTATGTCCTCTGCTGACATCACCCTCTAACACCATTGTCTATTAGCAAATCAGACAATCCATATTGGAGGCATCAGTGATTTAGAATGTATAATTGGAATGTCTAGGGACTGGAATAAAAATGATCAAAGGATTATCTGTTTGTGTTCTATAATTGGAAGGACGAGGGATTTTGATGCGATCGAAGCTCAAGAGTTGGTAGTTTGTCTTGTAATTGTGTCATGCGCCGTGGTGTGCGGGCACGAAAGGATCCAGGCGCAGACTCCGAGCTAACAAAAAGACACTTTATTAAAACAACGAAAGGCGACCCGGGGAAAGTAGAGAGCAAAACAGAAACTAAAAATCCGGGGAAACAATGACACGAGGAAGCCGGGATCGGGACGGCGGGGGGCTGCAATAGAAAGGGGAGATGATTACTAGGGAGCCAGGAAGCGGGGAGAACATATCAGGACTGAGTTAGAGTAGGGGCTTACGATAGAACGGAACCGTGGGAGCTCGGGAGGGAAGTGTGGCAGTCCGTGGGGGCAGGAAGTCCGTGGAATGGCGAGTG
The DNA here is from genome assembly GCF_057381915.1 of Diplotaxodon limnothrissa. NCBI lineage: Eukaryota > Metazoa > Chordata > Actinopteri > Cichliformes > Cichlidae > Diplotaxodon > Diplotaxodon limnothrissa. Next base: position 40,375,026 of record NC_140597.1, on the reverse strand, counting down.
GGCCAGGTGAGCGCCGCGAGATCCAGTTGAGCCGGAGGACAGGCAGGTAGCAGACGCCGAGTAGAAATCTGGACAGAAGTAGGCAGGTTAAACAAAGTTCCAAGCAGAAGAGAATGCACACTTTTCGTGGAAGTCTAGTTACCACTGTGGGGATGACTACGGACTGGCGTGGAGCATCCGTCAGCGCCGGATTAAGTGGATCTCCGTGTAATCACCGGGATGGAGAGCAGGTGTGCTAGTGATGGCCCAGCCCGGGGGTGTGGCTACCCGAGCATCACGCATTCCACAGACCATGACAAATTGGAAGGTTGCTGGTTCGAGCCCCAGCTTATACAGTCTTGGTCATTGTGTCCTTGGGCAAGACACTTCACCTACCGCCTACTGGTGTTGGCCAGCAGTGTTGGTCAAGTTACTTGAAAAAAGTAATCAGTAACTAATTACTGATTACTCCCCCCAAAAAGTAATCCCGTTACTTTACTGATTACTTATTTTCAAAAGTAATTAATTACTTAGTTACTTAATTACTTTTTAAAAACACGATTTACAACCTGAAGAGGTGATAAAGCAATAGATCTTTCAGCCCAATTCTACTTTTTCTACATAATCCATCATTCAAAATGTAATCAAATGGAAAAGTCTCTTTTTTTTTAACTTGTTTTATCAGTTTTAATCTTTTAACTTTATGCATCAAGCAAAAATATAATTATATGCAACATTCTCTGACTTGAATAAATTAGTTTAACATTTAAACCTATTTTCTGCACATTCCAGCACATAAAATAAAATATTTTTTGTGTTTACACTCACTCTTTCAAATAGATGCAAGTAAAACACAGCAGAAAATAAATAAAGTCAAAGACTTAGCGGTCCTTTTGCTCTATTTTCACCTGTAAAGCAGGACTGGGGGTAGGCGGAGGTTTACCCTGGTGCAGGTGTGCTGCGGTCAGTTGAAGAATCCGCGAGTTTCTCTGTGAGTTTCCCATTACGTCGTTGCGCTTGCTTGGAAGTTTAGGGGTTTTTTTCACTGTAAAAAGTTTTCTTCCCACGCACAACGGACGCTAATGTTTTTGTCACTTTTTATGGAATCAAACTCAAAATAAGGTCAGTACTTCCACGCTTTAAACGCTGCACGCTCATACTCTCTCCCACAATCGATATGTGATCCATTGTTGATCTGCACACAGCTGTTGTCACCAACGGCGCACTTGCTTACGTCACTGTCGTGAGACATTCTCGCAAAAAAATCACGGTTTTAGTAACGCAGTAACGCAGCGTTCCTACGTGAAAGTAATGGTAATCTAATTACTGATTTTGCAATAGTAATCCCTTACTTTACTCGTTACTTGAAAAAAGTAATCAGATTACAGTAGCGCGTTACAAGTAACGCGTTACTGCCCATCTCTGTTGGCCAGAAGGGCCGATGGCGCGATATTGGCAGCCTCGCTTCTGTCAGTCTGCCCCAGGGCAGCTGTGGCTACAACTGTAGCTGCTTCCACCAGTGTGTGAATGTGAGAGTGTCACAATCTGAGGGGACAGACCGTGCGGTGGTGTGTGTGGTGGACCAACTCCCTGTCGGCATTGTCAACACAATAGTTCATGGTAGGATTACACATAAGTCCATAGCTGAATTCAGAGTCACATAAAGAGGCAGACATGCTCATGGCTGGCCTAACAGTCTGCAACTGAGAAGCAGTATCATCAGAGCTCACATTCCTGTACATTTGGTCTTGATCACTGTCTGCAATTCCAACATCAGGGAATACAGTATTAGACTCCACTACAATCTGCACACGGGGGCAACACTCTGTCTCGGCTGTACGAGCTGGCTGCGGTAGAAAACAGTCTGAGGCGGAGAGAAAGCTCACGCGGCCCTTGGCCATCTTTGATGTTTCACAATCATTCCCAGGAGGCTCAAAAGCAGACTGTACAGTCGACGTGTGAACCCCTTTCACTGTCTCCTGAACCTTGGCTTCATGTGGTGCGGCTATGGGAGCAACACTAGAAAAAGTCCTGAATTCTACAGAGCCAAGAACATGGTCTGTGATTTCATTGTGCGCTTCTTCAAAACAGTTACACACAGTCCTTTCATTATCACAACACGACTCTGACTGGCCCTCAGTCTTAACCAGAGTTAGGTCGGCCACAGCATGGATGTCTATTAAATCATGATTAATGGTAGAGCAGTCTTTGGCACCAGTTTCTTCGTAGCTGGGCCCACAAAAGGGCACTCCACTATATCAGGCTCATGAGATGAAAAAGCACAGTCACTCACCTCCGTTATAAGAGGAGTCTGGGACAAAACTAGGACGGGTGCTGACTGGACAGCTGCTGCCCCCACCTGGGAATCAGATGTGGGTATAAGGTCGAGCAGTGTCACAGCCGCCTTGGAAGTGCACCCAGAGTCCTGATCATGCAATTCAAGGGGTGCTAGCAGAGGGGCAACAACAAAATTAGATCTTAACTCTTCAGAGACTTCAGCACAGTTCAAACAGTCTTTAGTTGCTCCTTGAGGAAAGCTAGACAGTCTCTCTTCAGACTTAGAAAATGGTTTAAGCAAAGTTTCAAACCTGGCATGAGGTGGCTTGGTAAGTGTTAAATTGTCTGAGGTAACAGGATTTAATTCTTGATCTCACACACACACACACACACACACACCTAGGACTGCTCGCTGATGATTTCAACACATTAAATTGAAATTCATATGATACAGAATACTTTGAGTCTAAACCTTTACTCCCAGCATCTTTCATTATTTCAGAAAAACCCACCGACTGCAGGTTCACTGTGTGAGACTTAACGTCCTCATCACTAGTTAACTCAGAAAAACCCTTTGATTTGGTAGGAAGACACAGTACAGAAGTACAACGGTTGGTGGCTGCAAATAATGGTGGGTTAGTTATCACAGTGTTGCACTTTACAGACAATCCGTCCTGTACTGCGCTAAAAACCCCTGAAGAGCTGGGTGCTAGGTTAGTGTCGGCGGATACAGACACATTTTCATCAACGGCAACATTAGAACTGTTGATCGTAGTACCAGATTCAGACATTGTCGGCTCAAAGCTTGCTGTACCAGGGTTAAACAACTCTAGAACAAGACACTTATTGTTTGCATCAGTACTACATTCAGGTTCAGAAGTCATGACGCCGAGGACACAGTCATATTTATTGCTGTTATGATTGTTAACCGGTTCATGGATGCTGTAACCTGCCGAATCAGCCAGGTCACAGTCAGACAAGAAAATTTTATTCACAGCAGCCCCTGAAACACTCTCCTTTGACTTGAGGTCTTTGGCTATGGGGCTAGATACAACGTCAGAAACTGAGTCAGTGGTACTCACCACTGGATGGCTGATGGAAGTTAAAGCCTCAGATGGCATTAACTGAGGGACCTCCTTAGGCTGAGGCTCAGAGTGCTGGCGGCGAGAGTACCGCTTCTTTCTATCCATGGAAGCGGGCGGGGTGAGGGCAGGGCTGGACTGGGACAAAAAATCTGCCCGGGCATTTTGACTAGAGACCGGCCCACCAGGATAAAGATTGAAAATGTGACGTCATTCGGGGTAAACCGCAAAGGATTCTGGGAACTTGTGGCAAGAGGTACTAGCGCACGCAGGCTTTCAATTGAACTCAGTTACACAGCGATAAAAAGAAACCCAAAAAAATGGCAAGAAGCTGCTGTATTATTAACTGCAATAGCCGGTCGCATGACAGCCACGGAAGCCGACGGGTAAAGAGATCGTTTTTTTTTTTTATCGGATTACGTCGTTGAAGAGAAATTTTTTAAGCCATGTTTCCGAAGTAAGAGCCGACGGATGGTCTGGATATACCAAATATAACGTCCCAGAACACTCCAGCTCACATGTTAGTCTGCTCCAAGCATTCCCACAAAGGTCAGAGTTTTGTAGTAGTTAATAGGTCATTTTTCATAACATAATTGGTGATATAGGTTACAAGCAAGTCTGGCGCTGAACAGAAATGGTCGCGCTATGCTCCTTTGTTTATTGTGCATAAATAGTGAATTGTCCTGACACGATATTGCGTTTCGCTTCTGTTATTACCATGGTACATTGACAAAAACATATACTTTTATTCACAGGAGAAAACAGTTGTTTTGTATCACTAATTGTCCAGTACGATTACAGCATACAATATTATTGTCACTGCTACATTTCTGTGATGCTACCAGAAATTATTTCCACTACTAATTAATTGCCGTTGAGCTCAAAGGTTATATTAATAAACAGTTAACGAATGTGTATTTATGAAGACGATTTGTGAGACTGGTAAACTTACCTTTGTTCGTACGATGGTCTTTCGTTCTACACGGTGCATTTCAAGGTCCTCTACCCATCCGTCGGTAAACTGTACCTGGGCTTGTTGCAGTGACCCGAAGTTACTAAACTTCACGAGTGTATGCACTCACTCCAAGAACCGTGTAATTATAAATCTGAGCGTGGTGAAAGTGGGCAGCACGCTGACGTCTTTTGTCCACTCTGTGTGCTCGTAAGGGTCTAACCCTTTCACTCCTTTGATTTTTTCCTCGTATCTTTTCTTTGTCTTTTCGTCAAGTCTGTACGGACCGGCATTGTTCTCCTTTTGTTTTGTACATTCCTTTTTTGTGTGGCAAAGAAAAAACAAGAAGGTATTGGAACCGGAGAATGAATGTTTTGCGGTGCTGCAAATGCTTGCATTTGATGCGGTACTTGGATTGTTTTGCCACTAGTTCCCGGCATGCAATGCGCGAAAATCACTTGATTGATAAACAAGGGGGAGGGTGCATCCGGCCTCCTCGGCTGTAATTGGTCCAGCCCAGAGTCGATCATGACCAATTGGCCAATCCGACACCTTTCATTATATATACCCTTCCTAAAAAAAAAAAAGAAAATCCATCGGCCCATAAAAACAAAAAATCGCCAGCGGCCCACCGGGCAAATGCCCGGTATGCCCGATGGCCATTCCAGCTATGGGTGAGGGGTAGAAGTCCCTGGCAGCTCCGGGGACCCCCGAGAGCTCCTCGAGATCGACATCCAGGACCCCCACAGCATCCTCGTGATGCTCCGTGGAGGGCGAGACAGGACGTAGCAGTGCGCGACGGCGGTGTGAACGCCGCTTCCTCTTTGAAGCGGCTGTGGAAAAAACTTGACTTTCCATGGCGACCGGCTCCTCGTCCTCCAACCACATCCGTGCTAGAAAGGCAGCAGGAGACGAGTAGTCCGATTGAGGCAGCGAGGGTGGGCGGCAGGTGCGAGGCGGGCCGGTTGGCGAGAGCTCCTCCTCGGGGATGAGCCAGGGCTTCCAACGGAGCTCGTCCTCGCAATACGCCCGTAATACCTGCTGCCGCTCCTCCTCACCGAAGTCAATAGCAGCTGGGATCTCCTTGAGCTGCGTAGTGCAGTCAGGCAGTGGCGAGGATGCGGAAGCCAATGGAGCGTGAGCCGAGGGTGTGTCAGCGGTGAGCCTCACCGTACCGACTCTGACTGCTTCTGGCTCACGAGGCAGCGGGGAAATGGAGCTACAGCATGGCTCTGGCGAGGGCTCACGCACACAGGACAGCTGCTGTTGCAGGCGGAGTTGGAGAGTGGAGACGAGAAAGTCAATGATGAGGGGATGCAGCGCCTCCCATAACCAGGGGAATACGGACACGCATACCCCTACTTGGCGGACTAACTCTTCCCGTTCCTCCTCCCTGGAACACTGCAGCCACTTGCCGCATAGCGACTACACTGTTCGAATGATCTCCTGCTCTGGTGTCGCTGGGTCCGGCATGGTCGCGTCGTACTGTCACGATCTGAGGGGACAGACCGTGCGGTGGTGTGTGTGGTGGACCCAGGTGTGAACACAAGAGAGTAGACCGGAGTAAACCTAAACTGAAAGCGAGCCTTTATTGTGGCTGATGACAGGTCTCAACACAAAGCAGAAACACCATGACTAAACTGAACCTAAACTAAACTGGGAAACAGATACTGATAAACTAAGGAGACTCAGAAAACCATGACGATGATTGTACAGATTGGCCGTGAGGACATGGAGGGTGGGAACACAGACGACACAACACAGACTGTATGAAACACAGAGACTAAATACACATGAGGGATGATCAGGGGAAGTGGCCACACATGGGAGCACAGCTGACACACATGAACCTAACGACAGGACAGGAGAAGTGAAACTGAATACACTGACATTGAATACAGACTTTCAAAGTAAAACAGGAAACATGGAGACATGACATGAACTAAACATAACCACGCAGACATGACGCATGAACCAGGGAGACTTAGTACAGGGGGAGATGACATAAACAACTAAGGAACAAAGGACTAAACAGCAATCTCAAAATAAACTAGATGAGCTAAACTAGGGCACAAAAGAATACAAAAGATACATAAAACTCAAACACTGGGTCGCTCGACCCAGGACCATGACAGAGAGTGAATGAATAGTGGAATTCTAAAGTGCTTTGAGGTTCATGAAAAGCACTATATAAATGCAATCCATTATTATTACTATTATTATCATAAAAAAATGAAAGCATTAGTGATTTTGACTGGACTTACCTTGAAACAAATCTTTTCCAGTCTGCTGTACTCTTACCACACTCTGACATCACTGACCCCCCCCCCCCCCTCCCAAACTCATGACTACACAGACCTTTACGCCAATCACATGATTAATTTTGCCTATATTGCAAGGAATTAGTACTTGGAATTGAAGACGATTCACTTGGAGTCTTTTCTCTAATTATGTTAAATAACTTAATCTGTTTTGTGAATCTTACTAGTTTAGTATAATTTTAATTCGGAATTACACCTTGTCAAAGAAATTAATAAACTTGTTTTAAATAAGGATTTTAATTTACAGTTAAAATGGGATTTTTAATTTCTTAGACTTAGAGAGTGTTTATGGTCATCGTGCCGTTACTTTCACAGCAAAATTGGGTACCTGGACCACAAGGTACAAAATGAAAGAAGGGAAAACAATATACAATGAATGAATGAATGCTTTATGCTTTATTGGCCATATGCAGGTTGCCCCGCAGAGGAATAGGACCCCCCCCGACTTACACACACAACAAAGGCATCACATGGGAATACAGTCGGAGATCGGCAGCGTTACAGAGAAAACACTGAAAAATTACACAACAATGGGAAAAGTACAAGAGGAAAAAAAATAGACCTCTTCTCACGCTGGGCACCTATGGGAGGACAGCATGAGAACAGGAAACAAAAAAACTCCTCTGCACAGAGAGCACATAAATGTCCACATCAGAACATTAGAGCACGTGACAAGCAACAGGGGTTGGATAGGGGGGTGGGGGGTAATCTGAAGGACCACAGCAGTCGTCCTACACAGCGCTACCATTTCAGCGCGGCACGCAGACCCGCCGTCTTCCCCCACAGGAAACAAGCATCGAAGGCGTTTGGAATGAGGGGGATGAGTGCGTGCTTATCAGTGTAAGTGTATGTGTGTGCGTGTCCAGAGTTCAGCGGAGACAGTGTCCTTCGCCCTATCAGGCTAAGTAAACAGTCTGCCAGCCAACCCAGGTGGCCTTGCATGGGATGGGAAGAATAGTCATCACACAGTCGTTATCAGGGAGTTGTTTTGGTGGGCTCCAGCCTTGGGCCTGAGCAGCTGGCGCCGTGGTGTCCATATGTTGAATATTGTTGATTTCTCCTTTATGCGAGCAGCTCCGAATTTAGCACTCTGACACTGGTCTCTCGATCTCCCGTTGGAGAGCCGCGAGCCTCCCCATGATGGTATCAAACTTCTGTTCCGTGGTGTTGTCATTCTTTTGATTCTGAGACCCCACAACTGCAGTGATCCATTCTGCGATGTGATCCAACTTTCGCTCAAGGGTGTCATTTTGAGCAGGCCCCTCTCTGATGTATCCCATCATACGCTCAATGGTGTTATTTCGAGTCTTCACGGCAGCTGTAAGCGTCTCCAAGGTGTTAACCAAGCTGCGTTCGGTGTGAGAGGTCGCGCCTTCCCTGAGGGGAAAAAATTAATAAAAATAAATATATATGTATACGTATATGTGTGAGTGAACTATATACATGGGATATAGGTAATATACATGGTGCATGCGTAGGAAACATTAAAAAAGAAACATTGTGGGGCTGTATACAAGGGCAAAATCTAATAAATAAAATAAGGGAGGAGGGTCATTTGAGGTGGGGATGGTGATTCCAATAAGACCAAAATATTGCACATGAGCCAAAAATATTGTACGGAACATGGAAAGACTGAGATATTGCACATAGGTGATCAATAGCAGCATCAGAGTGGGTGTGTTGGAGGAGTCTGTTCACACTCTTAGTTTGCATTTCACGTCCTTCGAGTAGTCAGTAGGTCTAAAATAATATTATATAAGAAGGAGTACATTACAATGCTGCTCCTTCCGTTATGATTCAGCTGCAAATCCTTGCATTATATTGTTTCTAATCTATATATCTAACATCTATATCTTTTCTATATTCTTGCCCCAGGACACAACGACCGAGACAGTCTGAGCCGGGGCTCGAACCGGCAACCTTCCGATTACAAGATGAGCTGCCAATTCTTGAGCCATGATCGCTCCACTATAACTTTAATCTGGAATTACACCTTTTCAAAGTAATGAATAAACTTGAATAAACTACCATGAGTGTTGACATTTCCCATCATCCATCAGTGTGAGAAAGAAAACACAGGATTTTGCAGTTGAACAACAAGAACTTTATTGAACTTTATCTGAACATTGTTGTATATGAACATATGTGTGCAGGTGCATGCATGCTTGTGTGTGTGTAGCTATGTTTGTGTGTCTTTATTGGCAGTCATTTTCCTTTCCCATCAGCAACACCGTCTGCCTGCAAAGATAAATGAAGAGAGGAGATTCTTAGTATTTGTTGCAGTAACTTTCATCTGATATTTCATTTCTTCATAGCCGTGTTTCTGTATAACTTACATTGGTGGGCACATCATAATTGCTGGACTGAGGCTCTTTAACAGCTGCATCAATCTTAACCTCCTAGGTCCTGGCGTCCAAATATGTGGACATCACATTTTGGGTTATTTAGACCAAAATACTCAATTTTGCTCTACAAGGGCCTGATATCCACTTACGAGGACATTATACTGCTACTGTTCTATCAAAATTTTAAATGGATATCCTCATATGTGGCTCTCATTTTTCTTAGAAACAAAAATCTGGCAAGTCTTTGTTTTTACATTCATCAGGTCCCAATCAGCCCAAATATCAAAGAGAAAATAAAAATGCATGCCATGGAAGAGTTCAGGTCATAGGAGGTTAAGAAAGAAAGTAACAATTGCAGGAACATAGCATAGTTTTTTATAATTTATAATTTATACTTATACTTAGAGTGTGGCTAATTTCCTATCTGGCTATTGAACATCTAAAGGTATGTAACAATTTAATAAAAAAAATCTGATGGTACTGATGTCAGTGAAAGACCAAGGGGATAGGCATCTCCATCTGATCAATGCGATGTGGAGACAAGGTAGGTGATTAACACTAACAGTTAAAGAAAAGACTTTTCAACTGTTAATGACTTTTTGTGTTACTACAGGAACTTACAGTGGCTGGCACATCATTGCTCTGAGACTGAGACTCCTGAAGAACTGGAGTCTTACTAATTCCATCTTGCTCCAGTAACTCCAGTGCATTGTTTACTGTATCCAATATTTCAAAACGCCATCTTCCTCTCACATGCAAGACATACACTGGGACCCTGGGATCCGAAGTATTCTCCTCTTTTTCCATTGTCTTGCTCTTGTGAAGAAGCCACCTGGTTTAGGGCATGTGGTGCTCTGTTGTAAAACATTACATGCAAAAATGAACAGTCAGATTAAATGTGGTTCATGTAATGTAGTTCTGTATTGAAAGATCAAGGGATTGGGATGAAAAAATGAAAGCATCAATCATTTGTATTGTATAACTGGAAGATTTAGGGAATATGATGAATAAAATGAAAGAGTTATTCATTTGGATTGATGGAATTCTGATTGAACCAGCATTCAAATAAACCCCTCTTCTCCATCTTCTCCAACTTCTGCTAAAAGGTAACAACAAGGACTCCTAATTCAAGCCTGTTTCCACCGCCACTCCTCCAAAGTTGGCTGTTGTGCTCAATGATTGTTCAGGCATTTAGACAAATGAATTCTGCTGTCTTTTATAGGATGATGGATCTTGGAAAATAGGAATAGCCATTAGGAATTTTATGTGTAACTAATACAATAAGATTTGCACAGCTACCATTAGGAATCTTTTAATTTGAAATTATACCTTGTAAATGAAATCAATAAACTTTGATTCTGTGCTATTAAATAAAGTGCTGTACAAATGTCCACATAAACAAAGGTGTTATCTATTACTATTATTATTATTAGCGGTAATAATAAAATATAATATTAATCAGGATCAGAGAATTTTACTACTGACTGAACCACCTATAAAAATGAATCCAATTGAGCCCCGTGTTGAAATTATTTTTAAAAACACATAAAATATAATCAAATACATAAAATATAAACAAATACATTAAATTAAGTTCAGATGTTTGGTGCACATAGAGTGGCATGTTTCTTAGTCATACCGGGTACATAAGCACAATGTTCAAAGCATTAGTCATTTATATTATAATACTGGAGTGTCTAGGGACAAAGATGAAAATTATGGAAGTTTAGCTATTTTTATTACATAATTGGGAGGACGAGGGATTGGGGTGATAAAAAATGAAAAAATAGGGATTTGTATAGACTTACCTTAAAACAAATCGTTGCCAGTTTGCTGTACTCTCATCACACTCTGACATCATTGCTCCTCCCACCCTAGTTAATGACGAGACAGGTCTTTCAGCCAATCAGACGATCTAGTTTGCAATCATTGTCTAGGGTAACAGTTCTTGGAATGTATTATTAAATTAAATAATAACAACAGAATCCAGTCTTTAAGGCTGGACCCAAACTATGCTGCAGGTCCCAAAGTCAAACGATTACTGTGGAATCACAAAAATTGTCTAAATTCTTTAATCTTTAATAAAATGATCAGCGTTGCTGCTCTACCAGGTGTAATAATTACGTTTAACATCCAGGCATCCATCTTTTTTTCCACTCGATAAAAGTTAACATGACAGTTCCCGGTGGTAAGGAACAAATGCAATCGCATGGCAGGATGCTGTAAATGGACCAAACTTCAGTCAGGAGAACAACTGAGAAAATCCATCCACAATATGAGGTTAGTCATTAATTAAGAACTTAATTTATCTCAAGGAAAATTCGTTTGTCAGACACATGCTCAATCATCAACCACTTAGATGTCTTTTTCTGTCTTCCATGATTGCTGTTAGGGGTGGATTTTGATTATCGATTTATCGATTAAAATAGATTCTAGCTTAGATAATGTTGTATTGATTTATTAAAATCCTGAATCGATTTTGAATCTAATTCACAGCTAAAACAGTGACTTAGAGCAGGTACGTGGATTCTGCACACATGCACCCGACAGATCAGAATCAGTGAGATGTCGCCTTTCTCACCTGACAACACGGACGCGCTCGGGGCTGAAAGCCGACAGTTCACTGATTCTGATGTTTCAGTGGGTCAGCGCTTTATGTTTACGCCCTTTTTGCGGTAGATTCTGAAGCTGCAGGTTGTATCTCTCTAAACAATATTGACTGAACCAGCAGCAAAAGAAGATCCAAAATAAGCTTCACATTTCCCTTCACATAAACATCATCATAAATTTCATCTTACTTTTGCTGCTTTGCTTTCACCACAATAAAAATCACACTTCATGCAGAGCTATCTCTCTCTCTCTCTCTCTCTCTCTCTGTGTGTACTTCAAAAACAGTTTCTTGTCTAGAAATCTCAGTTTTCTGCATTATTTACTTGCTTATTACGCACAAGTCTACCATTGTTTACAACGCTGTCAGACGCTGGTTTTTTTTCGCTTTTACTTACTTCCGAAAAGAGAGCCTAATTTTTGCTGTTCAATCAGCTACTGAACAAATGTAAACTTTTTAAAAATTGTGCAAAATTGCATAATGCTTGGTTTTGTCTCTAATAACACCTCAGTAACTTTGCTCTATTTCACTTCAGCAGCATCATGTTTATATGTTGATTAATTGTTTTCTTTCGTTTTTGATCTACTGCAGAATATTTTTAAGGTCATCTGCTATAAAATCCCAGGCCAGGAAAATGATCGTGATCAGAATTTTAATATTTCTGACTGTCTGAGGCAAAAAATTTAACTGAATCGAATCAATCGATTTGGGACATTGTGAATCGGAATCGAATTGATTCTAGAAATCCGTGATGATACCCAGCCCTAGTTTTTGTCCCACTTATCAGCTTTATCCCCTAGTCAAGTCCATGTCTGTTATGTTTCCTTTTTTACTTTGAAAGTCTGTGTCCTATGTCAATGTATCAAGTTTTGCTTCCCCGTTTATTAGGATCAGCTATGCCTCCCTCCCGTTTGCCATCCCTCGGACTGCACATTCTCCACAACATTCGCCTTCACCCCCTTCACTGCTCACCTGCTCTGCTTGGTGGAGGATGTGCAGCCCGGCCCGGCCTGAAGCTCTGTTAGCTGCCTGGCCAGCAGTTTGGTCATCAACTCTGCCACCAGCTCCATTTTCACCTCAACAATTACTTCAGTCATTAGCTCAGTCTCCTGTTCAGTCACCCTCAGTTCAGTCACGCTCAGCTCAGTCGCCCTTAGTTCAGTCTCCTGTATTGCCGCTATCCAAATTTCCTGTATTGCCACTATCCAAGTCTCCTGTGTTGCCGCTAGCTCAGCCATTAGCAGGGCCTGCACCTCAGCCATTAGTTCAACTTCCTGTTCAGTCCATCGCTCAGTCGCCCCTAGCTCAGTTATGTGCTCAGTCGCCTTTAGCTCAGCCATCAGTCCACTCATTGGTTCAGCCATCATCTTCAACTACTCATCTTAAGCAGGGAACACACTTCATAGAAACATTTAATGGTTCTCAAAAGCTGGCCATGTGAGAGACAGTAACTCCCTCCAGGGCCTCCCAGAGGCTGAGTGCCAGCCACCAGCCGACTCAAGACCCCTGGAGGTTAAGACACCAGCGCCAACTACTTCACCTTCCGCCTCCGTCCTCTGCTGGGTTTGTTGGTGAACATTTTCAGCTTCCTGAGGACTGCATCCCGCTGTCGCTACCTGAGCCAAACCAATTTGCTGCTCAACTCCAGCCAGTGTAAGGAATACCAGAGGTCTCTGAGCCTACTGGTTCTGTTTTGTGCTTGCCAGAGGTCCCTGCACCAGCTGGTTCTGCTCTGTATCTGCCAGAGGTCCCTGCATCAGCTGGTTTTGCTCTGTATCTGTCAGAGCTCCCTGCAACTGCTGGTTCCTCTCTTTGTCTGCCTGAGGTCCCTGTACTCCGCTGGAGGGTCGGAGGGTCCCATCCAGTCATCTGCCTCCACTGGAGAGTCCGAGGGATCACCTCAGCTGTCTTCTGCATCCGCTGGAAGGTCCCAGGAACCTTCTGTACAGCCGGCCTCCGGACCAGCTTTTCACACAGTGGGCCTCCTGAGCTGAACCTTTTTGGACTATTGTGCTCATGGCCTACGGGTCAACCCTTGAACCATCAGTGAACTGTTCTGTGAGCTCCTGCGTTTCTCGTGGACTTTCTGTTTTCACCTTTTGGGTCCTCAGTTATTCCTCTACACAGCTCACTCCGCTAGCCGTGAGAAGTTGTTGAAATACAGCAGGAGCAAAATAATCACATAGAGTGCAATGATCACAAAAAACAGCAATGAGGATTATCTACATGAACAATTTGTCCAAACATCCACGTCTGCACCTGAAAGTTATCAGTTTCTACGAATAAAATGTAAACATGATTGGATTTATTATAATGTATAAAATATCAGTGTATTATGAAGAGAAACTGCTCTTACCTACAATGTTCTTATACAGGATGTTCAGCTTGTTGGCTCTGGAGTTGACCAAAGGGTGCTTCATTGTGAGCTTTCTAGGGAGCTTGGAAGGAAAAATGCCTGGATTTCCTTATGTTGCTTGCCGATGTTTCACCTCTCTACCAAGAAGCTTCTTCAGTTCTAAGGTCAAACGTATTGCTTATTGCACTGTAGAGGCTGGTGAGAGACAGTATTTCGTTTCAGGCTGGGTAACTATGGAGTGCCAGGACTGCCATAATGAATTAATTAAATACACCATTAAATAATTAATTAAATGTGTCAATAATTAATTAGAATTGGAATTAATTAATTAAATAAATAGTTATGACACATGTAATTAATTAATTATTGACACATTTAATTAATTCTTTATTTATTTCACATTTTAATTAATTATTGACACATTTAATTAATTGTTGACACATTTAATTAATTATTTAATGATACATTTATTTATTTCATTTTGGCAGTCCTGGCGCCTGGCTCTCATCATGAAATAATTTTATCTGTCAGCCTCACCCATCAAACTCAGGGGGCGGGGTTAACGCTGATCGAGTCAAAACCATTGCTTTGGCCTGGTGGCCATTGTTTCTAGCACACAACAACCGGCATGTGGAAGCTAACAGAACTGAACTTTGAAAAACCCTGTTCGTGTGTCACCAAATACCGTTTTAATATTTTTTTAGCCGAGAATGTAGTGGTTTAATCTTCATGTGTCTGGTCGGTTTGTCAAGATACAGCCTCTTTGCAAAAGTGCTTCGATGATTTCGGAGATGTCTGCCCAGTCTCACGGCAAAGCATGGGATAGACCCGCTCGCCTCGCAAGCAATCCCACCGACAAAGCGCAGGCCCCGGTACACAGCTGTAATAACCCCCGCTGACTTCTTTTACTGAGATTATATTTATCGGTGTTTTATTTCCTGATGTTCTTATGTGTCCTACGTGTTTCAGTCACCAATTCTGAATTATAACTAACATTAAAAACATGTTTAAGGAGGAGAGAGAGCAAATAAATCTGTTTAACATCTGATCTTTGGGTTTTTGTTCAGCAATCAGCGTGACCTGTGTATAAACGCATAAAAGAGATAACGTTGGTGTTTCCGTCATGTAGTAACTGCTGGCTTTAACTGTACAAAGGTTGTTCGACACTATGAAACACATACAGACTTCATGATGTTCGGCTAATATTTTTATTGTGAATATTAATCATGAGGGTAAACGGCCCTGTACACCACGGAGCGAGGTCAGCATATCCACGATATCCTCAGCTCCATGAGTTAACACAAAGTTTCTCAGCTGACTATCTAACTTCCAACTATTCCAGAGACGTGAAAATATACAACATAAAGAAAAGTGTAAGAGACTCAGCAGCAGATTAGAATAACAGTTATACATTTAATAAATCACCAAATGAATCCAAGAAACGAGCAAACCTGTTCGGACAGTTTGAGTTTGTGTTCCCTCAGCTGCAGACTCGCTGCTGTTTAAATGTTTGAAAAGGAAGATTAGATATAAAGCAAACGTCAAACATAGACTCAGTCTGCCTTCACATTTGATATGAGGCCAGCACGTATAGTGGCTGTGTCCTGTTTTAAGATCATACATGTAAAATTGTTGTCTGACCTGCGTCGATCCAGCCGCTCAGAGTCCGTGGTTACCATGGTTACTGCATAAGCAGCTATAATGTTAACAGCTGGCACTGAGGAAACCTACCGGCAGCATGGGTGTTTATGTTTTTCATTGCAAAAGAACCGTCTGAATGGTTAACTGAAGTTAACTTGGATAAATTATAGTTAAGGAGTATCACAGATAATGCCTACGTGAGCTGTGTGACTGTTCACCACTACACTGAAATCAGTAGGCTATTACTGAAATACACGTGCTATATCATAAACTATAATATAAATAGGGAGGTCCTATTAACATGTTTAGTTTTAAAGGACACCTTCCTGCCTTTAGTCTCATTCATGAGCAGTATTAGTTTTCTTCTAACATCCAGAAGTCTGCACGATGTGTTTCATAGTTTGTAATAAGCCTTTGACAGGTAAACATAACATGACCGAAAAAGCAAAAAAAAAAAAGAGAGAGAGAGAGTGTTGACATAAGAAGAGAAAATGCTCTCAATTATGGAGACAGGCAAATGGTTCATTTATGTTTGATGTGTGTTTATTCCTCCCTAAATATCGTCGGTGAAGTTTGCCATGCACGTCAGATTTTCCTGCGCATTTTTATACCTCTGCCAACAGAGAGAGAAAAAAATCACATTCTAACAGACAGCTGGTGCTTAGAATACAGTTGAATAACTATTAAAAAACAGATGATATAATATTTCTGTCCAGGTTGCAGACTTCATGATGAACATGCTGTTGCAAACCCTGCTCCTCTCGGTGGAAATGCGCCTTCTCTTTCCTCTTTGTATAAAAACATTTTAAAAGTCAGTTTAATCTCAAAATTCACTGTTAAATCCAAAACACACCAGATAAAGAAAAGCGAATAGTTCAGTCTAACACATCTGCCAGTGAACCATTAAACGTCTTTGAAACTATGCAGTTATGAAACGTAACTTTAACCTCAGCCAAACCGATTTGCTCAGTTGTAAATAAAACAGCGAAGTAAACGTGACCTGACAGACAGAACCTGAGTGAATGAAGTCCAGCATTTAACCACTGAGAGCTAAAACTCAGCTGAGGTTCAAAGCTGTGTGCCGGTGATTGGACATCAGCCGCTGATGAAGTGCTCTGTAAGGAAACAAGCTCCAGCAGCTCTGCGCTCGGGGAAAACACTATATTTCCTTATCTTGTGCAGAAAAATGCGCTGACATTGCGTTATATCGAGCACCGGCTGCCCAGTTAAACTGTGACTATCACCAGGTAACGTAGGCATGTTTCTTGAATTAGCAGCAGGTGTTAAACAGCTGACAGATGAGGAGGAGAATGCATGCAGGTAAACTGAGGGTCTGTTGAGCTGATCGCTGGTTTCGTGAGAAAAATGTCAGCTCGTTCGTTCTTTATGTTACATAAGCACAGAGACACAAGACCAGGCGGAAAGAGACGATCGTTCGGTGAAAATGAGAATCTGCGAATGCAACATGTGGAACACGGAGAGTGGAATATGTAAACAAACCGGTTAACGTAACCCCCTGGATGCACTCTGCATGCTGACTGTTAGCAGAGCTAGTGAAATCTCTGAAAACATCTGAGCACTTTTGCAAACATGTTCTATGTTGACAACCTGACCAGACGTACATCGCGACATTCGCGGCTTAAACACTGTTAAAAGTGTAGCTGGTGACAGAAAAACGGGGTATTTTAAAACTACACCACCACCATTGCTGCCTGTGATTTGATCTGCATTCTGGGATACCTGGCTGCCCCAAGTCTACACAAGCAATCGATTATCTAGGATCGACCTGTTTTGACTTACTTTGCACAGCAACCAATCAAATGTTAGAGAAGCTGCATGGGCAGCGTTAACCCCGCCCCCTGAGTTTGATGGGTGAGGCTGACAGATAAAATTATTTCATGATGAGAGCCAGGCGCCAGGACTGCCAAAATGAAATAAAAAAATATATAATTAAATAATTAATTAAATGTGTCAATAATTAATTAAAATGTGAAATACATAAATAATTAATTAAACGTGTCAATAAGTAATTAATTAAATGTGTCATAATTAATTAATTAAATGTGTCACAACTATTTATTTATTTAATTAATTCCAATTTTAATTAATTATCCATCCATCCATCCATCCATCGTCATCCGCTTTGTCCGGGGTCGGGTCGCGGAAAAATTATGAACAGAACCGGAGACAAAGGGCAGCCCTGGCGAAGCCCATCACCCACCGGGAACGAGTCCGACTTATTGCCGGCAATGCGAACCAAGCTCTTGCAACGGTTGTATATGGATCGAATGGCCCGTAGCAATGGGCCAGACACCCCATATTCCCGCAACACCTCCCACAGGACACCCCGAGGGACACGGTCGAATGCCTTCTCCAAGTCCACAAAACACATGTAGACTGGTTGGGCAAACTCCCATGCACCCTCAAGTATCCTGGAGAGGATAAAGAGCTGGTCCAGTGTTCCGCGACCAGGACGAAAACCGCATTGTTCCTCCTGTATCCGAGGTTCGACTAACGGACGAACTCTCCTTTCCAGCACCCTGGCATAGACTTTCCCAGGGAGGCTGAGGAGTGTGATCCCCCTGTAGTTGGAACACACCCTCCGGTCCCCTTTCTTAAAGATGGGGACCACCACCCCGGTCTGCCAGTCCACAGGTACTGCCCCTGATCTCCACGCAACATTGCAGAGGCGTGTCAACCAGGACAGCCCTACAACGTCCAGAGCCTTCAGGAACTCGGGGCGGACCTCATCAACACCAGGGGCTCTGCCACCAAGGAGTTGTTTAACTGCCTCAGTGACCTCGCCCCCGGAAATTGGCGGGTCATTCCCCTCATCCCCAGACTCTGCTTCCTCCTCGGAAGACGTGTCAGTGGGATTAAGGAGGTCCTCGAAGTATTCCTTCCACCGCCTGACAATTTTCTCAGTCGACGTCAGCAGCGCTCCGCCAGCACTATACACAGTGCAGGTAGAGCACCGCTTTCCCCTCCTGAGACGTCTGACGGTTTGCCAGAATCTCTTCGAGGCAGTCCGAAAGTCTTTTTCCATGGCCTCTCCGAACTCCTCCCTCACCCGAGTTTTTGCTTCAGCCACTGCCCGAGCCGCATTCCGCTTGGCCTGTCGATACCTGTCGGCTGCCTCCGGAGTCCCACAGGCTAACCAAGCCCGATAGGACTCCTTCTTCAGCCTGGTGGCTCCCTTCACCTCTGGTGTCCACCATTTGGTTCGGGGATTACCACCACGGCAGGCACCCACCACCTTGCGGCCGCAGCTCAATGCAGCAGCTTCGGCAATGGAGACGCTGAACATGGTCCATTCGGACTCAATGTCCCCAGTCTCCCTCGGAATGCTGTTGAAGCTCTGCCGGAGGTGTGCGTTGAAGATCTCGCGGACTGGGGCCTCTGCTAGACGTTCCCAGCACACCCTCACTACGCGTTTAGGTGCACCAGGTCTGTCCAGCGTCCTCCCCCGCCACCTGATCCAACTCACCACTAGGTGGTGATCAGTTGACAGCCCAGCCCCTCTCTTTACCCGAGTGTCCAGAACATATGGTCGCAGGTCTGCTGATACGATTACAAAATCGATCATCGACCTACGGCCTAGAGCGTCCTGGTGCCACGTGCACTTATGGACACTCTTATGTTCGAACAGGGTGTTCGTTATGGCCAAACTGTGGTTAGCACAGAAGTCCAATAACAGAGCACCGCTCGGGTTCAGATCAGGGAGGCCGTTCCTCCCAATCACGCCCCTCCAGGTCTCGCTGTCGTTACCCACGTGAGCATTGAAGTCTCCCAGCAGGACAACAGAGTCTCCAGGTGGAGCACCCTCCAGCACCCCCCCCCCCCAGGGACTCTAAGAAGGCTGGGTACTCTGAACTGCCACTCGGCGCATAAGCGCAGATGACAGTCAGGACCCGTTCCCCGACCCTAAGGCGCAGGGAACAAACCCTCTCGTCCACCGGGAAAAACCCCAACGTACCGGCAGCAAGCCGAGGGGATATTAGGATACCCACCCCAGCCCGCCGCCTCTCACCAGGGGCAACTCCAGACTGAGACAGAGTCCAGCCCCTCTCCAGGAGACTGGTTCCAGAGCCCAAGCCATGTGTAGAGGTGAGCCCGACTATATCTAGCCGGTACCTCTCAACCTCACGCACTAACTCAGGCTCCTTCCCCACCAGAGAGGTGACATTCCATGTCCCTATTGCCAGTCTTGGCAGCCGGGGGTCAGTCCGCCAGGGCCTCCGCTCCTGGCCGCCACCCGACACACAATGCACCCGACCCCTATGGCGCCTCCTGCGGGTGGTGGGCCTGCGGGAGGATGGGCCCATGTCTCCTCTTCGGGCTGTGCCCGGCCGGGCCCCATAATAATTAATTATTGCCACATTTAATTAATTCATTATGGCAGTCCTGGCACTCCATAGGGTAACACCATACGAAATGACAATAAACTTCTTGAGTCTTGAAATGGTGGAGAATCCCAGATTTAAGCCCCAAAGGAGTGACCCCAAGGGGGTCTACGATGACCTAAACTAGGATGACCTGAATTACTGAGAACCTTCACAGATTTATTTTGAACAACACTTCACATTTGCATTTCCACTAATTGGAGCACAAATAATTTTTAATATCTACAGCATCAGTTAAAACCAATAAATCTGAGAAGTCAAACGCATAAAGAATAAACAGTAAAACACACCTGCTATGATTGATGTTCTTATTCTGTTTTTTTTTTGTTTTTTTTGTTTTTTTGGGGGGGGGGGATCGATTTCCAAAGACACACTGCATACAGAGAAAAGTAAAAAAAAATCCCTTAATATCTTTGAATAATTGATTAAGATTTATTTTCTATGGGTTGCATTAGGAAATGGGATGGGGGAAAAAATGAAACATTAGACATTTCTTTGCCAAAATTGGATTGAAAAAAACTGAATAATTAGTTATTTAGATAGAAGAAATTGTAATTGGGCTTACCATTAAACACATCACAATGTTGTTATTTGGAATCAGGTATAATTTGTGAGGACTTTTATTTGTGTTAATTCAGCTAATGTTATTAATAACATCTGCATAGCATGCCTGTATAAAATATGAGTTATTTGGAATTACAGCTTGGAAATGAAATCCATGACTAATGATTGTAGAACAAAGACACGTCATTTTCAAATTGAACAGAAATTTTTTTATTGATTTTATTTTTCTCCATTTGGCATTTGTTATAAACAACATATGCATATCAATATTTGTCTTTTTTTAAACAACTATTATTTTAGAAGTAAAAAAATAAAAACAATACTTAAACTTAACTAAAAAACTTGCATGATCAAAGTGAGTAAAATGTAAAGAAAAAAAAAAACCCAGAGCAACTGTGTAAAATCAGTAACAAAAAAACTCACATGATCACAAAGGTCTTGAAAATTTAGTATAATTAAAAATTGCAACCAAAGAACTCTGAGATCAACAGGATCTAACATTCACATTCTCTCTCTGGACATGACCTTGTCCTCGTGTTGTCATTGTGTTTTCATTCCTTCCTCTGTTGTATCTCCTGATCTCAAATCGTTTTTTTCTTTAACTGTGGTCTCCATCTGTGGTCCCTGTTCCTTTATCTCTGTGTCCTCTGTGCTGAGTGCTTTGTCTTTATCTGTAGTCTCTGTATGTTGCCCATTTTTATCTTCAGCTATGTCAATTGTGCTCAATCCTTTGTTCTTTTCCTTATTTTTTCTTGTAATATCTCTGACTCTTTGTATGACTTTTTGTCTTTTGCTGGTATCTTTAGGTGCCTCTTTAGTCTTGTGACTTCTGAGCATCTTTGGACTTAACAGCTGTTTTGCAGTCAGGCTCTTTGGTCTTTTTCTTTCTTGCTTGTTGCCCTTTTGCCTTGTTTCTCTGCTTTCATCACACTTCGCCAAAGAGCTTTTCTTCATTAGAGACCTTTTCCTCTTTTTTGGGTGTGCCACTGGAGACTCATAGCTAGTCCCAGGGCCATCTTCTTTTACTCTAACTGTGTCTTTGTTTTCAGTTGTTCCTTCTTCCCTCAAATCGTTTTTTTCTTTAACCCTGGTCTCCATCTGTGGTCCCTGTTCCTTTATGTCTTTGTCCTCTGTGCTGAGTGCTTTGTCTTTATCTGTAGTTACTGTGTGTTGCCCATTGTCATTTGTCCTCAATCCTTTCTCTTTTTCTGTAGTCTCTCTCTGTGTTGTCATTCCTATTGAGTAACATAGAGGTTGCACAGTAAGACACAAGGGATAGGGAAGCATATCCATTAAATTCAGTGTTGGGGAGTAACGGAATACATGTACCGCCGTTACGTATTTAGAATACAAAATATGAGTAACTGTATTCCGTTACAGTTACCGTTTAAAAAGGTGGTATTCAAAATACAGTTACTTTGTTGAAATAAATGGATTACACTGCGGTACTTTCCTGTTTCATTTTGTCGCGGGTCAGGACTGTTTGGGTTTTGTTTGACAGCTACGTTCTGTTGTTCCAGGCGGCAGCGTTACGGTTGCCATGGTTACAGGGCGACGCTCTCTCTCTCTCTGCGCGACTGTGTGTTTCCTGGGTGAGAGAGCGCCTTTTCGTTGTTGTTGTTGTGCTAAGCTAACAGGCAGAATGCTACAAGCATAGCTCTGAAGAATGTAGCATCATGGGCGGTGTAGTCCGTGTTGCAGGGAGAATGGACTGCCATACACCTTATGGGTCTGTGAGCGCGAGGAGGGAGAAAAAGGGGAGTGGAAAGGTACGAGTTGTCGTCGAGGAAAACGGGAGCTGGAAGCATGTAAATATAATAATAACCACTTCAGCCAAGAAGAGTGCCTGACGACCCCAGTTGTAAGTAAGCTATTAAGACTCGACTGTACACCGTGTTTGTGTTTTCCTCCGAAAACAATAAGTTCCGTTGGAGCAGCCTTTCAACGCCTCTCTCTGTCTCTCGCAAAAAAAGTGACCCACACAACAAAGTAAAGCTATTTTTCGGCTACGAGCCGACAGGGACCCCGCCGTATTAGTCAGAGGTCCCTTTACTACGGTTCGGAGCCGCGGACCTTCAGTAATAGTAATAAATCACACAGCAATAGTACATTCACGTTGTTGTAAAAAGCATGATAATATATTAAGTAATCCAAAGTATTCAGAATACGTTACTGTCATTGAGTAACGTAACGGAATACGTTACAGAATACATTTTGGGGCATGTATTCTGTATTCTGTAACAGAATACATTTTAAAAGTAACCTTCCCAACACTGATTATATTGCTATATACTCCCCCTAATATAATCCTATATAAACATCACAAATGCTACTGTTTGTATATGTATTATATATTTGAAGAAAAATCAAAAGTCCAACAAGTGATTATAAATGAGCAGTCTGTTATAATTGAAAGCAAAAAGTTCTGTCATATATTTCTGTAAATCTGAGATTCTGAACTATATATACATACAGATTACAGCTGGTAAGTAAATATTATATAATTTCTCATTAACAGAGATATTATTGGGGTTATTAGAGTTGTCCTTATGGAGAAATGAACTACACACTTACCAAGTGCTTCAGGGATGTGTGTGGTGGCCATCTGGAGAAAATCAGTGATGTGGACAGGATCTACAAGCATTTCTAAAAGACACAGAATGTTTTTATGTTCCTGCAGCTCCAGTCATGCTCATTCATGCTGCACGCAATGATGTAAATATAAAACAGGTTGTATTTCAGACCTAATACAGATTTTTATGATATATTGAATTGAAATTGCTAATTCAAGCAACCAATGATTTATGAAGAAACATCCTGAAAAACAACAGGGGTGCACAAAAACAACAGGTTGTAGTTTAGACCTAATTTTTTTCAAAAAATTATTTTGTAAGGAAGAAGAACTGGCGACCAGAGCTCACAGTATATGAAAATGAATTGGATTGCCATTTTGAACTTAAATCTTACTTTCCAATCCAGAATACTAACCCTTTCAATTTATTTATCCTTCTTCCTAAACTTTCCAAGTTTACCAAGCTTAGTACTGAATATAACACATTCATGTGAAAAATTAATTCTTCGATCTTAAATATGATCAACCTATCTCTAATAATCGGCTATGTACCACAGGCCTTCAAGCTGGCTGTAGTTAAACCTTTACTCAAAAAGCCATCTCTAGACCCAGCAGTCTTATCTAATTATAGGCCAATCTCCAACCTTCCTTTCATATCAAAAATCCTTGAAAGAGTAGTTGTCAAACAGCTAACAGATCATCTGCAGAGGAATGGTTTATTTGAAGAGTTTCAGTCAGGTTTCAGAGCTCATCACAGCACAGAAACAGCTTTAGTGAAAGTTACAAATGATCTTCTTATGGCCTCTGACAGTGGACTCATCTCTGTGCTTGTCCTGCTAGACCTTAGTGCAGCATTCGATACTGTTGACCATAATATCCTATTAGAGCAATTAGAACATGCTGTAGGTATTACAGGTACTGTGCTGCAGTGGTTTGTATCATATCTATCTAATAGACTCCAATTTGTGCATGTAAATGGAGAGTCCTCTTCACACACTGAGGTTAATTATGGAGTTCCACAGGGTTCAGTGCTAGGACCAATTCTGTTTACATTATACATGCTTCCCTTAGGCAGTATCATTAGAAGACATAGCATACATTTTCACTGCTATGCTGATGGCACCCAGCTCTATCTGTCCATGAAGCCAGATGACACACACCAATTAGTTAAACTGCAGGAATGTCTTAAAGACATAAAGACCTGGATGGCCGCTAACTTTCTGCTTCTTAATTCAGATCAAACTGAGGTTATTGTACTCGGCCCTGAAAATCTTAGAAATATGGTATCTAAGCAGATTCTTACTCTGGATGGCATTACCTTGGCCTCCAGTAACGCTGTGAGGAACCTTGGAGTCATTTTTGACCAGGACATGTCCTTCAACGCACATATTAAACAAATATGTAAGACTGCTTTCTTCCATTTTCGCAACATCTCTAAAATTAGAAATATCCTGTCTCAGAGTGACGCTGAAAAACTAGTTCATGCATTTATTACTTCCAGGCTGGACTACTGTAATTCATTATTATCAGGATGTCCAAAAAACTCGCTGAAAAGCCTTCAGCTAATCCAAAATGCTGCAGCAAGAGTCCTGACAGGGACTAGAATGAGAGAGCATATTTCTCCTGTTTTGGCTTCCCTTCATTGGCTTCCTGTTAAATCCAGAATTGAATTCAAAATCCTGCTCCTCACATACAAGGTCTTAAATAATCAGGCCCCATCTGATCTTAATGACCTTGTAGTACCATATCACCCTATTAGAGCGCTTCGCTCTCGCTCTGCAGGCCTACTTGTTGTTCCTAGAGTATTTAAAAGTAGAATGGGAGGCAGAGCCTTCAGTTTTCAGGCCCCTCTTCTGTGGAACCAGCTTCCAGTTTGGATTCGGGAGACAGACACTATCTCTACTTTTAAGATTAGGCTTAAAACTTTCCTTTTTGCTAAAGCATATAGTTAGGGCTGGACCAGGTGACCCTGAATCCTCCCTTAGTTATGCTGCAATAGATGTAGGGTGCCGGGGGATTCCCATGATGCATTGAGTTTTTCCTTTCCAGTCACCTTTCTCACTCACTATGTGTTAACAGACCTCTCTGCATTGAATCAGATCTGTTATTAACCTCTGTCTCTCTTCCACAGCATGTCTTTATCCTGTCTTCCTTCTCTCACCCCATCCGGTCGCAGCAGATGGCCGCCCCTCCCTGAGCCTGGTTCTGCCGGAGGTTTCTTCCTGTTAAAAGGGAGTTTTTCCTTCCCACTGTCGCCAAAGTGCTTGATCATAGGGGGTCATATGATTGTTGGGTTTTTCTCTGTATCTATGAAGCGCCTTGAGGTGACTTTTGTTGTGATTTGGCGCTATATAAATAAAATTGAATTGAATTGAAGTGAATTGGAAGAATTAGAGATCTGGATGGATGAATAATTGATTTATATTTCACTTATTTTTAAACAAATTTCTAAAAATGGATTGAGCCCTTCAGCAAAGAAGAACTGTTGAAAAAGATGTTAGTGTTAAAGAATTTCAAGGGTCAATGTCTCTATGTGCTGATTTCTGTATGTGTACTTATTTACTGTAGGGCTATGTTCCTTTTTGATTTGACACATAATCTGTCTAGCAGGCAGATGAAGCCTAAAAACATTTTTCACTCAAAATGATACGCAGATAGTACGATTAAAATAAATTCAATGGGCGCTCACAGACAATTACATAGGTCTTAATGTGTGGTGCTACAAGGTATAAAAGTATGAACAAAATAAAAACATTTTGTTACTCACTTGTTTCTTGACTGTGACAATATGTCACCATTCACGTAGGAATTAAGAAAGGAAACCTAAAAAAATGAAAAAACGAAATAAGAATAATGGGAAACAGGGAAATTAAAATCTTTTAAACATTAGTGATTTATATTTAATAGTTGGAATTTTACTATTTAAATGTTACAAAAGAGATTAGGGATTGGGATCTTACAGTTGGAAGGACTTAGTGAATGTTATCCCAACTTACCTCTATGTAATTCCACAATCTTCAACTGAAACACTAACAGCTCTGTATATAACCTACGGGGATCCTAGCATTCAGATCTTCCAACCCATCATGCCCTCTGCTTCTATCATGTGATTTCTTACCAATAGTGTATATCTGAACTTGGAATGGAGGATTACTCGTTTGGAATTTTAAATGTAAATAATGTAATTGACTTAACAAACATAATTTGCATATCTTCCTTTGGGAATGTTGTTAGTGCGAAGTATCACTCATTTGAATTTATTACTCATGTTATAAAACAAGTTTAAATTTTGAACCTAGAATGTCTTTTTAGCATAAATCACATTTGAAAATGGCAAAAAAAACAAAAAACAAAAACAAAACACAATTCCCCTCTCGCCCATAAGGGCGGTCTATCCTACAAGCTCAAATCTGCTACCAGAGTCCTGGGAGCTTGAGGGCCATGCGCAGTATCTTGGCTGTTCCTAGGATTGTGCACTTCTGGACAGAGATCTCAGATGATGTTCCTGGGATCTGCTGGAGCCACTCGCCTAGCTTGAGAGTCAGCACACCTAGTGCTCCGATTACCACTAGGACCACTGTTACCTTCACCCACCATTCTTCTCGATCTCTTCTCTGAGACTTCTGTATTTCTCAAGTTTCTTTCTTCCTGATGTTGCTGTCATTCGGAAATGCTACGTCTATCACAGCTGTCTTCTTCTTTTATTCCATCACCACTATGTCTGGTTAGTAAGCCATCACCATTTTGTCCATCTACATCTGGAAGTCCCACAAGATTTTAGTTCGGTCATTCTCCACGACCCCAGTGGGAGTCTCCCAATTTGACCTTGGGACTTCCAGGCCGTATTCAGCACAGATGTTTCTGTATAGTTTTCCAGCCAATTGGTTCAAGGTTCAAGGTTCTTTATTTGTCACATGCATAGTTATACAAGTATAACACACAGTGAAATGTAGCCTGACACGCTCCTCGACATGTGTAAAAATTTGGGGGGTGTAGAGGAAGAACATTATATATATATATATATATATATATATATATAGTATATACACTGGGTGAATGTGCAGTAGTAGCACATAGTAGTAGTAGTAGGTTATGGCGTTCCAAGTATGCCCCATGTCATGAATCGCTGTGTGGCAGGCAAGCAGGAGTGGTGGACCCAAAATGCAGAACTCAGACACGGAAGTGAAACTTAAGGCGCAGCTTTATTGCTGGGAAAAACCTCGTACAAACTAAACTCACCAAAAGAAAACCAAAAGTCAGAACAGAGGAACCAAGGACTGAAACACTGGAAAGAAACACTAAACTGGAGCAGGAGACCAAACACTAGGAACATAGAAGCAGAACACACAGCTAGTTGAGGGTACGACGCGACACTGACACAGAGAAACACAGGGCTTAAATACACAGATGGCAGTAATCAAGGGATGAGAGACAGGAGGGGAACACACCTGGGAGAAATCACAGCTGACGAGACAGGGGAAACGTAAACTGAGCACACTCACATACGACACAAACCTTCACAATAAAACAGGAAACTCAGACACATGGAACCAGACAAGACATTGAACTAAACAGACAGATTCACAAACAGATGGGGTGACACCATAGACAGAGACAGACTCAAAGGCAGACCAAATATAACACACAGAACTCAAACAATAATAATCATCATCATCATAAACTAGAAAATGATAACTAAAAGCGCTGGGTCACCGACCCAGGACCATGACACCCTGCCTGCTAGTAGGGGTGGGTTTTGATTATTGATTTATTGATTAAAATCAATTAAAATTTAAATGTTTGTATGTTTGTGTGTGTGTGTGTGTGTGTGTGTGTGTGTGTGTGTGTGTGTGTGTGTGTGTGTGTGTGTGTGTGTGTATATATATGTGTATGTGTGTGTGTGTGTGTGAACCGTTCGATACAGTGCTTTCGGTTCAGTACGCATATGTATCAAACAATACAACATTTTTTATTTATTTTATCAACCTTTCTTCTGACGATGCTGTCTGTGTTGAGCGCTCAGTGGATCTGCGTTCGACTACTCCGCCTAGGCTGCACTGTTGAGTGCAGATCCACTGAGCGCAGCGCAAGCTAGCAAGACAGAAGCTAAACTCATTGCAACATGGCAACAATATATGTATACACATACACGTATACGTGGTAGATGATGGTAGATGAGCAGTGGTTATCCAGCCGGACATGTTGGGGGCGGTTGGTCAGGAAGTCCAGTAACCATTTGCAGATGAGGGAACTGATGCCCAGGTCTGTCAGTTTCCTGATGAGTTGTGAGGGGTGGATTGTATTGAATGCTGAACTGAAGTCTATAAACAGCATTCTGGCGTAGGTGTTGTTGTTGTCCAGGTGTGAGAGGACAGAGTGCATTGCGATGGAGACTGCATCCTCTGTGCTCCTGTTCTGGTGGTATGCGAATTGGTGGGGGTCCAGGGTGGGGGGGAGACAGGATTTGAAGTGTGCTAGGACCAGTCGCTCTAAGCACTTAGTGATGATGGGGGTGAGTGCTACTGGGCGGTAATCACTGAGGCAAGATGGGTTGGAGTTTTTGGGTATCGGGACGATGGAGGTGGATTTGAAGCAGGCCGGTACCACAGCGTGGGCCAAGGACAGATTGAATATGTCTGTGAGCACTCCTGCAAGCTCCCCAGAACACGCTCTGAGAACACGCCCGGGGATGCCATCAGGGCCTGCAGCCTTGTGGACATTGATCCTGCTCAGCACCGCTCCTACATCGGTGGGGGAGAGAGTCAGAGGTTGGTGGTCTGGCGTCATGTCTGCTTTGGTATACGTATATGTATACGTATACGTGTAGTATATGTATACGTATACGAGCAGTGTTGGGGAGTAACGGAATACATGTACCGCCGTTACGTATTTAAAATACAAAATATGAGTAACTGTATTCCGTTACAGTTACCGTTTAAAAAGGTGGTATTCAGAATACAGTTACTTTGTTGAAATAAATGGATTACACTGCGGTACTTTCCTGTTTCATTTTGTCGCGGGTCAGGACTGTTTGGGTTTTGTTTGACAGCTACGTTCTGTTGTTCCAGGCGGCAGCGTTACGGTTGCCATGGTTACAGGGCGACGCGCTCTCTCTCTCTCTGTGACTGTGTGTTTCCTGGGTGAGAGAGCGCCTTTTTGTTGTTGTTGTTGTTGTTGTGCTAAGCTAATAGGCAGAATGCTACAAGCATAGCTCTGAAGAATGTAGCATCATGGGCGGTGTAGTCCGTGTTGCAGGGAGAATGGACTGCCATACACCTTATGGGTCTGTGAGCGCGAGGAGGGAGAAAAAGGGGAGTGGAAAGGTACGAGTTGTCATCGAGGAAAAACGGTAGCTGGAAGCAACGGGAGCTGGAAGCATGTACCCACCCGAGATTGGGTACATAGCCCCAAGTGCGATAGGAGAAGGACTGTTGAGTGCGAGAGGAACTGACCTGAAAATAGGATCATGGCCAAGCTTGAAACCTGTATCCCCCGTAGCCGGTTACCAAGATTACGTGAAGTACCCTCAGAAGGTCTGCTAGATGATGTTAATGCAGCACTACGGACAATACCTACAACCACGATTACCGAAACTAACAAGCTGATCTACAATACGGCAGCAGTGATCAGTGAGATGCTTGGCTACAAGTTGAACAGCCACAAGGGGCAGTACCCTCCATGGAGAAAGAGGCTAGAGGGCAAGATCAAAGTAGCACGGAGGGAGGTTAGCTAACTAACGGAGTTGCAGAAAGGTGCGACAAAGAAGGTGCATAAGAAATACAGCAAGCTGTCCATACCTGAGGCCTTGGAAACTGCCAAGCAAAGACTCACAGCCTTGGCCAGCCGCTTGAGGAGGTACACCAGAGAGATAGAAGGCAGAAGAATCAACCAGCTGTTCTCCACAGAACCAGCAAAGGTGTACTCTCAGTGGCAAGGGAACAATAATAATAAGAGAACAGCACCACCAAGGCTGGAGACGGAGCAATACTGGAAGAGCATATGGGAGAAGGACGCAACCCATAACAGCAATGCTCAGTGGCTAGTGGATCTGAGGGCAGACCACAGCGACCTCCCTGAACAGGGTCCAGTAACCATCACAGTGGCAGATATCCAAGAAAGGGTCTCCAGTATGAAGAGTTGGACAGCACCAGGGCCCGACATGGTTCACGCCTACTGGCTAAAGAAGCTGACTGCACTCCACGAGCGTCTGGCAGCACAAATGAACCAGCTGCTAGTTAACGAGAGACACCCGGAATGGCTAACTGAAGGCCGGACGGTCCTGATCCCCAAGGACCCCAAGAAGGGACCGGTCCCCTCCAACTACCGACCAATAACCTGCCTCAGTACTACATGGAAGCTCCTGTCAGGCATCATATCGGCTAAGATGAACAGGCACATGGGTCAATACATGAGCGGGACACAGAAAGGAATTGGCAAAAATACCAGAGGCGCAAAACACCAGCTACTGGTAGACAGAACAGTCAGCCGAGACTGCAAGACCAGACAGACCAACCTGTGCACTGCCTGGATTGATTACAAGAAGGCCTATGACTCAATGCCCCACAGCTGGATACTGGAATGCCTAGAATTGTACAAGAGCCTTAGTATTTTTAGTATTTATTTATTTATTGTCATTGTCAAGAACAATGAAATTGCGTTTGGGGCTTCCATACAACCTTCATCAGGAACTCAATGGGGATGTGGCGTACAACACTAGAGGCCAACTCCAAGCCCATAGCACAAGTCACCATCAAGTGCGGGATCTACCAAGGAGATGCTCTGTCCCCACTGCTGTTCTGCATAGGCCTGAACCCCCTCAGTGAGATCATTAACAAGACTGGCTACGGATACCGACTACGGAACGGAGCAGTTGTCAGCCACCTCCTGTACATGGATGACATCAAGCTGTATGCCAAGAGTGAACGAGACATCAATTCACTGATCCACACTACCAGGCTATACAGCACTGACATTGGAATGTCGTTCGGACTGGAGAAGTGTAGTCGAATGGTAACAAAGAGAGGGAAGGTAGTCAGAACTGAGGGGATTGAACTACCTGGGGATCCCGCAGGCAAATGGGAACCATGAAGAGGCCGCTAGAAAGGCTGCAACCACCAAGTACCTGCAGAGGGTCAGGCAAGTCCTGAGGAGTCAGCTGAATGGTAAGAACAAGATCCGGGCCATCAACACGTACGCCCTGCCCGTGATCAGGTACCCTGCTGGGGTAATAGGCTGGCCAAAGGAGGAGATAGAAGCCACTGACATAAAGACAAGAAAGCTCCTTACCATGCATGGAGGGTTTCACCCCAAGTCCAGCACCCTGAGGCTGTACGCTAAGCGGAAGGAAGGGGGCCGGGGACTGGTGAGTGTCAGCACCACAGTCCAGGATGAGACAATGAACATCCAAGAATACATTGGGAAGATGGCCCCAACTGACCGAGTGCTCAGTGAATACCTCAGGCAGCAGAAACCCAAGAAAGAGGAGGGAGACGAGGAACCATCATGGAAGGACAGGCCCCTGCACGGTATGTACCACCGGCAGATAGAGGAGGTGGCTGATATCCAGAAATCCTACCAGTGGCTGGACAAAGCTGGACTGAAAAACAGCACAGAGGCACTAATCATGGCAGCACAAGAACAAGCTCTGAGCACAAGATCCATAGAGGCTGGGGTCTATCACACCAGGCAAGACCCCAGGTGCAGGCTGTGTAAAGATGCCCCAGAGACAATCCAGCACATAACAGCAGGGTGCAAGATGCTAGCGGGCAAGGCATACATGGAACGCCATAACCAAGTGGCCGGCATAGTGTACAGGAACATCTGTGCCGAGTATAACCTGGAAGTCCCGAGGTCAAAATGGGAGATGCCCCCAAGGGTGGTGGAGAATGACCGAGCTAAGATCCTGTGGGACTTCCAGATACAGACGGACAAAATGGTGGTGGCTAACCAACCGGACATAGTGGTGGTAGACAAACAGAAGAAGACGGCCGTAGTGATCGATGTAGCGGTTCCAAATGACAGCAATATCAGGAAGAAGGAACACGAGAAGCTGGAGAAATACCAAGGGCTCAGAGAAGAGCTCGAGAGGATGTGGAGGGTGAAGGTAACGGTGGTCCCCGTGGTAATCGGAGCACTAGGTGCAGTGACTCCCAAGCTAGGCGAGTGGCTCCAGCAGATCCCAGGAATAACATCGGAGATCTCTGTCCAGAAGAGCGCAGTCCTGGGAACAGCTAAGATACTGCGCAAGACCCTCAAGCTCCCAGGCCTCTGGTAGAGGACCCGAGCTTGAAGGATAAACCGCCCGCAGGGGCGTGCTGGGTGTTATATATATATATATATATATATATATATATATATATATATATATATATATATATATATATATATATATATATATATATATATATATATATATATATATATATATATATATATATTGTGTGTGTGTAGATATGTAAATGTGTGTATATATATATATATATATATATATATATATATATATATATATATATATATATATATATATATATATATATATATATAAATGAAAAAAACGAATTTTGTTAGTCCTTATAACTATTGTCAGTGTGAAGGATTAACGGAATACATTTACCGCCGTTACGTGTTTAAAATACAAAATATGAGCAACCGTATTCCGTTACAGGTACCGTTTAAAAAGGTCGTATTTAGAATACAGTTACTTTGTTGAAATAAATGGATTACACGGCTGTACTTACTTGTTTTATATTGTGGCGGGTCAGGACTGTTTGGGTTTTGTTTGACAGTAGTTCCAGGCGGCAGCGTTGCGGTTGCCATGGTTACAGGGTGACGCTCTCGCTCTGCGTGTTTCCTGGGTGAGAGAGCGCCTTTTTGTTGTTGTGCTAAGCTAATAGGCAGAATGCTACAGGTATAGCTCTAAAGAATGTAGCCTCATGGGCAGTGTAGTCCGTGCTGCAGGGAGAATGCACTGCCATACCCGTTATGTGTCTGTGAGCGAGGGAGGGAGAAAAAGGAGAGTCGAAAAGTATGAGTTGTCATCAAGCAAAAATGGGAGCTGGAAGCATGTAAATATAATAATAACCACTGCAGCCAAGAAGAGTGCCTGGCGAGCCCAGTCGTAAGTAAGCTATTAAAACTCGACTGTACGCTTTGTTCATGTTTTCCTCCGAAACAATAAGTTCCGTTGGAGGAGCCTTTCAACACCTCTCTCTGTCTTTCGCAAGAAAAGTTGACCCACACAACAAAGTAAAGCTATTTTTCGGCTACGAGCCCGACACGGAACCGTATTAGTCAGAGGTCCCTTTACTATGGTTCGGAGCCGCGGACCTTCAGTAATAGTAATAAATCACATTCATGTAGTTGTAAAAAGCATGATAATATGTTAAGTAATCCAAAGTATTCAGAATACGTTACTCTCATTGAGTAACGTAACGGAGTACGTTATAGAATACATTTTGGGGCATGTATTCTGTATTCTGTAATGGAATACATTTTAAAAGTAACCTTCCCAACACTGACTATTGTATACTTGTAGAAAGGTACCCTGACGAGCAAAAATACTTGAAGGAAGTGAACATTTATTAAAAGGTCAATGCAACAATTGAGCCTCCAATCACAAAATAGGTGGGTGAAATATGAAGTATGGCAACTTACAGTAAATTCAGCTTGGTCTCAAAGTGTGTTAGTTGGTGTTTTAGGTGGAACATTTTTTGTTTGATTTCATGGGGGAAAGAATGCAATGATATAAAAAAAAAAAAAACCCTTTGAATTACTTAATCATCGACACTCATTTATTTAACTGAGTGCAAAACTCAGATTAGCATACTAACCTGAGCAGGAATTAAGCTATTCCAAAACCATGTGTATTACCTAATTCAAGTCCACATTTTCATGAAAGCCTTTGAAAGAGGTATAAATAGGTAACTTTAAACAATTGATGCACATGTTTGCAATGGGTAGTTTAGACATGGTTTGTGCATCAGGCTCTTGGTGAAGAAATTCTATGGAATGGAACAGTGTTGGCTCCAGTGGCGAAGGCAAGAATTGTCCCCAGGTTCTGCGTTTCCTCTTGATTTAAAGGAAAAGCAATACTGTCAAAAATGGTATTAAAAACAACAAACACAGCAAGCATTTTTACTTGTAACTCATTCAATGAAAAGATGCACTGCTTTATAAATTGAACACACAATACTTAAATCGTTACATTTACCATCTGCATCTCTTAGGTAGTCTCTCCAGAAACTAATGACATCTGCTTCAGCATGCCCTTTATTGCTCCCAGCTGGAGAAAGGTGGGTGGTAAAGAGTCTGTCAAGAAGGTCAGCTGTAAGCACTGAAGGTGACCACACACATAGCAGACAGGGTGGCCCAGATCTGGTGTCAAGCTGGCACTACTTGCTGGCTTCTAGCATGGTAAGTGGCATGCCATCCAGATAGGGTCAGGGCTAGCGTCGATGGCACTGTTTATCTGATGTCATGCCACATCTGACCTGATTGTGGCTTGGTTTATGGGGCCCAGGCTCATAAAAAACAGGTCTGGCCCGGATCCGGCATCAAGCTGGCACTTCTGACTGACTGGTGTCGTGGCAGGGAGTATGTCAGCCAGATGTGGGCCAGGTCTGGCAATGATAGCACTATTTATGTTTCTATTTTCCTATTTTAGTTAGAAGACCCAACTGCCAAGTTGCAATGCTATACTGCTATGGTAGATAAAATTTCAAATGCAGGTTTGTGAGTATACACTTTATCCAAAACCTAGTGAGGGTTTACTCATGATTGCCACCGGGTGTCTGTAGCTCAGGGGGTAAAGCAGGTCGATAATGGTTCGATCCCTGGCTCCTCCAGTCAGCATATCAAAAGTGTGAGTGTGTATGTTGTTACTACATGGCTTGATTAAGGTACACATTAGACTGACATCTGGAGTCAGAGCTGAAACTGTTCTGGGCCAGCAGTGTGTCTGTACCTGGCCCGTGGTTGCACAAAACTTACACATGGCCCACATACCGCAAAGAATGACAGCCCTTTGGTGCCCCAGACCAGGTTTGCCATAAGTGGCCCACGCATGGTGTCACAATACGGCTGTGTGCAGGCAAGAGTAGGACCCAAACGCAAACTCGCAGAGACAAAAAGTAAACTCAAAAAACAGCTTTATTGCTGGCGTGGAATGGGACACGAAAAACAATACAAAACAAAACTGGGAAGACTAAAGCACAAGGAGCCACAGGGAAAAATCACACAGCTATGAGGGAGAACGCAACACTGACAAAGAGAAACATGGGGCTTAAATACACTGAGGGATAACGAGGGGGAATGAGCCACAGGAGGAGAGCACAGCTGAGAGTAATTAAGCAGGACGAGGCAAGGGAAGCAAAACTAGAAACATTAACATAGGACAGACTGTAAAGTAAAACAGGAAACACTCACTGAACTCAAGACATGTAAACTTAACAGACTGGCGAGACACAACATAGGGACCTGAAACATGGAACAGAAAGGCACAGTAGACACAACATGAACATAACGCCACAGGGGAAGAGTAAAACAAAATGCAGGAACACAGGACCGCTTTCAAAATAAAATGGGAAACATAATGAAACGCAAATATGACAACATAAGAAACACAGACATGAAGCACATGAAAGACAAGGGAGACTTAACAGGGGTTGGAAACACAAGGGGAATCTAATAAACAAATGAACTTAGATAACCTAATGAACAAAATAAACTCAAACTTAAAACACTGGGTCAAAAGACCCAGGATCATGACACATGGACCAATACAGGACCACCAGTGTATCTGCAACTGGTCTTGTGCTGGCCCATGTGTGGGCCACCTCTAGCAAACCAGATCTTGGCCACCAAAGGGCCGTCAATCTTTGCGGGGTGGCATGGTTGGATGCATTATTGAGGGTGATGTATGCCATACTGGACTCCTTTTGTCATGTGGTCTGAGCAGAGTCATCAGCAGATACCTGTGATCTCTATTTCATTTCAAGGTCGATGCAGAAATAGTGGACCACTGTAAATATAAGTACACATTGAAAATAAATTGGATTGGGTTACAAACACCTCTGCAGTATCGAGGGGCTAAGTCATATCTATTTTCTAAGATGGCTGAGGATTTTCTATGAGTCTGTTGTGGCCAGTGCCATCCTCTTCGCTGTTGCATGCTGGGGCAGCAGGTTGAGGGTTGCAGATGCCAACTCACTCAATAAGCTGATCCACAAAAACATTAATCATACACCAAGTCCATGACTCAATTAATTTCCAATGTGCACCTAAAAGTTCAGTTAGTGGTAAGAAAATGCACATAAATTACTCAAATAAATTTGATATATTATTGAATAAATCTCTGTATAACAAAGACAAACAGCTTTTTCCTGCAAGGTTCTTCTGTAGGATATTCATCTTGTAGGCTCTTAAGTTGACCAAAGGGTGATTCATCGTGAGCAACACTTTGCAGCTGTATTAATCAAACAGATGTAGATCTAACACACTGGCACATACCTGACATTTTTACAGGAAGAACAACAGAAAGAAAATAAGACCCCAGTTTCCAAAGATAAGCTGCGTACAGAGGAAATAATTATTAGTATCTTGGAAGGATTAATAATTTATTTTCAATAAGTGGAATCTCTAGGGATTAGAGTGGAAACATTGAAAGAATTTTTGATTTGTATTATAAAATTGGAAGCTCTCCATGGATTGGGATAAAAAAAAAAACCCAGAAGAATTAGGAATTGGACTCTGGTATCCATTTCATCCATCCATCCATCTTCTTCCGCTTTATAATCTCTCCAGTGTGTCCTGGGTCTGCCCCGGGGCCTCCTCCCAGTGGGACATGCCCAGAACTCCTCACCCAGGAGGCATCCTTGTCAGATGCCCGAACCACCTCAGCTGGCTCCTTTCGATGTATCGAAAGATGGCTGAACTCCTCACCCTATCTCTAAGGAAGACGCCAGCCACCCTTTGGAGGAAGCTCATTTCCGCCACTTGTATCCGCGATCTCGTTCTTTCGGTCATTACCCACAGCTCGTGGCCTTAGGTGAGGGTAGGGATGTAGATCGGCCGGTAAATTGAGAGGTTCGCTTTTACACTCAGCTCCCTCTTCACCACGATGGTCTCATGCAGCGTTCGCATCAGTGCGGCCACGTCATCAATCCGCCTGTCAATCTCCGGCTCCCTTCTTTTATCACCCGCAAACAAGACCCCAAGATATTTGAACTCCTCCACTCATCCCCGACCCGGGAAGGGGAACTCCACCCTTTTCCAGCTGAGAACCATGGCCTCAGATTTGGAAGTGCTGATCCTTATTCCCGCTGCTTCACACTCGGCTGCGAACCGTTCCAGTACGAGCTGGAGGCCAACACCTGATGAAGCCAACAGAACCACATCATCTGCGAAAAGCAGAGATGAGGTTGTCTGTGAAGGTTCTCAGTCATCCAGGTCATCGTAGTCAAAACAGCTTGCAAAGAAAACCGTCTAGACTTCTCTAAGTTACTTGAAGACAGAGATGAGATTCTGAGACCACCAAAGTGAAAGCCCTCCGCCACTTGGCTGCGCCTAGAAATCCTGTCCATAAAAACTATGAACAGAATTGGTGACAAAGGGCAGCCCTGGCGGAGCCCGTCATCCACCAGGAACGAGTCCAACTTATTGTTATGCTACGCAAACCAAGCTCTTGCAACGGTTGTATAGGGATCGAATGGCCCGTAGAAATGGGCCAGACACCCCATACTCCCGCAGCAACTCCCACAGGACGCCCCGAGGGACACGGTCGAATGCTGTCTCCAAGTCCACAAAACACATGTAGACTGGTTGGACAAACTCCCATGCGCCCTCAAGTATCCTTGAGAGGATAAAGATCTGGTCCAGTGTTCCACGACCAGGACGAAAACCGCATTGTTCCTCCTGTATCTTGGAACACACCCTCCGGTCCCCCTTCTTAAAGATGGGGACCAACACCCCGATCTGCCAGTCGAGTGGTTAATGTGTCTTATAATAGGTCTATATATCAATATGTCGATTTTGTTACGAGTGCAGTGACAGCATTCCGCCACTAGGTTGCAGTTTATCCATATCCATAACCCTAACCCTAATGTCACAAGTGAAAAAAGCTATCCACAAATGATCCCAAAATGTCCAGGAAGAGAAAGATTGATGAAGACAGAAGGCTGTTTCAAGAAAGATGGGAAGGTGAATACACGTTTATGCTTCAAGGAGAAAAAACGGTCTTTTGTGTCATGAGGCAGTGTCGGTAGTCAAAGAGTACAAGATACGTTGGCATTTTGACACCAAACACAGAGCCAAGTATGCCAAAGTTAGCCTTCAACAAAAACGACAAATAGTCAAAGAATTAAAAGACAAACTGCGATGGCAGCAGAATGTGTTCACAAAAGCCAAAGCCAAAAATGATGCGGCAGTGAGAGCTAGCTTTATTGTGACTGAAGAAATCACCCACGTGTTACGGGCCCCAGGAATGGTGCCACAATAACAAAGAAGAAATCCCTGCAAACACAGGTAAAGTTCAGGAGCAATGAAGACAGTGCACTCGGTTTGCCTCTCAGATTGCATCTCTTATTCAAGTTTCAATAAACATGAACAGCATTAACAATATCCACGTGTGCATGACTTTTTCAGTCCCAGTGTCCATATCTGTCCATTTCCCCAAAGTCACAAGTAGAAAAATAAATGAATTCACACTCTACACGTTCCACTATTTTACATGTACTTCATGCGATCGCTCAGTCTAAGCAAAACAAAAGTACACACCTGCTCTTACTTAAGCAGTTGGAAGCCACTGTAATCTACAATGAATTTACAGCAATATACGACTGTACAGATTCTGAATACTGAAATTGAGCAGAATTAGACACACATTTACAGCACACTGAGGATGAAATTCACTTTTGCATAACATGGACAACTTCTTTCTACTTCACATGTCATTAACACTCACATATTAAACAGCTATATACTTTTCAAACCTCAATGACACTTAACAATAAAACATCTTTGTATCATAAGCTTTATATAAAATAGTAAAGTGTGCGGGAGTACCAACCTTCATAATGAAAAGAAAATAAATCGATATGAATGACCTTCCTACAAGACAATGCTCTGGGCGCTAACGACCCAAAATACAAAACATTACCGCGCCGTTTCTGCTAGCGGCCTGCGCAGCCTGACGCCGCTGTCTCACACCGTCGACCGCGCGGCAGTGCCCATAAGTGTTACAGGTACTGTTCTACTTCTTCACAAGTTAACATGGAGATAAAACATTGTTATGTACAAACAGTGGTAGTATTTCTTTACCAGGTACCAACCTGCAAACACAGGTAAAGTTCAGGAGCAATGAAGACAGTGCACTCGGTTTGCCTCTCAGATTACATCTGACTCGTGGGCGGAAGTCCATCCCCCTAAAGCAACCGGGTTGCACCTGTCTTGGAATAATAGTTCCGCCTGGGGTGTTGCTCCATTTCTTTGTACCTTCTATACAGTTTATGTGACAAAATAATGCACTGGTTAGGTTGGTCATGTTGTCAAAGTCATTTTGGATATTAATAGCCACAGAAAATAACTGATAAACAAATTAAATAAATTAAATTAAATGATTAACGAAAAAGTGGCCATGCATTTTGGGTGTGCCACACACTCCCCTACAAACAAAAGTGGCTCCCGACACTTGCAATTAACAGTGTAAACTTCCATTAACTCTGAATCAAGCTTTAACTCTTCACTCAATATACTCACAAATTACAAATACATATGGGTGTGCAATGATTTTCTACATTTTCTGAATACCCAACACTATATGTACCCAAGGTCCTATGCCCGTCTTAAACTCAGCAGCAGATCGGGTAAGTGACAGCGGAGTGTACACCAGGCATAATATGGATGGGTTGGACTGAATGCCAGTACGATTGTGGACACTGGTGCATATAGAACACTGGCTGTACACCCACAGAACTAACAGCAAGACGTGGCTGATACGTTGGCTGGCCAAGGGAAGAATAGGTCAGTATCTGGCCAGGTCTCCTCTGCCTTGTAGATCTCCTTAGTACGGGCTGAGGTTCAGGTTGAGACCCTTGAGTGTTTTCACTGGAGTCATTGGTCTGGGGCGCCAGCTACTCTTCGCCAAACTCTGGTTCCTCCACAGGGGGCGAAATGTCATTCTCTCTCCCCTGCTCCATCTCTCCTACACTCACTCGGTCAAACTCTGATCCCATAGGAACATCGCCACCCTGCATGTCACCAGGTGTCTCAGGACTAACCAATGACCCGCTCACTGGGACCTGATTAGGAATGTCCCGATTGGTCCTTAAACAGGGGTTGTACTACTGCATGCTTGAAATTAGCAGGGACCACACCAGATGCTAACCTGCTGTTTAAAGTTGCTGTTTAAAACGGCTGTTTCTATGCTAGGAAACATCTCCTTAAAAA
This sequence comes from Diplotaxodon limnothrissa, assembly GCF_057381915.1. Lineage (NCBI taxonomy): Eukaryota > Metazoa > Chordata > Actinopteri > Cichliformes > Cichlidae > Diplotaxodon > Diplotaxodon limnothrissa. The sequence continues at coordinate 40,334,484 of NC_140597.1, read as the reverse complement.
GTCATAGTAGGACAGGATTATTTGGAGAACCAGAGGGCCTCAGGTGGTCAACCACATCCCCTAAAAATGAGTTACAGGTTCGAACTGGTTAAAACAGCAGAGCAAGGGATTAAAACAGAGGGGTCAGACTCAGGAGGAGAAATGAGAGCCTGCGTGGCTGCAACTTTCTTAATGAAAAATCACATAAAAAACACATAATCAAATAAGGTCAGAAAAAGCAGTGTCAGACACTTCCATGTCAGACACAGGTAGACTGCGTGATAAAGCCGGGTCTTGTTCAATTCAATTCAATTCAATTTTATTTATATAGCGCCAAATCACAACAAAAGTCGCCTCAAGGCGCTTCATAGATACAGAGAAAAACCCAACAATCATGTGACCCCCTATGAGCAAGCACTTTGGCGACAGTGGGAAGGAAAAACTTCCTTTTAACAGGAAGAAACCTCCGGCAGAACCAGGCTCAGGGAGGGGCGGGCCATCTGCTGTGATTGGTTGGGGTGAGAGAAGGAAGACAGGATAAAGACATGCTGTGGAAGAGAGACAGAGATTAATAACAGATATGATTCAATGCAGAGAGGTCTATTAACACATAGTGAGCGAGAAAAGTGACTGGAAAGGAAAAACTCAATGCCTCATGGGAATCCCCGGCAGCCTACGTCTATTGCAGCATAACTAAGGGAGGATTCAGGGTCACCTGGTCCAGCCCTAACTATATGCTTTAGCAAAAAGGAAAGTTTTAAGTCTAATCTTAAAAATAGAGATAGTGTCTGTCTCCCGAATCCAAACTGGAAGCTGGTTCCACAGAAGAGGGGCCTGAAAACTGAAGGCTCTCCCTCCCATTCTACTTTTAAATACTCTAGGAACAACAAGTAGTTCTGCAGAGCGAGAGCGAAGTGCTCTAATAGGGTGATATGGTACTACAAGGTCATTAAGATAAGATGGGGCCTGATTATTTAAGACCTTGTATGTGAGGAGCAGGATTTTGAATTCAATTCTGGACTTAACAGGAAGCCAATGAAGGGAAGCCAAAACAGGAGAAATATGCTCTCTCTTTCTAGTCCCTGTCAGTACTCTTGCTGAAGCATTTTGGATTAGCTGAAGGCTTTTCAGTGAGTTTTTTGGACATCCTGATAATAATGAATTACAGTAGTCCAGCCTGGAAGTAATAAATGCATGAACTAGTTTTTCAGCGTCACTCTGAGACAGGATATTTCTAACTTTAGAGATGTTGCGCAAATGGAAGAAAGCAGTCTTACATATTTGTTTAATATGTGCGTTGAAGGACATGCCCTGGTCAAAAATGACTCCAAGGTCCCTCACAGCGTTACTGGAGGCCAAGGTAATGCCATCCAGAGTAAGAATCTGCTTAGATACCATATTTCTAAGATTTTCAGGGCCGAGTACAATAACCTCAGTTTGATCTGAATTAAGAAGCAGAAAGTTAGCGGCCATCCAGGTCTTTATGTCTTTAAGACATTCCTGCAGTTTAACTAATTGGTGTGTGTTATCTGGCTTCATAGATAGATAAAGCTGGGAGTCATCTGCATAGCAGTGAAAATGTATGCTATGTCTTCTAATGATGCTGCCTAGGGGAAGCATGTATATTGTAAACAGAATTGGTCCTAGCACTGAACCCTGTGGAACTCCATAATTAACCTCAGTGTGTGAAGAGGACTCTCCATTTACATGTACAAATTGGAGTCTATTAGATAGATATGATATGATACAAACCACTGCAGCGCAGTACCTGTAATACCCCCCTAGCAAAACTTTGCTAGACCCACCCTGAACAGTTACCAACCATCACCTACGTAGAAAAGGATCCTGGTGTAGAATGGTAAGTGGCCTGTATTTATATAGCGCTTTATTTAGTCCCTATGGACCCCAAAGCGCTTTACACTATATTCAGTCATCCACCCATTCACACACTGGTGATGGCAAGCTACATTGTAGCCACAGCTGCCCTGGGGCACACTGACAGAGGCACGGCTGCCGGACACTGGCGCCACTGGGCCCTCTGACCACCACCGGTAGGCAAAGGGTGAAGTGTCTTGGCCAAGGACACAACGACCGAGACTGTCAGAGCCGGGGATCGAACCGGCAACCTTCCGATTACAAGATGAAATGCCAACTGTTGAGCTACGATCGATAATAAAAGTAATATTAAATAAATTCTAACAACAGCTTATCAAGCTTACAGCATGTTCTAATCGCTCTAATAGGATATTATGGTCAACAGTATCGAATGCTGCACTAAGGTCTAGCAGGACAAGCACAGAGATGAGTCCACTGTCAGAGGCCATAAGAAGATCATTTGTAACCTTCACTAAAGCTGTTTCTGTGCTGTGATGAGCTCTGAAACCTGACTGAAACTCTTCAAACAAGCCATTCCTCTGCAGATGATCAGTTAGCTGTTTGACAACTACTCTTTCAAGGATGTTTGATATGAAAGGAAGGTTGGAGATTGGCCTATAATTAGCTAAGACTGCTGGGTCTAGAGATGCTTTTTGAGTAAAGGTTTAACTACAGCCAGCTTGAAGGCCTGTGGTACATAGCCAATTATTAGAGATAGGTTGATCATATTTAAGATCGAAGAATTAATTAATGGCAGGACTTCTTTGAGCAGTTTTGTAGGAATGGGGTCTAAAAGACACGTTGATGGTTTGGAGGAAGTAATTAATGAAGTTAACTCAGAAAGATCAATTGGAGAAAAAGAGTCTAACTTAACATCAATGGTACTAAGAGTAGCTGTAGATAATATTACATCTGTGGGATGATTATTGGTAATTTTTTCTCTAATGATAAAAATTTTATTTGTGAAGAAGTTCATGAAGTCATTACTAGTTAACGTTAAAGGGATGGTTGGCTCAAAAGAGCTCTGACTTTTTGTCAGCCTGGCTACAGTGCTGAAGAGAAACCTGGGGTTGTTCTTATTTTCTTCAATCAGTGATGAATAGTAATATGTTCTGGCTTTGCGGAGGGCTTTCTTATAAAGCAACAAACTATTTCTCCAGGCTCAATGATGATCCTCTAAATTTGTGACACGCCATTTCCTCTCCAGCTTACGAGTCATCTGCTTTAGGCTACGTGTTTGAGAATTATACCACGGAGTCAGGTACTTCTGATTAGAGACCTTAGTTTTCACTGGAGCTACAGTATCCAGAGTCATACGTAGTAAGGAGGTAAAATTATTAACAAGATAATCGACATCTGTTGGGGTAGTGTTCAGATAGCTGCTCTGCTCTATGTTGGTACAGGGCAAGATTGTTTCAATTATTTCTATTAGCTTTTACTTCTGTGGCTCTTTGGAGTTGAGACAAAGCTGTGTGAAAGGCATTAGCCATGTTGCTCGGTGATAGCATAATATTCTGTTTTAGCTAGCTGAAAGGTATTGTTTGCGGGCAAATACCACAGCCATGAAAAAAGCTTGCATGTGAATTTTCAGTCAAACATTTGGTCAAATAAACCTAAAACAATGTCTAGAATGTGAAATGTTGGTATAATGGTGCTACTTGAAGCCTGAAAACGATCGCCCATAAAAAAAAACCCGAGCAAACAGCAGTAGCAGATGTCCTGACTGGATTCTACGTTAGCATAGATCCCTCCAGAGTTTTGTGCACACGGTTTAGGTAAAAATGAAAAAGGTTGAGGTTTTACATTTAGTTCAGTATTACCTGTTGCCTGTGTCCTTGTCTTTTGGGAAAATACTTTACACAAGTAATGGCTCAAAGAGGATTCCTTTTTTTTTTTTTTTTTTTACTGTGCTGCAATTGTTTACTGGATTATTTGTGCCATTATTTAGTGTCAACTAATTTTTATTCAATCTCCACACAGGATATGCTTGTGAAGATGGAATATGGGGGAGAGCAGAAGTGCGTTGAAGTTCCACAAAGGGATGAATGAAGGACATGCATATTGTATTGAAGAAATAAGTGTTGAGAATGCTGTTATTTGCATTTACCATGTCAGACCTTTTGATAAACACAATTCTAATGAAAGTGAGAACATGTACACTGTTACAACTTTCAGAAAATGTTTTGAAATTGTGGTGCACAGTTCAGAATAAATGTTTTTCAAAAACCATTGCGTCTTTTTAGTAAATGTTTATTTCCAAAAGAAATTTCTAGAAGTTCAGAACAGTAAAATTCCCGCTTTTTAGAATTAATTAGAAGATAACTCTTATGTAGTTAAACTAAAATACTCTTTGAGAGTTAATATATAAACTCTTAACACCAAGTGTTAAATTATCAACTCCAGACAGATTTGGTGTTTAACACTAAATCAGAGTTAACGTACCAACTCTCCAAAAAGAGTTAAATTAACACTCTCTGGTGTGGACCCATATAGACACTTTAATAGTGTTGAAATCAAATCTGACAGTGTTAATTTGAACATGCTGGATTTGCTGTGTAGAGTGTGATTAAAGTGGTGGGTGGGTTCTTTTACATTTGGAGAGAAACCAATTGAGTCTAATAACAGACTAAATGCCATGTTGAGGCTGTCATTTTTAGCATCTACATGGATGTTAAAATCACCCACAATAATTATTTTATCTGAGCTCAGAACTAAATTAGATATAAAGTCTGAGAAATCAGACAGAAACTCTGTGTAAGGCCCAGGTGGACGATAGATGATAACAAGTAAGACTGGTTTCTGAGTTTTACAGCTGGGGTGGACAATGTTAAGCATCAGACTTTCAAATTGTCACGGGGCCGAGTGGCCTGTACTGAACAGGACTCAGGTGCAGAAACCCAGAGCAGAGACAGCAGATGATGTAACAATTTATTAGGCTAAAGTGCAAAAAGAAAACGTAGCAAAGACAAAAAAACAATAAGACGTGGAGTTTGACGAGGTGTGGCCTGGGGAACGTGGCTAGGGCGAGGGAATGAGGCCTGAGATGCGGAGTGGAGCTGAGCAGGGAACAGTCACACTGAAGAGAGAAGATAGAGGAGTTAGGGAGGTAGTGGAGGCAGCTCTGAAGTGGCCAGTTGTAAGAGTTGAAGGATACAAAAAAACACAACAGCAATAGAATAATATTAAACACAAAGTGAACCCGTCTTCCTTCATTAAATAGGTTCTTTTAGATGTTAAGGAGGAATTGACTTAACCAGGCTGGCGGAGAATGAAGACAACCGGACACCTGCGGCAGATGGGGAATCAGTGAACTTTTATTGAGACAGAGACAACCTCTCAACACAGCTCACATCAGGAGATTCCCAAGATTTGCTGTGAGGATGAGTATATATTCTCTAAAACTTACAGGAGGGGGTTGTGAGGAAAGTGCTGCATTAGCAGAAAAACAACTCCATAAAAGGAAATCGGCCTTGGGTGTTCTAGTCTCTTCGCTTGCAGATATCTTGCACCTGCAGGATGAGGCGATCGCTTCTTATCGCTCTCAAGGCCAAAGTCGTGAGCACATTTTTATTACACAGTTGCACAGTAACTTTAAAGCTGAACAATATTTAAAGCTGAATAATGTTTGATCAGATTATATTTTCTTCAAATCCCCCTTTTGACCCATCTTAAATGGGTCAACACACAAAAATAAGTAACATTCAAAGGAACACAGAGACGTGTCGAAGCCTGGCTCGAAAAACTCCTCGGGTCTTATCATTTGTCTTTATCTGTCATTGCAGATGAGGAGAAAAGAGTCCAGGCACCACCCTGCCCAGGGGTCGGCTGCAAGCAGTCTCGGTTCCCGACGAAAGCAGTAACAGCTGTCCTGCACACAAGGATACAACGAGTCAGTGCAACCAGGGTAGTGACACAAAATTAACAGTTCCTGTAACCCAGCAACCAAAAAGCATAAGTAATGATAAAAATGTGGAGAGTACAGAGTATACTATAATAATGAGAGATATAAACGTGAAAATGTGAAAGAATAAATCAACCGTAAAATAAACCCAGAACGGTAACTGCTAAGGACATTCAAAAGTGAATATGGTAAAACGTGAGGAAGGGGTGTGGAAAAAAACAATTTATATCCAGTGGTGGGAGTACACATTCGCTCAGGCTTAAGTCCGGAGACCCTGAGAACATCGCTTAACCCTCACAACCCGACCAGACACAGTTCAACCAGATATATCCTTCAAGAGGAAGTGGGTGAGGGAAACAATTAATAACAAGCCTAATACAAAACACCACAGAGAAACAACCATTCTAGAAGCATTTAAACAAGAGAAAGACGATAATGTTCGTCACCCTCACGATCAGAGTTTTCATCATCCGTTGGCGAGGAGGTGGGAAGTTGACTAGCCAATAAAGGCATCTGCCGGGCGAGATCCTTATCCTCAGGAGTGAGAGCTGTAACAATCAGTCTCTGGAAGAGGGATCGAATGCATGGAATACAACAGCAACCGCAGGTGACTAGGACAGCAACAAAAACTGAGATGGAAACTAGGATGGAAGCTACAAGGGCCTTATATTTGCCAAACATGTTAAGCCAAGAGTCCCACATGGCAGTATCCACGCCCGAGTGTTCCTTCATTTTAACAGTAAGAGCTGTGAGACCAGTAATAGCTTTAGTGAGGGAACCATCAGGAGCTGTGTTATTGGGGATATAGGTACAGCATTCCTGACCAAAAAGGCTGCAGACTCCGCCTCTTTCTGCGAGGAGAAAATCCGTTGCGACCCTGTTTTGGAAAGCCATTAGGGAAGTGGCAGATAACTGTGCATGCACAGCTTCAAAACCATCTCGAGTGTAATTAGCCAACAGTTGCACATTAAAGTGAATGTAGTTAGTTCTGTCTACATTCGCATTTATTTCAACCATCCAAAGTATCGAGGCCCATCCTGCTTTAACCTGGTCTCGCAGTTTATATTCATCGGGGACCCCACGGGGTATACCTACAGCATCAATATAGGTTGGATTATGAGCTGAACCTGGGATTAGAGAACGTTTAGAGCGGCGTTCAGAGGAGGATGGGAGGCCAACTTCGTGTACTTCTATAGAGAGATCTACTGGAGTGACTAAAACAGGTAAAATAAGAGTTATGAGAGCGCAAAGACCTGACGCATCCCGAGGGAAACCATCATATAACTTGTTATTGCCACACCACCACCACAAATCAGCCCTAGCCGTAGGTCGGAAGTTTGGTTTCATAACCGTCATCTCAGTGCACCAAGAAGAGTTCAAGCTACCTAGTTTTACTGCATTGCCAGTCAGGTTAATACAAGTGAAATTGTTCACAGCTACATCTGAAGAAAAGAAAGGTGGTTTATTAGAGACCGAGCGTTGAGTTTTAGGAAAGTGGTTTTCCAGATATGAGCAATGACCTCGTTTTGTATTGTTCATAAGATGCAGGAGGCATGCACTATTGACTGGCGCCGGTACCACTCTTAAAGTGGGGCGGGCTCCCATACACACTATGCAGTCGGAAGCCGTCTTGTCAGCAGCTTGTTCAGCTAGTAGTAACCAGTTGTTTGTTGCTCCAGAAATACCGGTTAGAATTTGGAAGAGGTCATCTTTAGACATTTTATTTGTGTCTACAATGCGTATTCGGCCGTTTCTCCCCCCGTTTGTATATGTCACCGGAGGGCCATTAAAGGTGGGGTTATCATCTTTAACTACAGAGCTTGGAGCTGCACCAACGCTAGGGCATATTTCCATTTGCCAATACAGGGCGGTGCGATCAGTCCAAGGGGCAAGTATAAATTGTTGACAGGAGGTCAAGGCCAGATCCTTTAGGGTAAAAATTAAGCCTGAAAGATCCGGTTTTTTTGCTATTCTGAGCATATTTTGGTTTCTCCAGTGCAAAGCCTGACCCCTAGAGTGCTTGGACCAATCGAGGTCCGTTTCTGACACTAAACTGGACCACTTCCACTGATGCCAACCTCCCAGGGTTATATACCACACTGAGGAGGAGAGATGTACTGCAAGGTTAAAAAGATCCCCCCCTTGGTCTTTGGTGACGGGAGTGACTGGGAAGCTAGCGAAATCTATTTCGACTACCCAACTTTTATTGTTGGGGACACAGAGAGTAATCATTCTAGTCGTACTTGGGGTACAGGAGGTAACCGTGTCTCGTTTCTTTCTAAATGGATCGGGCGTGGGCAAAACTGGAGAGGAAGTGGTGGGCAAGACCCTAGGGGCTACATTTGTCAGATTGGGACTGTCAGAAGGGGGCGAAGCTTTTGAACTTGAAGGTGTCAGAAGTGTCGGGGGCCCTTCACAGATCAGGATTATGCCAATGGGAATGAGACCCAGGGCCAGGAAGCAAACAAAGACGCAACATCTTTGCCTGCCTGTCATTTCAGGGGGAAAGGGCCAAGACATGTTTACTTAGCTTGGATGTCTTCTAATAGAGGATGATGGGGCACAGAAAGGTGGTCCAGTTCCCCCCACCTCGCCAAGGGCGTGTTCTAGGAGTTAAAGAGCAACAAAAAGTATCAGTGACACAACTTTAAATGAGCTTTCAGCGGTTAAAACTATTGCAATGTAAAATGTAAATCTTAAAAACTCAAGCCAATATAAAAGCAAAGTCATAAAAGATGTTAAAAATAGAAAAATAAAAATGTTTAGTTCAGTATGAAGAACACCCCCTTTTGTAACCAGCCGGCTTGTAGGTTGAGTTTTGGCTCCCTCAAGTGGTTGGTGATGCTGTTGCAGCTCCTTCTGACAGGTCCTTCTGCACCTCTCTCAAGGTTCTTCCTGGTTCGGTGGCAGCAGCGCACTGTGTGTAATGAAACCAGGTGTCACCTTTCCCTTCGAGCCTGACAGCGTGGGAGGTCCGCTCTGTTATGCGGTAAGGGCCTGTCCAGCGAGGCTCAGCCCACTTTCTCTTTGTGACTTTCAGGAGGACGTAGTCCATTCCAGGTGTAGCCGCCTCTTTCAGCTCTTGCTGGTTTCTTTCAGCGACCTGTGAGGAATACTGGGCAACAAAACTGCGGAGCATGTTATAATATGTCCTCGGATCGAGGTCTGAATCAGCTTCATCCGACATTAACAGGCGAGAGGAGGGGCCAGGAAAAGGCCTGCCATGCTCCAACTCAAATGGAGTGTAACCAGAGGTTTGATTTACTGAGCATCTTATGGACATTAATGCAAGAGGCAATGCCTTAACCCAATCTAATTTGGTCTGTGCACAGATTTTAGCCAATTTAGTTTTTAGAGTTTGATTCATCCTTTCCACTTTCCCCTGGGATTGGGGGTGGTAAACTGAGCCAAACTTATGTTTCAAACCTAATGCGGCTTCAACCCTCTGCAGATCGTGGTTCCTGAAATGTGAACCATTGTCCGACCTTATGACCTCGGGAAACCCATGCTGTGGTATATAATGATTAATCAGACACTTCACCACAGTTCTACTGTTTTCACTTGCTGTCGGCCAGGCTTCTGGCCAACCTGAAAATGCATCCACAGCCACCAGCAGGTACCTGTAACTACCTACTCTGTCCACCATGTCTGTGTAATCAATGATTATTTCTTTCCCTGGGCAAAGTGGGATGGGGAAGTACCCTGCTATTGGCTTGAAGGCGGGCTTGATTCCAAATTGGTTGCACTCCTTACAGGTTTTAACCATGTATTTTGTCATGTCTTTTAGATAAGGGTGCCACCAGGCGGCTAAGTTCCTCATCATTTGTGCAGGTCCCACATGCCCCACTCCATGTGCCTCTTCCATTGCTGTCTGTCTGACCCCTGGCGGTAGAATGGGCCTTCCATCTGGGCCACGCCAAACATCTGTGTTTGTGGCCCCTCTTGTTACCCATAATGATTTTTCCTGGGGGCTGGCTTTGTCCTGTAACTCTCTGATTGTGGCTAGGCCTAGTTGTATGGGTGGTCTTTCTGGAGGGGGTGTGGCTTCTGGGTCCATTACCATAATCAGGGAGGGTAAGTAACCAGCTGTCTGCTTAGCTACTAAGTCGGCCTGTTTGTTACCTAATGCCACTAAGTCCAATCCGGCACTGTGTCCTTTGCATTTTACCACTGCCACCTTAACAGGTAACAACAGTGCTTCCGCTAATTCCCTCATTTCTATCTCATGTTTAATAGGCTTTCCGCTGGCTGTCAAAAAACCAGCTCTTAGCCACTGCTTGAGCTCCACATGCACTGCTCCCACAGCATAAGCTGAATCACTGTATATATTCACTTTCTGTCCCTTTCCCATCCTTAAGGCTTCAATCACCGCTCTCAGTTCAGCTCTCTGTGCAGACTGTTGTCCTGTCAACTGCTCTGCTTTCACTGTTTTCCATCTCATGTCTGTCTGTTCCACTATTGCCCATGCAGCCTTCAACATTCCACTTTCAGTTCTGAAACAACATCCATCTGTGAACCAATCTTTTTCTGCATCCATTAGAGGTTCTGCCTGCAAATCTGGCCTGATTTTCTCCTGTACCTGCACAACCTCTTCACACATATGTGGTTCCCCTGATCCCATGTGATCAGCCATGTTTATGCCTTCATGTGAGTAGGTGATGTGTGGTGCTTCCAAAATGGTACTGAGGCGTCTCTGCCTGAGTGAAGTGAGTGTGAAGGCCTGTGAGGAGACGTAGGCCACCACACTGTGTGATGTCAAAATTTTTAGTGGGTGGTTCATCACTATGTGTGCTGTTTTCTGAATGATTTTTGCAAGTCCAGAAACGTGTTGTGTGCACGGTGGGTGGCGTTTTTCAGTGTTGTCAAGCATTACGCTTACATATGTCAACACTTTTCTCTCTCCCCCTTTTTTCTGGAACAGGATACCATTGATATGGGTTCCAGTTCCAGAAACATCAAGATGAAAAGGCAAAGCATAATCTGGCACAGCAAGGTCAGAGGCGACAGAAAGCTGTTGTTTTAACTTTATAAACGCCTGTTCTGTTTCTGTAGTCCATGAGAGGGGAGCAGAGAGGTTTCTCATGCCTTGTTCATTTACCAAAACGCGCAAAGGGGAAGTAAGGCCAACATAGTCTGGGACATAGGTCCTGCTGTAACCAGTCAGGCCCAAAAATGACAACATGTCTTTTACAGTTAGAGGTTTTGGATGGTGCAAAATGGAGTTCCTGTGTTCTGGGGACAAGGAAATACCGGACTGTGAGACCATGCGGCCTAGAAAAGAAACCTGTTTTCTTGCAATCTGTAGTTTGTTTTTGCTCACTTTAAAACCTGTGTTGGCCAGGTGGTGAAGTACCACTCTGGTGGCCTCCAAACAGATGTCAGCCGTGGGGGCAGACAGCAAAAGGTCATCCACATATTGTATTAACATACAGTCAGATGGTAGTGGGCTGGTTTGTAAAAGTTCTTTCAAACACTGATTAAACAGTCCTGGGGAGAGGGCAAATCCCTGTGGTAAGCGAGTGTAACGCCATTGTCGGCCTCTAAATGTAAATGAGAAAATGTCACGCAGTGACTCACGAAGTGGGAGGCAGAAAAAGGCATTAGCCAAGTCAATGCAGGTGAACCAGGCATGAGATGGTGGGAGGTTGGTCAAGGCAACATAAGGATTAGGCACAGGCAAAGTAGGAGTGCCAAGTAAGGCATTAATCCTTCTCAAATCATGTGCCATTCTGAACTTCCCCGTGCCTTTTTTCTCAACGGGTAGGATGGGCGTGTTCCACTTAGAGCAGGAGGGCTCCAAGACACCGGCAGTGACCAAACCAGAAATTGTTTCTGCAATCCCAGCCTCAGCCTCCGGTCTGTGTGGGTACTGAGGCTGCCACAAAGGGGTAGCAGATGACAGTTGAAAAGAGACTGGCTCCACATCAACTAAACCTACATCTGTGGGTCCAAGGGACCACAAACAATCTGGAAGAGAGTCGAGTAAAGGCGCAGCATCACAGTGGTCTGTGTGTTCTCTTCCATGTGACCCGCTGACCACTCCATGTTGCAGTGTTGAGGAATTAAAGCAATCATTTAAAATTTGGTATGTCTTGGTAGATGGAGAAAACAAAACCTGTGGGAGTTTTGTAGGTGTCCAGTCAGTGGCCGCAAGGGAACGTTTAACCATTCCACCCAGCTCCTTAGCCTGGTGTCCAGGATGTAAGGCCAGTGACACATGGGGAGCTGCCTCATCAGACATCATGTACCACTGTAATTGATCTGTTGTAAAAGTAACCGCTGCTGCCACTCCCTCCGGTGCCGCAAAAATGCACGACATGTTCAGAGACCAAGCCCGCCCCTCACACTGCTTTTGGAACATGTGCTGGTACCAGGTGGTGTCATGCCTGTCATAAAACAGTGTAACATGAGGTGGGTCAGGGGGAGGGACATAAGGATGTAGGAGTGAGAGCCACGGCCGCCATTGCTGAAAAGCAGTCCAAACTCCTGGTTCAGCAGGTGTTTCAACTTCCAATAATGCCCAGTAGATGTCAGCAGAGTCCGCCAAACAGGAGGAGGGTTGCAGCAGAAACTGACCACCTCCCTCTGGCCCATCAGAGCAGGGAAGTACAACCCCAGTAGGGAGAGTCACAGTTAGGCCTTGTGAAGAGCAGAGTATTGTGGCTCCTAATTTAATCAACAAGTCTCTTCCCAGTAAATTCACAGGCGCCTGTTTTGAACAAACATAGCTGTGTAACAAGGTCTGATCTCCAACCGTTGTGGGGAGGGGCACGGTGTAAGGCAGAGTTTTAGGTTCCCCAGATATGCCCACCACTGTAATCACTCTGTCAGTAAGTCTGTCACGAGCAACATCCCTAATGGTGGAGTACGTAGCTCCAGTGTCCACTAAAAAGCTGCTTCTTCTTCTATCTACAGTTATGGACAGCATAGGGTCCGCCGTTGTCCCTTCACCGTCCTGGGCAGTCTGTGGGGTGTCCTATAGCTGGGGACCACCCTCGTAGTACTCCCACCCCATCACAGGCATCTGTGGGGCCGGGGGCACTCCAACTACAGCACCACGAGGTCCACCTCTGTGGCCAGGATGCTGATAGGGCCCACCACGGGCTCCCCTGCCTCTTCCAGCAGCCGGGTTCAAAGGGCACGCTTTAGCCCAGTGTCCAGGTTGTCCACACCGGAAACAAACATACATCTGGTCTCCCCTACCACCTCCCATCTGACCCCTTCCCCTGAAACCACCTCTGTTTCCTCCAAATGGGGAACCTCTCTGCCCATAAGGGGCCGGGGAGTGATAAGCACCATACTGGGGGGGCTGTGGATCAGTTGGCCATGGGTTCGGATACAAATCAGGGGCAACTGGACCAGGAGGGGGAGCCGCAGCGGCCACAAGCTGCTTTTTAGGCTTGTCACCTTTTCCACCCAGGTCGTTTTTAGCTTTCTGCAGCTGAACCTTCAACAGTTGCAACTGTAAATCTTCGACGCTCTCCGCTTTATCATCAGACTTAATCTGCACTTTGTTAAGATTAAAAATCAAATGTTTCTTCCAGATTGCAAAGTCACAGTCCTGCAAATCAGGATTATCCTCCATTTTCTGGCTTACTGACTCCGGAATGCCCCTCAGCACCGCCCTTCTAAACCACATGCTCTGTGAACAAGTCCTACTGGGGTGATGACCTGTATGGTTCACCCAGTCTTCAACAGCCTGATTTAGATAATGGGTGGGATTTTGCTTTCCCTCCCATTTAAATTTCTGTAAGGTGCCTTGATTTTTGGGTGGGAATTGTTTGCGCAGGGCCGGTCCAATAAACCTCAAGGCCTGCATTAGTGGCACCTCGTTCTCATGCATGGTAGTACCCGCATTTTGTTCCAGGTCCGCTGCCTGAGATCGGGATGTGCACCTAGTTATAATAGCTCTAAAATCTCCCAGTGCGAGGTCCTGTCCAGCTGTGTATTTATCCAAACCAGCCAACCAGGCATTCCCTCCCTCCGTTATGTCAGGGAGTTTGTCCACTAGGGCCTGGACATCTCCGAATGAATAAGGTTGATACACTGGTCTACGTTGCGCTTTAGTCTGGACCAGGGGAAATATGCCTGGAGGCTGAGGCACAGGGCCCTTAGATCTAGTCTGATATCCTAAACTGGGAGGGGTAGAGGGGGGTGTATTGTTAAGGTCACTGAGTTCATCATCAATATCCTCAGTTTCTTCCCCGCCTGGTGGGGTAGCAGTGTCAGCAAAAACGTGGGCTAAACTCATCTGTGTTTCCGGATCCTGACGGCCCACCAAAGACATGGTAACTGTGACATTTGGTGAAGTGCCAGGCTCAGTTTTTGCAGTAGCGGTCAGATCTCCTTTAACAGCGACAGGAGTGCTGGCAAAGGGGTTGGACCGGGAAAGAGGGGCTGACGCAACACGATTATTCACCTGGACCACTGACCTATGTTCATTTAAGCAGCTGCGTAATGCTGCTTCTTGATCAGTTAATTGTTGTTCAGTGGGTTCCTGTCTGTTCATTCGAACCGCAAATGGTGCGCTCGCAGGGGGGTCAGTTAGGCCCTCAGATCCGGTTCCAAAACAATGGGACATAGAAGAGGGGGCTCTACTACTAGCTGAGGATGTCGCCGACAGAGAGGAGCTTCCTGGGCAAAAATGCTTGGTATCTATGGGAGTTGGAGCTACGGGCGGTTCTTCTCCAATAGTCATTATTCCACCAGAGATATTAAGTACCGGATATATGCCTGCTGAGGGAGGAGTTGAGGCAGAATAGGGAGGTGGCTGAGACCTATTTTTCTTCATGTGTGGTTTTGCAGTTTCCCATAAACACACCCAGTGATTAAATTTAGCTTTGCGGCCTGCGTGCTTATCTGCTTCCTTTCTGTGTCTCACCCCGCTCATCACACCTGCACCTGCTGCTGCTGAGTTGGCTTCTTCCTCTTTCTCTTTTGCCTGCATAGCCTTATTCTGCCAAATTATTCCCCAGTTACCACTACTCCCCTCGTCCTTTCCCTTTTCTTTCATTAACCTTTCAGCTGTTTTCCTCAATGACTCTTTCTGCTTTTTTGCTTCTTTAGGCTGGTGTGTGGAGTTGATGACTGTCTCAACACATGTTAATTGTTCTCCCAATGTGCTAAGAATAACACCGGGACCCCAACCATCATCATTAGTTTCTCGATCTAATTCTCCATCCATTTTACTGTCAATGGAGGAGTGTTCTTTTATTGATTTTAAAGGAGAATTTGGGCCAGCTGGGTTTCTGCCTCTGTTAGGCACTAACAGCTGGGGCGCTGCTTTAAAGGTGAGTCAGCACTGAAATATCCCTTCAGGTGTTACCAAGCTTCTACCAAACCGGAGTCTGGCGGGTAACCTTGCCTAGAGCTTCCTGATAGGGGTGCTAGTTGGTTGTCACCTTGTTCACACGTCTCATTCACACTTCATACATTACCTGCAGTCACTCATTACCCTCCTTATGTATGTAATAAATGTGTAAAAAAAAAAAAAAAAAAAAATTCTATGTGTGGTGTATTATTTTAACCAAAAGAGGAACCTAGTTCCTTTAATTGTGTAATCTGTGAACAACGGAGAACCAAACTGTCCTGCCCAGTGTTCCACAGCAAGCATTCAGCGTGTATTTATGTGTGTCCAATATCAAACAGAACATCAAAACATTTAAAACACTAAAATCATCGGGGTTTTAAGAAGAGATCCGTTTTCTCCTATTGATCAAAGGGACCCCTCCTTTGGACTCCAACCAGTACTTCTCCTTTTTAAGTTTTAGAGGATCTTTTCTAATAAAGTCCTCTGGGCCTTCCTAACCCTTCTGTAGTTTAGAGAATATTACTAAAAAATATTCTCAAGGCCTTTAACCTTTTAATTTGTTTAGAAAGGCGTTACTAATAAACCCTTTCAAGGTCCCAGACCTGCACTGAGGTATGTATCCGACACCGGAGAGCAACCCGTCGGCTGCAACCGTGGTCAGACCTCAGTTCACTCTTATCTTTATTCACTTATTCACTTATTTCTTATTCACTTATCTCTTATTCACTTATTTCTTATTCACTTGTCTGATTCTCAACAAGCCTTAAGTAAGCCAGACAATTTTGGTTATGAATTACTAGGAGTTTGGACACTAAGTATTTTTATAATGTTCAATATAGCAGAAATAAAAGGTCTGCTTACCTTGTTTTTGTGTGCACACAGCTTTTGTCCAAACTCCGTTCACTCAGACCACGGCCGAAGTCCTCCCATCCGTTCCAGTTGACCTGGAGCGGATCCTGTTCGTGACGCCAATTGAAGGATACAAAAAAACACAACAGCAATAGAATAATATTAAACACAAAGTGAACCCGTCTTCCTTCATTAAATAGGTTCTTTTAGATGTTAAGGAGGAATTGACTTAACCAGGCTGGCGGAGAATGAAGACAACCGGACACCTGCGGCAGATGGGGAATCAGTGAACTTTTATTGAGACAGAGACAACCTCTCAACACAGCTCACATCAGGAGATTCCCAAGATTTGCTGTGAGGATGAGTATATATTCTCTAAAACTTACAGGAGGGGGTTGTGAGGAAAGTGCTGCATTAGCAGAAAAACAACTCCATAAAAGGAAATCGGCCTTGGGTGTTCTAGTCTCTTCGCTTGCAGATATCTTGCACCTGCAGGATGAGGCGATCGCTTCTTATCGCTCTCAAGGCCAAAGTCGTGAGCACATTTTTATTACACAGTTGCACAGTAACTTTAAAGCTGAACAATATTTAAAGCTGAATAATGTTTGATCAGATTATATTTTCTTCAGAGTAGCAATTCTTACTTGCAGTAGGGGACATGGAGTGTTGAGAGGGGGGTGATGAGAATCCAGGGGAGGCTGAGTGGCGTGGAAAGGCTGGCCTGAGATCCGGGGCTTCAGATGGAGTGTGATGGCAGGAGGGCAGGCAGGTGAGGCACAGAGAGATTTTCAGAATGATTGCTTGGTATCCTGAATCCGAAGGTGGAGCGTGAGCCAAGATGAATCCAGCAACTGCAGCACAAGAGAGTCGTGTTAACAAGATAGATCACAGCAAGAACTTGAAGTATAAGGCCTGTTACCAACATGTGTTGATGATGAACTGGCAGTGAATGAACATCAACGTGTGGTTTAAATCCCTCTGGCTTGATAGGCTCCAGGTGTGCGGGAGCTGGAGTTGGCCCTGCCCAGGGGCGGATCCCAGGTCAGTTCAGGAGCCTTATGGAAATTCCGGCCACCCACCGCAGACCATGACACAAATGAATTAAAAGTCTGTCTTGGTCTTTCATTAATTAATAGGCTGGTGTGAAAAATTGCTGCCACACCGCCCCCTCGGCCTGTGCTTCCAGGTTTCTGGTAGTTAGAATGACTCGGGGGTGTTGATTCATTTAAACTAACATAATCATCCTGCTGCAACCAGGTTTCTGTGAGGCAGAGTAAATCGATTTGTTGATCAATTATTAAGTCATGTACTAACAGAGACGTGGAGGAGAGAGACCTAATATTTAATAAATCACATTTCACTGTTTTACTCTTTGGTTCAGATGTGGATACTGTATTGTTCCTTCTTTGTAATTGTTTATGTTTAAGTTGTTTGATCAATAATAGAAGTAATATTAAATAAATTCTAACAACAGCTTATCAAGCTTAAACATGCTGCTGTTGTTTAGCCGCTGGTTTCCTCTTTCTGGTGCAAAGTGAGCCAAAAACAAACAAACGGGAGTCGCGACAGAAAACTGATCATTAATCGGTTTCATGATTGAAGTAGCAAAAGGAGAGGGAGGAAGAGAGAAGAGGCAGTCACTCCATATTTCGGTTTTTAAGCTTAACGTGGGAATGCTTTACTAACTTTTGCCTCATAACTTTTGCACTGTCCACTTCCTGCTGTGACAAAACAAATTTCCCACGTGTGGGACTAATAAAGGTTATCTTATCTTATCTTATCTTATCTTACTTACTTTACTAACTTTACTAACATTCACAGATGAACTTAGCTTTACCAGAACACTGAGAGGTCTTACACGCTCACTGCTCCGACATGCTAAGGTTATGAGCTGAGTTATGCCATGTCGCAAGATTTTGAGGTGCTTTGTGATATTTAATAGATCGGATTGCATTTTTTAAAATTTCTCTCCAATATCCGATCCAGTATTTTAGATCAGTATCAGGCCGATACCAATACGTAATATTGGATCGGTCGATCCCTAATGTACAGGGTGGGCCATTTACTGTATATGGATACACTGTAATAACATGGGAATGGTTGGTGATATTAAAGTCCTGTTTGTGGCACATTAGTATATGTGAGGGGGCAAACTCCTCAAGATGGGTGGTGACCATGGTGGCCATTTAGAAGTCGGCCATTTTGGATACAACTTTTGTTTTTTCAATAGGAAGAGGGCCATGTGACACATCAAACTTATTGGTAATGTCACAAGAAAAACAATGGTGTGCTTGGTTTCAACGTAACTTTATTCTTTCATGAGTTATTTACAAGTTTCTCTTTGTTCACAGCCATTGACATGTCGAAGAGGTTAACACGTGAGGAGCAGATCGAAATTGTGTTGATATCTGGTGAACGCCGTAACCGGATCATTGCAGCAGATTTCAATGCAAGACATTAGTCGAACATCCTTTTGGCGGATATTAGCTACTCACAAATGGCACCCTTAAAAACTCCAGCTACTGCAGCATCTCAACGAGGATGACACAGATCGGCGCACAGAATTTGCAGAATGGGCAAAACAAAAATTGGAACAGGACCCTCAGTTCACGCAGAAGATTTTGTTCAGTGATGAGGCAAACTTTTATGTGAATGGTGAAGTTAACAAACAAAAAATTGGCCTGACACTAACCCACATTGGCTGGATCACCTCCAAGACTGCTGGAACAACAAAAGTGATGGTTTGGTGTGGTATATGGGGTACAACGATAGTGGGTCCATTCTTCATCAATGGAAACCTCAAGGCCACTGGATATTTGAACTTGCTACATGATGATGTGTTTCCCTCTTTGTGCACTGAAGCTGGCACGTTCCCTGAGTTTTAACAGCAAGATGGTGCACCTAGGGCTGCTCGATTATGGCAAAAATGATAATCACGATTATTTTCACTAAAATTGAGATCTCGATTATTTGACGATATTTATTTAACCCTTTAAGACCTACCATAGAACCAAGTCCGCCAGAGCTTATATTATTTTTTTTACATGTTATAGTGCCATTTGTGGGAGCATTTCAAGTTGCTATACATCAATACAACTGTTGTAGCCCATATTTTAATAATATGTATGCATTAAGTCCATAGTAATTACATTAATTGCAAAAAAGTGCAATAAATTACAAAAAAAATTGAAAATCGTTTTTGTTTTTTTACATATATTTCTACTTGGAGAAATTTTAGAGGTTTATCCTTCAAAACTTTAAATACAAAAAAGTTGCAAAAAATAGTTTACAACAACAGGAAATTTATTTTGAGTGTCTTCATAGTTTTATTTTGGAGATACAGCAATTTTTATATACTGCAGGAAAAACAAAAAAACAATCCTATGATGCAAATTTGCAAAGAAAACAGCATGTGCATCAAAATAAACTATTTCCAGCAGTGCAATATGAGTTCTAAGCATCCCAGAAACTATTCAGAAAAGTCAAACATGGCTTATAAAAACACCAGTATAGTCTTTTAAGGCCTACAAGTAAAAAACTACATTTTTCGCGAAAACGACGTCACTTCCTGTTTCGGGCAGGAAATGGCGACATGCGATAGTTCTCGCTGACGGCTTTTTCAATGTGGGAAGTGTTACGAAAAGCTGATCGGATCGGCAAAGCCTGTTTCTGGAATATTATGTTTTTGTTCCTGCAAGCGCTTTTTATGCAATTTTTGCAAAGCTTTATGTGGAAGGAAACCATGACCGAGGACAAGCTGATGGCATTAGATGTAAGTTTCATATGCAAAAAACATTATTGCGCTAGCTTACATGGTTCAGGTTCTACAGGGACTCAAAAATAGTTACACAAAACCGGCTTTAAAGGGTTAACAATAACAATGTATTGAATAATGACTTTAAAAAAAATAATATAAAATAGTGTGCAAATACTGATAACAGTGCAAATGTTTGCAATATAAAAAATAAATGAAAAATGTAAACATCTATGTTTAGTGATGTTGCAAAGTTTACACACTGTGTCTACTTGATCCACGTCTGACTCCGCGAACCCATAATGTTTCCACACCACTGAAGTTTTTTTTTTACCTCTCTTTTCAACCAACGGCAGTCACTCTCCTCTCCAAATAACTTCTGCTTAGCTTTCCGAGCTTCCCTCGGGTCCTCTTAATTGTTGTGACGCATGTTCGAAATGCAGAGCAGAGCAGCGCGAGAGTAAAGCATAAGGGAGGTGCTAATAATCGGCACAGTCATTTTTAATGATTGTTGAAAGCCCAGATCGTAATCGTGATTAAAATTCGATTAATTGAGCAGCCCTAGGTGCACCACCACATTACGGGTGCCAGGTCCGAGAATTCCTAGATGAACAGTTACCTGGAAAGTGAATTGGTCGTCGTGGGCCAGTTGAATGGTCTCCCGATCTGACCCCCTTAGACTTTTATCTTTGGGGTCATCTGAAGGCAATTGTCTATGGTGTGAAGATACAAGACGTGTAGCACCTGAAAATACGGATACTGGATGCTTGTGCTGGCATTTCTCCTGCGGTGTTGCTATCAGTGTGTGAAGAGTGGGAGAAGAGGGTTGCACTGACAATCCAACACAATGGGCAGCCCATTGAACACATTTTATAAGTGGTCAGAAACTTGTAAATAACTCATGAAAGAATAGTTACGTTGAAACCAAGCACACCATTGTTTTTCTTGTGACATTACCAATAAGTTTGATGTGTCACATGGCCCTCTTCCTATTGAAAAAACAAAAGTTGTATCCAAGAAGGCCGACTTCTAAATGGCCACCATGGTCACCACCCATCTTGAGGAGTTTGCCCCTCACATATACTAATGTGCCACAAACAGGACTTTAATATCACCAACCATTCCCATTTTATTACGGTGTATCCATATAAATGGCCCACCCTGTATATACACATACACTACACTCTACACTATGGCAGCAGTGATCACTGAGTGTCACGATTGGGGGAAATGCGTGAATTAAACACAGTAATTCGGCGTGCCCGTGTGGCGTGCTGGCTAGACCCAAAGGCAGCGAAGACTAGCGATGGGTTGGGACAGGTGCGCAGTTACTCTGGTAACAATTGGTGCACAAAACACGGCTTTGGAACCGACGTTACAGGCGAAGAGCGAACGAAGCCGGGATGAGGAAATGAGTTCAGAGAGATAACACTCACAGTCACTGAAGCAGGCGGAGACTGACGTCGGCAGGGATTTGGAGCTCCTGACATGAAGAGAATGATGTCTGAGCGAAGAACAGGCGGGTGGTGTCTCTCTTTTAAACCTGACCCCTTTCTTTCCTCCCCATCCTCAGCTGCCTCCCTATTCCTGCTGTACCACACCCACCCACACACGCAGGGCTTCGGGTGCAGTTATGTCACCAGGGTGCAGGGGAGGCACTCCCCTTCTGTCCCCTTCTGGCCGCCTGTGCCTCAATTTTATTCTGCAACCTAGACATCCACATTACTCACACTCTCACATAACACATACATATAGGGCCTTGGGGGTGGGCACGTTTTACAGCATCCAGAGGATGGTCGGTGTATTCCAACCCACCTCTGGAGCTGGTTCCCTACCCTCAATTTTAAATGCATATAGACACTAAGGGTTTTCGGGAGGAGCTGTGCTGCTCTCTGAGAGGATGCAGGAACCATGCTCTCCTGTGTTTTAAATGCACTTTAGAACAGCACACAGCAACACTACATATGAGCGGGCATAGGGAGGTTTGGGGTCTTGACTCACCCCGGTTCTGTTGGCCATCAGGGCTGGGGGGCTGGGAGGAGGTGCTGGCCGTCAGATTGGGGTCTGGGATGCGGGGCATCCCTGCTACTGCAGATAAGGAGGTGGTCCGCTTGCCTCCACCCCAGAGAGAAGGGTTACATCTCCTGGGTCTAGGTGCGGCTTGCCCCTCTGGGGGCGGGGGTACCTGGACTTTAATATCACCAACCATTCCCATTTTATTACGGTGTATCCATATAAATGGCCCACCCTGTATATACACATACACTACACTCTACACTATGGCAGCAGTGATCACTGAGTGTCACGATTGGGGGAAATGCGTGAATTAAACACAGTAATTCGGCGTGCCCGTGTGGCGTGCTGGCTAGACCCAAAGGCAGCGAAGACTAGCGATGGGTTGGGACAGGTGCGCAGTTACTCTGGTAACAATTGGTGCACAAAACACGGCTTTGGAACCGACGTTACAGGCGAAGAGCGAACGAAGCCGGGATGAGGAAATGAGTTCAGAGAGATAACACTCACAGTCACTGAAGCAGGCGGAGACTGACGTCGGCAGGGATTTGGAGCTCCTGACATGAAGAGAATGATGTCTGAGCGAAGAACAGGCGGGTGGTGTCTCTCTTTTAAACCTGACCCCTTTCTTTCCTCCCCATCCTCAGCTGCCTCCCTATTCCCGCTCTACCACACCCACCCACACACGCAGGGCTTCGGGTGCAGTTATGTCACCAGGGTGCAGGGGAGGCACTCCCCTTCTGTCCCCTTCTGGCCGCCTGTGCCTCAATTTTATTCTGCAACCTAGACATCCACATTACTCACACTCTCACATAACACATACATATAGGGCCTTGGGGGTGGGCACGTTTTACAGCATCCAGAGGATGGTCGGTGTATTCCAACCCACCTCTGGAGCTGGTTCCCTACCCTCAATTTTAAATGCATATAGACACTAAGGGTTTTCGGGAGGAGCTGTGCTGCTCTCTGAGAGGATGCAGGAACCATGCTCTCCTGTGTTTTAAATGCACTTTAGAACAGCACACAGCAACACTACATATGAGCGGGCGTAGGGAGGTTTGGGGTCTTGACTCACCCCGGTTCTG
This sequence comes from Diplotaxodon limnothrissa, assembly GCF_057381915.1. Lineage (NCBI taxonomy): Eukaryota > Metazoa > Chordata > Actinopteri > Cichliformes > Cichlidae > Diplotaxodon > Diplotaxodon limnothrissa. The sequence continues at coordinate 40,311,718 of NC_140597.1, read as the reverse complement.
TTGGCCATCAGGGCTGGGGGGCTGGGAGGAGGTGCTGGCCGTCAGATTGGGGTCTGGGATGCGGGGCATCCCTGCTACTGCAGATAAGGAGGTGGTCCGCTTGCCTCCACCCCAGAGAGAAGGGTTACATCTCCTGGGTCTAGGTGCGGCTTGCCCCTCTGGGGGCGGGGGTACCTGGACCTGGGATATAGAGTGTGTTTGGGGAGTGTGACTGTCTGTGCAGTGTCTATTTGTGTCTGTCTAAACATTGGGTGAGTGCCGAGTATTTGGTTGTGTATATGGGGTGGGAATGCACGTTTGTGTCCGCGTGCGCCTGTTCGTCTGTGTCTATATGTCAGGTTGGGTCTTAGACTCAACCTCTCTGTGTACATCTCAGGCCCTCCAAAGTACAGAGGCCTATCTCCCCTCACCACACTCCCTGCCGGTGGCTGATGCCCTCAGACGTTGGTGTGTTGGTGGTCCTTGTCGACTGGGGCTGGGCGCTCATGTATGTACCGGCTCACTCCTGGTGGCCGATTGGCGGGGCCTGGTGCCAGTGGCCCGGCTGGGCCCCTACCGGGGGGTGGGGTGCCCTCAGGCCTCTGGGCCTGAAGCTTGGTCCTCTCTGGCACAGCTGGCTGCCGGCAGAGCCCGCGGGCAAGCCACTGCAACCCCCTCTAACCTCTGCTCCGTAGCTGCTGGGTGACCTCTCGTTTGGGGCTCTACTCAGCTCTTTCCAGGAGGGTGGCATGGTTCCCCCCCTTTTGGTGGTCCTCCTCGAGTCCTCGTACTCTGGGGCCTCTGGATATCTGGGGCCTGGATTTCCTCTATACCTGCTTCATGCCCTGGGGGACGGGGCTATGGCTCCCCACACTCCCTAGCAGATCGTTACATGGAGAAACCTTTGTAATACAAGCATGCTGATTCACACAGGTGTGCACACAGGTGTACACAGACGCGGACTACACCTTTCTTGGCTGCTGCCTCAATGCACATTGTGTGCTATCTATCTTGCGTGCTGCACAATATTGTTTAATGTTTAGTATCTACTGTTATCTACTGCTAGCTAGTTTATTGTGATGGTGCTGTATTTATTGTGTTGTTCTTTTTTTGTTTGCTTTCTCTTCTGTTTTTTTTTCTCCATACAGGTGATCCAGGTGTTTTGTTTGTTTTTCTTTCTTTCTTCCCCCCCTTCTCACCGTCTCTTCTCCCCTCTGGTTTTCTTTCTCTCCCTCCCCCTCTTTCTTTCATTCTTTCTCCCTGTCCTGTCCCCCAGTCATGTCTGTCCCATTTGTAAAATAAATACACAATTATAATAAAGGTCAATCAAATGGACCAATATGGCACGGCCATGATGATCCACTTGGTAAAATAAATCCGCTTGGCATCTTTCTTGGCCTTAAGACAACAATTCTGATGGCTAAAGATCCAAACTGGACACACAAAAAAACCAAAAAAAAAACCTGACCCCGTGGTAAGTTGACCACTACCTGACAGGACCCCCCCCCCCCTCCAAAGTCCGGCACCCGACTGTCCAGGACAGCTGCAATGGAAATTCTACTGGCCCCCCCAACCCCCGCGATGGGAGTCCAAGATCCGCCGGACAGTGTGGACAGGATCCCCACCAACAAACCTGAGCGGGTGCAGGCACGGGGGAGAGGCACCAGCGGGGAAGTAACGTGGTGTACAGAGCATTGGATCAGGAAATGGCAGCCCATGCCCTGATTCCGGCCAGACGACAGCGGCGGACCATTCGTTCAGCAGCAGGTATTTCAACCTCTACCTCCTGATGGTCGAAGATAGGAGGATGTAAACCATGACAGACTTCAAATGGTGAGAGACCGGTGACAGAAGAGACGCGGAGGTTATGAGACAGCTCAGCCCACAGCAGGTAACAAGGCCAAAGCAACGATTTGGGCGGAGACAAAGCACCTCTAAAAGCACCCCAGCTGTTTATTGGCCCGTTCGACCCGCCCGTTGGTCTGAGGGTGGTAGCCGGATGAGAGGCTGGGAGAGGCTCCAATCAGATGGCAAAAGGCTTTCCAGAGCCTGGCAGTGAACTGGGGCTCCCTGTCGGAGGGCAGACCACAGCAACTTCCCTAAACAGGGTCCAGTAACCATCACAGTGGTGATGGTTAGAAAGCGTCTCCAGTAGGAAGACTTGGACAGCATTAGGCCCTGGCATGATCCTAATGGCCCTGATCCTCAAGGACCAGAAGGGGCCGGCCCCATCCAACTACCAATCAATAACCTGGACCTCATGGAAGCTCCTGTCAGGTATCATAAGATGAACAGGCACATGGTCAATACAAGAGTGGGGGCACAGAAAGGGATTGGCAAGAATACTGGTGCAAAACACCAGCTACTGGTAAAACGGGCAATCAGCCGAGACTACAAGGCCAGATTGCAGACCAGCTGGATCCTGGAATGCCTAGATCTGTACAAGATCAACAGGACCCTAAGAGTCTTCATCAGGAACTCAATCGGGACATGGCGGACAACACTAGAGGCCCATAGCACAAGTCACCATCAAGTGTGGGATCTACCAAGGAGATGCTATGTTCCCACTGCTGTTCTACATAGGCCTTAACACCCTGCTCTGTCTGTCTTGGTCGTTGTGTACTTGAGCAAGACACATTTCACTTCAAAAAAAATTCAGCCATGGCAGCAAGAGAACCTAAGATACAGCTCTTGGTATTTGAGATTGTGTTCTTGAGACTGAGAAAAGGTTTTTGGTATTAGAGATTGATTTCTTGTAATTGAGATAATGTTTGTGATATTAGAGATTGCTTTTTTGGAACTCAGATACAGTTTTTGGTATTTGGGATTGTGTGCTTGGAATTGGGAAAAAATTTTATTATTACAGATTGCTTTCTTGGAATTGAGATGAATCTCTTGAAAGTTGGGATTGCGTTCTTGGAATTGAGATAACATTTATGGTATTAGAGATTGACTTCTTGGAATTGAGATGAAGCTCTTGAAACTTGGGATTGCGTTCTTGGAATTGAGATAACCTTTATGGTATTAGAGATTGACTTCTTGGAATTGAGATGAAGCTCTTGAAACCTGGGATTGTGTTCTTGGAATTGAGATAAAATATATGTTATTAGAGATTGACTTCTTGGAATTGTACAGTGGCTGGGAAGTGCAAATTGCAACAAATTAAAAAACCGCAACAAATTAAAAAAAAAAAACCACAACAAAATACAAAATCACCACAACAAATCACAAAAACCCCACAACAAAATACAAAACCCCCACAACAACATACAAAAAGCCCACAACAAAATACAAAAAGCCGACAACAAATTACAAAAACCCCACAACAAAATACAAAAACCCCACAAGAAATTACAAAAAGCCCACAACAAAATACAAAAAGCCAACAACAAATTACAAAAAGCCCACAACAAAAAACAAAAACCCGATAACAAATTACAAAAAGCCCACAACAAAATACAAAAAGCCGACAACAAATTACAAAAAGCCCACAACAAAATACAAACACCCCACAACAAATTACAAAAACCCCACAACAAAATACAAAACCCCCACAACAAAATACAAAAACCCCACAACAAATTAAAAAATCCTTGACGGAAAGGGATTGTCTGAAATACCAGAGGTGACACAACGATTAGCCTAATAGGGCTTTGGAGCGTGATGTCACGAGAGGGGGCGTGGCCAGGATTTTTGGTTGAGGCACCTTGTTTCTGGGCCGAACAAAGCGCTAGCGAAAGAGCGAAAGTACACGGATAACACCAGCTATGGTTCGTACTTGCTGTGCGGTCGGTTGTAAAGTTAGATCGCACGACCGGCAAGGGAATAAGGTTGAAAATGGTTTATCTTTTCATTCTTTCCCCACCTGGAAGCAACATGAGGCAGCTCGTGTATCGGATGTTACCAAAAGAAGGCGTCTAGTCTGGATAGCAGCTGTGAGATGAGCTGATATCCAGTTCTCTTCCATCTCCAAATATCTGTTGGTGTGCTCCAGACATTTTCATTCCCCTAAGTTATAGATATGTTCATATCACTCTTTATCCGGTCTTTAAGTCTGACGTCACTAGCCGTGTCTGGGCTCAAACTCCGCTGCACGTCCATAAATCACAGGATCACTGTGGCATCACTGAGAGTTGAAAAACTATCTAAAGTCTTTCATCTGTAATAAAATGATCAGCGTTCTGCTCTACCATGTGTAACAATTGAGTTTATCATCCAGGCATCCATGAGAACGAAATATAATATATATATACATATATATATATATATATATAATATAATTCACACTGCACGCGAAAGCGCATCAAATCCGACTTTTTTGACGGTATGCGACCCATATCCAATCATGGAGAAGACAGAACACATTAGCGCTTCATGTGCATCCCGTGCAGATGTTAGTGAAACTGTTGGGAAGACAACGTGAACATTTTATTTATACTGTATAATCTGCAGATTCTGACAGAAATCTGCAACTATCCTTTGAAGCACCGCTCCTCTCTAAAACAACAATAAGGATCATTATTAGGCCATATATAAATAACAAAATAACTTAAAGCAAACTTGGACAACGTAAAGTGTCATGATCCTGGGTCCTTTTGAACCAGCATTTTGTGTTTTCTCTTCGCGATTTTGGTTCTGTTCTTCCTCTGGTTAGTGTTTACTCTGTTCTGCCCGTGTGTTCTGCCCGTCTAGTCCGCGTTTCTTAGTTTGTGTCCTTTCATGTGTAAGTTCCTGTTTTATTGTGAAGGTCTGCGTCTTATGTGAGTGTTTTCAGTTTGCCTTCCTAGTCTCGTCATGTTAATCACTCCCAGCTGTGTTTCCCACCTGTGTGTAATCTCCCTGTGTTCTCTGAGTGTATTTAAGTTGTGTTTCCTGTCTTAGTTGCTGGTTCGTCTGCATTATTTCCCCTCCGCCATTCTGTGTTTATTCCTCCGGCTTCCTGGTCATTCTCCCTGCAAGGTACCCTCGTTCGTGTTCTGGTTTTGTGTTTAGTTTAGTTTTCCCAGTTTAGAGTTTTTACCGTTCTGTTTCTCGCCATCCCTTTTTGTTGTACTTCTCCGGTTGTAAATAAAGCTCACCCTCCACTTCAGCAGTCTGCATCTTGGGTCCGTTATTAATCCACACGGCCTGCCTCGGCAAACCGTGACATAAAGTCTGAAACAAGTCTTTATATTAAGGGCCATCAGTCAAACAATACTGTTTGGTCTGGGTCTGAACAGAGCGTGTTGTGTGTGACGTCTGCTTTTGCGTATGTGGGCCACTTTGGTGGTTCACAAAGGAGCGCGTTTGCTGTCACATTTTATTTGTAGTGTGAACAAGCAGACACGAAATCAGATTTAAATTAAAAAAAAATCGGAATTGAGCATTAAGACCTGCAGTGTGAACGTAGCCATAGTGAGTTCAGTGCACTGATGTGACATTGTCCTGAAGGATTTAGTTATTCTCAAGTGGTTAAAGAAATTGCAATTATTTATTCATATTTATTATAAATAATCCTAATTATATATCTTGCTTCCATGTTTGTGTCCTGTGTCACAAAAAATTAATTTTTTACTATAATACATTGATTAATGACCTGCAAAATCTCCTTATCATATTACGTGTCCATAATTGTCACCTAAAGTCAAACTTTATGCTTTCTCCATCTTGAAAGTGATCACATCCTTGCATTACATACTTTAGGTTCATTTTCTGAAGGCAGGTTTCTGAAAGAGAACAGGCAGATTTGGAATATAACATGCAGCGTTCTATAGATGGATACATAAAAAAATGAAAAATTACATGTATGTGCTAACTTTCTAAATACTTTGTTACATTTATGATAAAATGGATTTGAAAGTAGATAAAACACATTTATGTCGGCCTTGGCTCATTAGAGTCCTTGTCTTTAAATTAACTTTGTATGTTTCAGGTACTGCACTCTCAAAGACTGAATGAACCAGCATTGGGTCATTGTGAGCATCACAGGGAGGTTGAAGCCGCCCACTGCACCTGTATGGCCGGAGTCGTGGAGACCTGCATCCATGGCGCTGCTCTTCTGTTTAATGTAGAAGCAACAGTGCAGATCTGTGGCACAAGGACTGTTACAGATGAACCTGCATACTGGGTTTTGCTGGGTAATATGACCAATATACAGCCAGAGGTTGGCCATAAGATAGACTTCTCCTCTTCAGCTGCCCAAAAACGGCTCTGGATCAAAACATAAACAGACTATCCGTATTGAAAGGTAAAAGGAGCCGTCCCCAAAAACGAAAAATCCCACCTGCTACTGTGGAGGAGTTGTCACTGCTATTGGAATCTTTGCTGGAGCACAGTAAAGCTGTGGGTCGTGGGAATGACCCATAATGTTTTATATAGGGATCTAGATTTATGCCTGAAGTGCACTGTCATGTAAATAATTTGCATTTACTGAATATGTACTGACTGAGTACCACTGTTCAAAAGTGAATAGAGAAACAAACTAATTTTTGCTCTTTTTTTATTTTTTTATTAAAACCACTTTATAGAACATCACATCAGTTACAATGTAGAATCCATGTCATTTATAGTTTATAAAGGACAAAATGTTTACACAAAATCATGACAGAATTTACACGATATCACCCACTATTAACGTTACTGTATTTACTATCAATTACTTCAATTTATTGTTTGAAAAATTACCGCTATTTATACAGCACAAGACTTAAGAATATTTAACAGGAGCAGGTTTCATTTTTCCCTGGTTTTATTACCACACTGTTCACAAAAACGGCAGCAAACCTTCACCATCTTATCCAGAAGGGTCACCTCTTCACCCTCACATGGAAGAAGTAATCTGATTGGCATGGTGGTATGTTTGAAGCAGGTCCATTGTGTAGCGCTGGAACCCAGTCACGATGTCATCCATTTCATAGGCTGGTTCGCTGCAATAATGCCAAATAATTAGGAAGTCTATAAATAGACGGTAGTTCTGCAAAATCAGTCAGTAGGATGTTTTTTTTCTAATTTGCTATGAGCTCAGAGTGCATCGAAAATAAAACTAATAGGCTATAAAGAGTGATATGAACATATTTAGAACTTACCAGAATGAAAATGTCTGGAGCACCAACAAATATTTGGAGATGGAAGAGAACTGCATATCAGCTCGTCTCACAGCTGCTATCCAGGCTAGACGCCTTCGTTTGGTAACATCGATACACGAGCTGCCTCGTGTTGCTTCCAGGTTGGGAAAGAATGAAAAGACAAACCCTTTTCAAGCTTATTCTCTTGCCGGTCGAGTGATCGAACATTGCAGCCGACCACACAGCAAGAACCATGGCTATGCTTTCGCTCCTTTTTCACTTAGACCCCCAAAATGGCGGATCGAGCCAAAATCCTTTCCACGCCCACCCCCGTGACATCACGCTCCAAAGCCCTATTAGGCTAATCGTTGTGTCACCTCCGGTATTTCAGACAATCCCTTTCCGTCAAGGATTTTTAATTTGTTGTGGGGTTTTTGTAATTTGTTGTGGGGTTTTTGTATTTTGTTGTGGGGTTTTTGTAATTTGTTGTGGGCTTTTTGTGTTTTGTTGTGGGCTTTTTGTGTTTTGTTGTCGGGTTTTTGTATTTTGTTGAGGAGTTTTTGTAATTTGTTGCGGTTTTTTAATTTGTTGCTATTTGCACTTCCCAGCCACCGTAGAATTGAGATGAAGCTCTTGAAACCTGGGATTGCGTTCTTGGAATTGAGATAACATTTATGGTATTAGAGATTGACTTCTTGGAATTGAGATGAAGCTCTTGAAGCCTGGGATTGTGTTCTTGGAATTGAGATAACCTTCATGGTATTAGAGATTGACTTCTTGGAATTGAGATGAAGCTCTTGAAACCTGGGATTGCGTTCTTGGAATTGAGATAACCTTCATGGTATTAGAGATTGACTTCTTGGAATTGAGATGAAGCTCTTGAAACTTGGGATTGCGTTCTTGGAATTGAGATAACCTTTATGGTATTAGAGATCGACTTCTTGGAATTGAGATGAAGCTCTTGAAACCTGGGATTGTGTTCTTGGAATTGAGATAACCTTCATGGTATTAGAGATTGACTTCTTGGAATTGAGATGAAGCTCTTGAAACCTGGGATTGTGTTCTTGGAATTGAGATAACCTTCATGGTATTAGAGATTGACTTCTTGGAATTGAGATGAAGCTCTTGAAACCTGGGATTGCGTTCTTGGAATTGAGATAACATTTATGGTATTAGAGATTGACTTCTTGGAATTGAGATGAAGCTCTTGAAACCTGGGATTGTGTTCTTGGAATTGAGATAACCTTCATGGTATTAGAGATTGACTTCTTGGAATTGAGATGAAGCTCTTGAAACCTGGGATTGCGTTCTTGGAATTGAGATAACATTTATGGTATTAGAGATTGACTTCTTGGAATTGAGATGAAGCTCTTGAAACCTGGGATTGTGTTCTTGGAATTGAGATAACCTTCATGGTGTTAGAGATTGACTTCTTGGAATTGAGATGAAGCTCTTGAAACCTGGGATTGCGGTCTTGGAATTGAGATAACATTTATGGTATTAGAGATTGACTTCTTAGAACTCAGATACAGCTTTTGGTATCTGGGATTGTATTCCTGGAACTGAGAATGATTTTGGAATTAGAGATTGCTTTCTTGGAATTGAGATTAATGTCTTTGTCAAGGGTCGGCAACCTTTCTGATGATGAGTGACGTCTAAAATTTCCTTGGAAGTCAATGTGCCATATGACTGTATTAGCACTAAATTTAATAACGCTCCATATGGAGAGTTACACACTATGTAGAACAACTTTATAGAATTATATTTGTTTGCAGATGTTGGCAGCTATCAGCGAATCATTATCCACTATTTTGAAACAAAAAAAAGACACTTTATCCATAACAAGAACCAGTTGAGCTCTCAAGATGGCTGCTAGGGTGCAGACACACAGCTTGGCAGGTCCTGTGCGTTTGCCAAAAAACCCACCTAAAAAAACCATCTAAAAACCCCTGGATCTTGACATCAACTTGTCTTTTTGTTTTTATACATTTTTATCTGCTGTGGAGTTTGACATGTCCGAGAAAGCTGGATAATTATACCACTTTCCCATCCAAATGGAGTCTACATCTTTTGTTCACAAGATTCTTGGATTTTGGTCATGCTAGACCACCCCCAGGTAAACATGAACAATGAAATATACAACAACCTGGACCTAATTCAAACATCAGTGATTTGGACTGGCTACAACTAATTAGCCTAGTTAGCCTAGGCCTTCCTGGGCCTCCATCTCAGCTGCCTGGGCCTCCATTTCAGCTGCCTGGGTTTCCACCTCGGCTGCTTAGACATACACCTCAGCTGCCTGGGCCTCCACCTCAGCTGCCTGGGCCTCCACCTCAGCTGCCTGGGCCTCCATTTCAGCTGCCTGGGCCTAAATTTCAGCTTCCTGGGCCTACATTTCAGCTGCCTGGGCCTCCACTTCAGCTACCTGGGCCTCCACCTCGGCTGCCTAGACATACACCTCAGCTGCATGGGCCTCCACCTCAGCTGCCTGGGCCTCTACCTCAGCTGCCTGGGCCTACATTTCAGCTGCCTGGGCCTACATTTCAGCTGCTCGGGCCTCCACCTCAGCTGCCTGGGCCTCCATTTCAGCTGCCTGGGCCTACATTTCAGCTTCCTGGGCCTACATTTCAGCTGCCTGGGCCTACATTTCAGCTTCCTGGGCCTACATTTCAGCTACCTGGGCCTACATTTCAGCTGCCAGGGATTTCACCTCAGCTGCTCGGGCCTCCACCTCGGCTGCCTGGGTTTCCACCTCAGCTGCCTGGGCCTCCACCTCAGCTGCCTGGGCCTCCATTTCAGCTGCATGGGCCTACATTTCAGCTTCCTGGGCCTACATTTCAGCTGCCTGGGCCTCCACTTCAGCTGCCTGGGCCTCCACCTCGGCTGCCTAGACATACACCTCAGCTGCATGGGCCTCCACCTCAGCTGCATGGGCCTCCACCTCAGCTGCCTGGGCCTCCACCTCAGCTGCCTGGGCCTACATTTCAGCTGCCTGGGCCTACATTTCAGCTGCTTGGGCCTCCACCTCAGCTGCCTGGGCCTCCATTTCAGCTGCCTGGGCCTACATTTCAGCTTCCTGGGCCTACATTTCAGCTGCCTGGGCCTCCACTTCAGCTGCCTGGGCCTCCACCTCGGCTGCCTAGACATACACCTCAGCTGCATGGGCCTCCACCTCAGCTGCCTGGGCCTACACCTCAGCTGCCTGGGCCTCCACCTCAGCTGCCTGGGCCTACATTTCAGCTGCCTGGGCCTCCACCTCAGCTGCCTGGGCCTACATTTCAGCTTCCTGGGCCTACATTTCAGCTACCTGGGCCTACATTTCAGCTGCCAGGGATTTCACCTCAGCTGCTCGGGCCTCCACCTCGGCTGCCTGGGTTTCCACCTCGGCTGCCTGGGTTTCCACCTCGGCTGCCTGGGTTTCAATCTTGGCTGCCTGGGCTTACACCTCAGCTGCCTGGGTTTCAATCTTGGCTGCCTGGGCCTCCACCTCAGCTGCCTGGGCCTATATTTCAGCTAGCTGGGCCTCCACCTCAGCTGCCTGGGCCTCCACCTCAGCTGCTCGGGCCTCCACCTCGGCTGCCTGGGTTTCCACCTCAGCTGCCTGGGCCTCCACCTCAGCTGCCTGGGCCTCCATTTCAGCTGCCTGGGCCTACATTTCAGCTTCCTGGGCCTACATTTCAGCTGCCTGGGCCTCCACTTCAGCTGCCTGGGCCTCCACCTCGGCTGCCTAGACATACACCTCAGCTGCATGGGCCTCCACCTCAGCTGCATGGGCCTCCACCTCAGCTGCCTGGGCCTCCACCTCAGCTGCCTGGGCCTACATTTCAGCTGCCTGGGCCTACATTTCAGCTGCTTGGGCCTCCACCTCAGCTGCCTGGGCCTCCATTTCAGCTGCCTGGGCCTACATTTCAGCTTCCTGGGCCTACATTTCAGCTGCCTGGGCCTCCACTTCAGCTGCCTGGGCCTCCACCTCGGCTGCCTGGGCCTACATTTCAGCTGCCTGGGCCTCCACCTCAGCTGCCTGGGCCTACATTTCAGCTGCCTGGGCCTCCACCTCAGCTGCCTGGGCCTACATTTCAGCTTCCTGGGCCTACATTTCAGCTACCTGGGCCTACATTTCAGCTGCCAGGGATTTCACCTCAGCTGCTCGGGCCTCCACCTCGGCTGCCTGGGTTTCAATCTTGGCTGCCTGGGCTTACACCTCAGCTGCCTGGGTTTCAATCTTGGCTGCCTGGGCCTCCACCTCAGCTGCCTGGGCCTATATTTCAGCTAGCTGGGCCTCCACCTCAGCTGCCTGGGCCTCCACCTCAGCTGCCTGGGTCTCCACCTCAGCTGCCTGGGCCTCCACCTCAGCTGCCTGGGCTTACACCTCGGCTGCCTGGGTTTCAATCTTGGCTGCCTGGGCCTCCACCTCAGCTGCCTGGGCCTCCACCTCAGCTGCCTGGGCCTACACCTCAGCTGTCTCGGCCTCCACCTCGGCTTGGAATTGAGATGAAGCTCTTGAAACCTGGGATTGTGTTCTTGGAATTGAGATAAAATATATGGTATTAGAGATTGACTTCTTGGAATTGAGATGAAGCTCTTGAAACCTGGGATTGCGTTCTTGGAATTGAGATAACATTTATGGTATTAGAGATTGACTTCTTGGAATTGAGATGAAGCTCTTGAAACCTGGGATTGCGGTCTTGGAATTGAGATAACCTTTATGGTATTAGAGATTGACTTCTTAGAACTCAGATACAGTTTTTGGTATCTGGGATTGTATTCCTGGAACTGAGAATGATTTTGGAATTAGAGATTGCTTTCTTGGAATTGAGATTAATGTCTTTGTCAAGGGTCGGCAACCTTTCTGATGATGAGTGACGTCTAAAATTTCCTTGGACGTCAATGTGCCATATGACTGCATTAGCACTAAATTTAATAACGCTCTATATGGAGAGTTACACACTATGTAGAACAACTTTATAGAATTATATTTGTTTGCAGATGTTGGCAGCTATCAGCGAATCATTATCCACTATTTTGAAACAAAAAAAAGACACTTGATCCATAACAAGAACCAGTTGAACTCTCAAGATGGCTGCTAGGGTGCAGACACACAGCTAGGCTGCCTGGGTCTCCACCTCGGCTGCCTGGGCCTCCACCTCGGCTGTCTGGGCCTCCACCTCGGCTGCCTGGGCCTCCACCTCAGCTGCCTGGGCCTCCACCTCAGCTGCCTGGGCTTACACCTCGGCTGCCTGGGTTTCAATCTTGGCTGCCTGGGCCTCCACCTCAGCTGCCTGGGCCTCCACCTCAGCTGCCTGGGCCTACACCTCAGCTGTCTCGGCCTCCACCTCGGCTTGGAATTGAGATGAAGCTCTTGAAACCTGGGATTGTGTTCTTGGAATTGAGATAAAATATATGGTATTAGAGATTGACTTCTTGGAATTGAGATGAAGCTCTTGAAACCTGGGATTGCGTTCTTGGAATTGAGATAACATTTATGGTATTAGAGATTGACTTCTTGGAATTGAGATGAAGCTCTTGAAACCTGGGATTGCGGTCTTGGAATTGAGATAACCTTTATGGTATTAGAGATTGACTTCTTAGAACTCAGATACAGTTTTTGGTATCTGGGATTGTATTCCTGGAACTGAGAATGATTTTGGAATTAGAGATTGCTTTCTTGGAATTGAGATTAATGTCTTTGTCAAGGGTCGGCAACCTTTCTGATGATGAGTGACGTCTAAAATTTCCTTGGACGTCAATGTGCCATATGACTGCATTAGCACTAAATTTAATAACGCTCTATATGGAGAGTTACACACTATGTAGAACAACTTTATAGAATTATATTTGTTTGCAGATGTTGGCAGCTATCAGCGAATCATTATCCACTATTTTGAAACAAAAAAAAGACACTTGATCCATAACAAGAACCAGTTGAACTCTCAAGATGGCTGCTAGGGTGCAGACACACAGCTAGGCTGCCTGGGTCTCCACCTCGGCTGCCTGGGCCTCCACCTCGGCTGTCTGGGCCTCCACCTCGGCTGCCTTGGCCCCCAACGCGGCTGCCTGGGCCTCCATCTCGGCTGCCTGGGCCCCCACCTGCTGTACCCAAACTACAGTCTTCTCATCATTAAATGCTCATAGCATTGTCAACAAAAGGACAATAAATCCTGCTATTAAAATTTACAGAGGAACAAAGATCTGCAAGACATTTAATCAGGCTAAAGTAATCTGGGACACTAAAAATAAACCAAAGGGGCTTCTATGTGGACACATTAACATTTGCAGTATGTTACCAAAGCATGAGCAACTGGAACATATTCTAAGCAATTCCAATATTTCTATTTTGGGTATCTCTGAATCTTGGCTCACAAGTTCTTCTCCTGAGTCTGCGGTTGTCTTTCCAGAGTACACAGTATTCAGAAGGGATAGAATTGGAACAAGAGGAGGAGGAATACTTCTGTATGTAAAAAAAACACCTGGATTGCTCTTTACTTAGTTCACCAATAGATTTCGAAATAGAACATATTTCTGTTAAAATCATTCTTTCCCCTGAAATGTCATTTACGTTGATCTGTTTATATCGCCCTCCTTCCGCAAAGAATATTTTTTATGAACAACTACAGATATTACTTAAATATCATGCTATAAATAATAAGTCTAATGAAATAATTGTAATGGGAGATTTTAATGTCAACTGGGACTGTGAAAAGGATAGAAAAACACTCAAAGACTTAATGGAGACTTTGAACTTTACTCAACACATTGAACAACCCACAAGAATAACAAGACACTCTAAAACTAAAATAGATCTGGTTTTCAGTAATAAGCCCGAGCGAATTATTAAATCTTATAATTTTATCACTGGTATTTCAGACCACAATTTTATATTATTTTCTAGAAAACGTATAAAATCACGGGTTAAGAATGACTTTCAAAGTTCATCTAATAGGAGATCCTTTTATGAATTCATACCAAGAAGTCAGCGACAAAATGTAGCAGAAGAATTAGCATCAGTTAACTGGGAGCCTTTATTGTGTAGTGATGATCCACAATTCTGCAGCAGTCACTTCACTGACATTGTTAAGGATGTTATATCAACATACTCCATTAGAGATCGACAAAAAATAAAGACAACATCTAATTTGCCCTGGTTAAACAAAGAGTGCAAGAATTTAATGAAAACAAGAGATCAATTACTAAAGCAGTTCCTGAAAACAGGTCTAACTCTGGATAGACAGAGATTTACTTCAATGCGGAACAAAGTAACAAGAAGTTTGAGACAGGCCAAAGAAAATTTTTTTATAAATATAATTGAAAGAGCCAAAGGTAATGGTAAAATTATCTGGCAACACCTAAATAAATTACTAGGCCGTCATTCAAACAAAAGTAAAAATACAATTGAACTTTATGTAAAAAAGCTCTATTGTTAGAGAGCCTCTATCTATAGAGATTGACAGACCACGTGACTTTCGCGCATTGCATGCCGGGAACTCGTGGAAAAACAATCCAAGTACCGCATCAAATGCAAGCATTTGCAGCACCGCAAAACATTCATTCTCCGGTTCCAATACCTTCTTGCTTTTTCTTTGTCCCCCAAAAAAGTTATGTACAAAACGAAGGAGAACAATGCCGGTCCGTACAAAGACAGACTTGATGAAAAGTCAAAGAAAAGATACGAGGAAAAAATCAAAGGAGTGAAAGGGTTAGACCCTTACGAGGGTGGCTGTAGCTCAGGTGGCAGAGCAGGTCAGCCACTAATCAGAAGGTCGGTGGTTCGATCCCAGGCTGCCTCCTGGCTGCATGCCAAATATCCTTGGGCAAGATACTAACCCCATGTTTGCCTACTGGTGGTGGTCAGAGGGCCCGGTGGCGCCAGTGTCCGGCAGCCTCGCCTCTGTCAGTGCGCCCCAGGGCAGCTGTGGCTACAATGTAGCTTGCCATCGCCAGTGTGTGAATGTGTGTGTGAATGGGTGAATGACTGAATGTAAAGCGCTATACAAATGCAGGCCATTTACCATTTACGAGCACACAGAGTGGACAAAATACGTTAGCGTGCTGCCCAACTTTCACCACGCTCATATTTATAATTATGCGGTTCTTGGAGTGAGTGCATACACTCATGAAGTTTAGTAACTTCAGGTCACTGCAACAAGCCCAGGTACAGTTTACCGACGGATGGGTGCAGGACCATGAAATGCACCGTGTAGATCGAAAGACCATCGTACATATCATAAGTTTACCAGTCTCACAAATCGTATTCATAAATACACATTTGTTAACCATTTATTAATAGGACCTTTGAGCTCAACGGTAATTAATTAGTAGTGGAAATAATTTCTGGTTCGCGTTACAGAAATGTAGCAGTGACAATGATATTGTATGCTGTAATCGTACTGGGCAAATAGTGATACAAAACAACTGTTTTATCCTGTGAATAAAAGTATATGTTTTTGTCAATGTACCATGGTAATAACAGAAGCGAAACGCAATATCGTGTCAGGACAATTCACTATTTATGCACAATAAACAAAGGAGCATAGCGCGACAATTTCTGTTCAGCGCCAGACTTGCTTGTAACCCATATCACCAGTTATGTTAAGAAAAATGACGCATTAACTACAACAGCAGACTGACCTTTGTGGAAATGTTTGGAGCAGACTAACCTGTGAGCTGGAGTGTTCTGGGACGTTATATTTGGTCTTTGAATGGCTGCAATCCAGGCCATCCGTCGGCTCTTTGTTACTTCGGAAACATGGCTTGAACAATTTCTCTTCAACAACGTAATCCGATAACAACTGATCTCTTTACCCGTCGGCTTCCCGTGGCTGTCATGCGACTGGCTATCGCAGTTAATAATACAACAGCTTCTTGCCATTTTTTGTGTTTCTTTTTATCGCTGTGTAACTGATTTCAATTGAAAGCCTGTGTGCGCTAGTACCTCTTGCCACGAGTTCCCAGAATCCTTTGTGGTTTTACCCCTGAATGACGTCACATTTTCAATCTCTACTGCCAGTAACTTAAACACTTTCTTTATTTCATCTGTTAAGGAGATCAGTCAGAGCTTTGACTCAGTCGTATGCTCTGATAATGTGAATGATGCTGGTCAAAATTTGTTCACCATCACTCATATTTCAGACACTGAAGTTGCTAAACTAATTACAGGTTTAAAACAATCAAAAGCACTTGATGTATATGGTATTAACACAAATTTCTTAAAGGAACATATGGATCTGCTCGTACGTCCAACAACTCGTGTTTTGAATATGTCATTCGAACACTCCATTGTTCCAACAGATTGGAAAATTGCTGCAGTTACACCAATTTTCAAAGCAGGTGTGAAGACTGACATGGCTAATTATTGCCCCATAAGCATACTCCCGGTCGTATCTAAAATAGCTGAGAAGTGGGTGGTTAAACTCCTCACTGCTCACCTAGAAAACACCCAACCATCCATTACATCCATTGCAGTTTGGCTTTCGGGCACATCACTCCACAGATACTGCCCTGTGTATGTTAGTGGAGAACTTGAAGAACTTGCTGGACAAGAGTCCCTGTGTTGGAGCTGTATTTTTAGATCTGAAGGCTTTCGACTCTGTAAACCATCAGATATTGTTGTCCAGATTGACTCAGTTTAATATCTCCAGTCAGGCTCTTCAGTGGTTTGCCTCATATCTCTCACACAGGAAACAGTGTGTGGTGTTGGATGGGGTTAAATCTCCATATTTAGACTGTGATACAGGGGTTCCTCAAGGATCTGTTCTTGGGCCCTTATTGTTCTCTCTTTTTATCAATAACTTACCTGAAGTCTGTACAAATATATTTGCTCAAATGTATGCAGCTGATGCAGTTATATATATGCAAGCAAATAGTGTCCAGCAGGTGGCAAAAGATCTTACAGCTGCTTTAGCATTAATGCATAGCTGGCTGGAGGACTCATGCCTAATGTTGAACACCTCAAAAACTGTCTGTATGTATTTTTCAAAACGCCCCTTAAACTTGAAGCAGTCAAACATATTCCTGGATTGAGTAGAGCTTGAATTAGCTCCAGAATTTAAATGTCTTGGGGTCATTCTAGACCCAACATTATCCTTCAAGAGTCACATAAATAAAGTGTCCCAGGTACTTAAATTTAATAATCGAAATTTTAATCATATACGTAATAATTTAAATATGAATGTTGCAAAAACTTATTTTTACTCAATGATCATCTCTCATATGGACTATTGTTTGACGTCCTGTTCACTTGCTTGTCCAACAACACTTAAAACTATTGAAAACATTTATAAAAGAAGTAACTACTTGACAAAAAACCGACTTCCCACCACCACTGTCATGTGTTAAAAAAACATAAATTACTGAACTTCAATAACTTAGTGAAACAGTTCATTGGGCATAAAGAAAGCTCAGACAGGACCACTCGAGCTACAATCCGAGGAGACTTGTTTATACCCCACAGACGGACAGCATTGGGCAGAACGTCCTCTCTGTCCAGGGAGGCCATCTGTGGAACAGTCTTCCTCAACCCATTAGAGAATGCTCTACACTCAATTTGTTTAAGGGAAAGGTTAAAAACTGGTTATGGACAAATCAAGTGTGTGATCATGTATGAGTTGTATAGTTTTAATGTTTTAGTTTTTATTATGAATGAATGATGAATTTTTATGAATTATTATGTCTATTTTTTATGTTTAAGGACAACAGATGGAAATTAGCCTTTGGCTATAATCTGGCATGTAATTCATGTAATTTTTTTTTTTACATTTATGTTCATTAACATGCACTGTCCTAAATAAATAAATAAAAATAACAGCAAATGAACTGTACAACCGAAAATGTAAACGCTATTTATGGTCTCCTCAGAACAATGATAAGAAAAATAAGCTGGGCCAATATGGCATGTTTGTTAAATGGTAAAAATGATAAATGGCCTGTATTTGTATAGCGCTTTACTAGTCCCTCGGCAACCTTCCGATTACAAGGCAAACTCCCAACTCTTGAGCCACGATCACCCAACAAAACAGAGATACACATGTCAATGTGATCTCTGGTCTCCCACTCAGAGACACAGGTCTCCGATTGTCCAGCATTCAGATGGCTGCCTGAGGACACTATTTGTGTGAGAGAAAATCTGCTCACACAGATATGTAGAGCCAAATACTGTCAATAAGGCCTTGGATTAACTGGCTGGACACAGAGGACATCGAAATGCAGCTGATTGAACTGAAAAGATTAACTATGTGGGGTCAAAGGTTGCAGATCTCCGAATGCAGTCTCTGCAATGTTCTGAAGACAATTAAACTTGTCAGGTAGTGATGTCCTGTCATGGTCCTGGGCCATGTGGGCCCAGTATTCTTAGTTCCTTGTATTTTTGTATTTCGTTCCTTATTTAGACCATGTTTTCTGAGTTGCCCTGTTGTGTTGTTCCCTAAGTGTTTTCCCTTCATGGCTTTTACCCCCTGTGTGCCCCTCTGTGTATCTGTGAGCCCTCGTCTCTCCTTATGTTTTATTCCATGTTTCCCCTGCCCTTTATGTCTAAGTTCTCCCCGTGCTCTCTCTCCCCCCTGTGTGCCCTCTATGTATTTATGAGCCCTCGTCTCCCTTTGTGGTTGTTTCATGTTTCCCCAGCCCGTTATGTCTGTGTTTTCCCCGTGCTCTCTCTCCTCCTGTCTGAACCTCTGTGCCTGTACATGTCATGTTCAGTTCACCCCGCCCTGTCTCGTTATGATTATCAGTATCACCTGTGTTCCCCGTGTGTGCCCACTTTCCTCGTTTACCCTCTGTGTATTTCTGTCTGAGTCTCCCTCTGTTCGGCGTCGCGTTCTCCCTCATGTTGTGTGTAATTCTCCCCGTGGTTCGGTTCCTTGTACAGCTCATGCTTTAGTTTTCCCAGTTTTAGGTTATTTTGTATTACTTCTCGTGGCCAGCAATAAAGCTGTGTTTTTTGAGTTTATCCCCGTGTCTGTGAGTCTGCATCTTGGGTCCTTCTCCTGCCTGCCACACAGCAAACCATGACAGAAGAACGCGACCGCAACATGGACCCAGCAGTTCACAACCCCTCCGCGGACCTCCAGGACGACGCGAACATGTCGGACCCAGCGACACAGAGGAGGGGGATCGTCCGGACAGTGGAGTCTCTATGCGACAAGTGGCTGCACTGTTCCAGTGAAGAGGAACGAGAGGAGTTCGCCCGCCAAGTAGGGGTGTGCGTATCTGTGTTCCCCTGGTTATGGGAGACGCTGCACCCCCTCGTCAGCGACTTTCTCGCCTCCACCCTCCAACTCCGTCCGCAGGAGCAGCGGCCCGGTGGGCGTGCACCTTCACCAGAGCCGTGCCGTTGCGCCGTTTCCCCGCTGTCTCATGAGCCAGTAGCGGTCAGAGTTGGAACGGTGAGGCTCGCCACAGACACGCCTTCCGCCCGCACCCCGCCGGCTTCCGCGTCTTCACCGCGGTCTGGCCGCACGGCGTGGCGCACGGAGACAACGGAAGCCATAGACTTTGGCGAGGAAGAGCGGCAGCAGGTGTTACGGGCTTATCGGGAGGACGAGCTCCGGTGGAAACCCTGGCTCATCCCGGAGGAGGACCTCTCACCTGCTGCACAGCCTACCAGCCGCTCGCCGTCTCCGATCCGCTTAGGCTATTTTTCGCCTGTCTCATTTCTGGCAAGGATGGGGGCGGACGACGGGGAACTCACCACTACGTCACCCTCTGTGTTGGCGCCATCAGCGCCCATCGCGCCAGCTTCCTCTGCTCGAAGGAGGCGGCGCGCCCGCCGCCATAAACCGGACAATGCTAAAACTACAAAACATGAAGTGGACGGCGGGTTCATTTTTGATAGAGCTATTTTTGTCGACCCTGAGCCTGCCATTTCTCGGACAGTTTTTTCTGAGCCTGCTCCTTTTCCTGCTCGTGTTTCTCCTCCCAGGCCAGCTCAGTCAGCTCCCTCGCAGCCCCTCACAACTCAGTCAGCTCCCTCGCAGCCCTTCACAGCTCAGTTAGCTCCCTCGCAGCCCTTCACAGCTCAGTCAGCTCCCTCGCAGCCCTTCACAGCTCAGTCAGCTCCCTCGCAGCCCTTCACAGCTCAGTCAGCTCCCTCGCAGCCCTTCACAGCTCAGTCAGCTCCCTCGCAGCCACCCTCAGTCCAGTTTCCAGTGTCCCCCTCAGTTCAGTTTCCAGTGTCCCCCTCAGTTCAGTTTCCAGTGTCCCCCGTGTCCTTTTCAGTTCAGGCCCCAGTAGCTCCAGTGCCGCCTGTAGCGCAGGCCCCAGTAGCTCCAGTGCCGCCTGTAGCGCAGGCCCCAGTAGCTCCAGTGCCGCCTGTAGCGCAGGCCCCAGTAGCTCCAGTGCCGCCTGTAGCGCAGGCCCCAGTAGCTCCAGTGCTGCCTGCAGCGCAGGCCCCAGTAGCTCCAGTGCCGCCTGCAGCGCAGGCCCCAGTAGCTCCAGTGCCGCCTGCATTGCAGGCCCCAGTAGCTCCAGTGCCGCCTGTAGCGCAGGCCCCAGTAGCTCCAGTGCCGCCTGCATTGCAGGCCCCAGTAGCTCCAGTGCCGCCTGTAGCGCAGGCCCCAGTAGCTCAGCTCCCCGCGTCTCCAGTAGCCCAGTCCCCGATAGCAGTACGGTCCGCTGGTCAGCTTAACATTCAGCCAGGGGTCTCAAATCTCTCTGGCTCTGCATCAGCTCCTGCTGGGAGCTCGGATGAGCTCATCCAGGACTCCGCGGCTCCCACGCCGCCATCTACCTCGTCAGCTGGAGGGTCCGAGGGGCCCGTTCAGCCTCCTGTCTCCGCTGGAGGGTCCGAGGGGCCCGTTCAGCCTCCTGTCTCCGCTGGAGGGTCCGAGGGGCCCGTTCAGCAACCTTCCTCGTCAGCTGGGGGTTCAGGAGAACCGCACCAGCCTCATGCCACGTCAGCTGGAGGGTCCGAGGGGCCCGTTCAGCCTCCTGTCTCAGCTGGAGGGCCCGAGGAGCCCGTCCGGCCTCACGCCTCGTCTGCTGGAGGGCCCGAGGAGCCCGTCCAGCACCATGCCACATCAGCTGGAGGGCCCGAGGAGCCCATCCAGCCACCTTCTGCTACGCCTGGTCCAGCCTCTGCTTCTGCTACGCCTGGTCCAGCTTTGGCTTCTGCTCCTCCCGGTCCAGCTCCAGCCTGTGCTTCGTCTGCTGCAGCTCCGGCCTGTGCTTCGTCTGCTGCAGCTCCGGCCTGTGCTTCGTCAGCTGCAGCTCCAGCCTGTGCTTCGTCAGCTGCAGCTCCAGCCTGTGCTTCGTCAGCTGCAGCCTCAGAGCCTTCATCCTCTGCAGCCTCAGAGCCTTCATCCTCGCCCGGTCCGGCCTCTGCATCAGCTGCTCCTGCTCCGCCTGGTCCAGCTCCGGCTTCAGCCTCAGAGTCTTCGTCCTCGTCTGGCCCAGCCTCAGAGTCTTCGTCCTCGTCTGGCCCAGCCTCAGAGTCTTCGTCCTCGTCTGGCCCAGCCTCAGAGTCTTCGTCCTCGTCTGGCCCAGCCTCTGAGTCTTCAGCCTGTGCTTCGTCTGGTCCAGCCTCTGAATCTTCAGCCTGTGCTTCGTCTGGTCCAGCCTCTGAGTCTTCAGCCTGTGCTTCGTCTGGTCCAGCCTCAGCCTGTGCTTCGTCTGGTCCTGTGCCCACCGGGCCATGGCCAGCACGCCTGACACTGGAGAGCCGCCGCTGCCTTCCGCGCGGCCGGCCTCCTGAACTGCTCCGTCGTCTCCCTCGCCGCCGCCGCTGCCTTCCGTGCGGCCGGCCTCCTGAACTGCTCCGTCGTCTCCCTCGCCGCCGCCGCTGCCTTCCGCGCGGCCGGCCTCCTGAACTGCTCCGTCGTCTCCTTCGTCGCCGCCGCCATTGCCTTCCGCACGGCCGGCCTACAGACCAGCTCTGTCACCTGTGCCACCCGCCTGGTCGGCCCCCCGACCGTGTGACCCGTGAACTCTTGTGCCTGTGGGCTCTGGGTCGGCCCCCTGAACTTTATTTGGACTATGGTCATGTGCTCCTGTGTTTTCTGTTGTTTGTTTTGTTTCCCGTTCTGGTCCCTCCGTCCTGGTCCCCCGCCTCCCGCCCTGGGTGGGTTGTTTTCTGTTTTTGTTTTGTTTTTCGGGTTTGGGCTGTCGGGAGCCAGCCCTTTAGGGGGGGGTGATGTCATGGTCCTGGGCCATGTGGGCCCAGTATTCTTAGTTCCTTGTATTTTTGTATTTCGTTCCTTATTTAGACCATGTTTTCTGAGTTGCCCTGTTGTGTTGTTCCCTAAGTGTTTTCCCTTCATGGCTTTTACCCCCTGTGTGCCCCTCTGTGTATCTGTGAGCCCTCGTCTCTCCTTATGTTTTATTCCATGTTTCCCCTGCCCTTTATGTCTAAGTTCTCCCCGTGCTCTCTCTCCCCCCTGTGTGCCCTCTATGTATTTATGAGCCCTCGTCTCCCTTTGTGGTTGTTTCATGTTTCCCCAGCCCGTTATGTCTGTGTTTTCCCCGTGCTCTCTCTCCTCCTGTCTGAACCTCTGTGCCTGTACATGTCATGTTCAGTTCACCCCGCCCTGTCTCGTTATGATTATCAGTATCACCTGTGTTCCCCGTGTGTGCCCACTTTCCTCGTTTACCCTCTGTGTATTTCTGTCTGAGTCTCCCTCTGTTCGGCGTCGCGTTCTCCCTCATGTTGTGTGTAATTCTCCCCGTGGTTCGGTTCCTTGTACAGCTCATGCTTTAGTTTTCCCAGTTTTAGGTTATTTTGTATTACTTCTCGTGGCCAGCAATAAAGCTGTGTTTTTTGAGTTTATCCCCATGTCTGTGAGTCTGCATCTTGGGTCCTTCTCCTGCCTGCCACACAGCAAACCATGACATGTCCAGCAGGTGAAAATGCAAGCACAGCTATGGATTCCAGCTGCGTTCGGAGATCTGCAACCTTTGACCCCACATAGTCAAGCTTTTCAGTTCAATCAGCTGAATTTCGATGTCCTCTGTGTCCAGCCAGTTAATCCAAGACAAATCCAGCAGCTCATTAAAGTTTTCTAGTTTGATCAGAAAAGATAACATTGGTTTATACATGCTGGACTGGGACAAATAATCAGTCCGGGCATTTTGACTAGAGACCGGCCCACCAGGTATTAGGAAGAGGAAAAGCCATAAAGTCTTTGAATGAAAACAAACGCTTTTGTGACAGTGATGTACACTGTCTTGTTGGTATATGTATGATTTGTATACATTTTACGTCAGATAAAAACTTTGGTTGTAAGATTCAGATAATCATTTATTAAAAGCTAGCTGACAGCTGGTAACTGTGCAGGGGCGGGTCTAGCAAAGCTTTGCCAGGGGGTCAGGTAGGGCATTAACAGGGAAAGGAGGGCACAAAGAAATTCAGATTCAGATTCAGAAGACTCTTTATCCCCAAGGGGCAATTTAGAGACTGACTTTGCCAACCGTACATACAATACACAAACATCACATTGGGGAGACAGGTCAGGCTAGGTAGTTGGCCGGTCAGCCGCATGAGCAGCGACCTGGAACTGAACAATGGAAAATACACAACATCAGGAAAAACAAGGAGAAAAACAAACTCCCCCAAGACTGAGCTCCAACAGGGAGATCAGTTTGACAACAGAAAAAAACAACTCTGCGCATAGCACATGAAAAAACTCTTAATACACCACAGAAACACATGACAATCGGCACGGATGGGTAAAAGGTGAGAGACAGCCAGTTTAGACAGCGCATCTAGGCCTGCAGCATATGCGCTGGTCCCCTTTGATCTACCATTTGCATCGGGAGGGAATAAGCGTCGAAGGCATTTGGAAGGAGAGGGGGGATGAGTGTATATCTGCATGTGTATATGTGTGTTATCATGGTTCCGAAAAGGTGTCTTCAATGTCTTACAGTCAGACTCACCCAAGCCCAGGCTTCTCGTTGAGAAGAGGGTGTCAATTACATTCAGGGGCCAGTTAATCAAATCCATAATTCGTCTTTTATGTTTTAGAGAACAGATTGTGAGAGAGTGTTTCAGGGAAAAAGTAATAGACGAGACTAGAAAAGGACACAAGACGCTAAGCAGGAAAGATAAGGGAAGGGAGAGGTGAAAAGTGTGACTGCCTTCACCAAGAGCCATTCTTGTCCTCATAGAAAAGGATCCTGGTGTTATTTGTCTCAGAACCAGTTCATAACTTCCCTTCAACTCATTCATGTCACCTAAAAGGTAAACCTGTTTCTCCATCACCTGTTCAGCTCTGTTGATTCAGTAAGGACATCTCCTGGTTTCATGTTTCCCTCAACACCAGATAACCACACGATATCATGACCAGCAGCTTTTACAGCTGGGGCTCCAGCAACAACAACAGCTGATCAAGCTTAAACGTGCTGCTCTTGTTTAGCGTGAAATCCGCTGGTTTCCTCTTTCTGGCGCATAGTGAGCGATAAACAAGCAAGAGAGAAAAGCCGATCAGCTGATCAGTTTCATGATTGAAGTAGCAACAGGAGAGGGAGGAGAAGAGAATGAGAGAAGAAGATGCAGCTGACAGTGTAAAGATGCAGAATAACTCCAGCTTTGTGTCTTTTTTTCATTCTAGCTGAAGTACGGGAAAAACGGTGTTCTTTTTCAGCTCAATACGAAACAAGTAATATTTTCTCTGAATACGAGACGATTCACCAAAACTCCGTCATGCTAGCTAGTACGCAGTACAAGTTATTGTAACTGACTGTAAAAAGTCAGTACAACGAAAATAAACTCCACCTAAACTTGATTTATATCTGACCCAGATGGACTGCAGGTCATAACTTCTTACCTGAAGTTCAGTTCACCTGACACTGTGGTGTTTACACGGTGGCCGCCTCGGGTCTCTCTGGAAGCTCTGCCATAGACATGACCAAACAACTGAGTTATTTTTACACATCACCCAGCATCTGGCCAATCCACCACCTTTCATTGTTTATACGGTTACAAAAAACAAACAAACAAAGCCTCCACATCGGCCCATAAAAATGAAAAATCACCACCGGCCCATCGGGCAAGTGCCCGGTATGCCCGGTGGCCAGTCCAGCTATGGTCGTGCCATCAGTAAACCCTTCACGTGCCAGCGGTGACACGTGTGCCCAGGGATGCCCTGATCTATGTTATTACAGATTGCTTTCTTGGAACTCACATACAGTTCTTGGTATTTGGGATTGTGTGCTTGGAATTAAGATAATGTTTGTAATATTAGAAATTGCTTTCTTGGAACTGAGATACAGTTATAATAATACTACTACTAATAATAATAATAATAATAATTATTATTATTATTATTATTATTATTATTATTATAACAATTTAATTTTTTTTAAACAGCTTTTATTTGTAAGCACCTTTCAGAACACTCAAGGACACTGTACACAGCAGAATACTCTGTGGTGGCTGTAGCTCGTAGAGCATGTCAGCCACTAACCAAAAAGGTGGTCGTTCAATCCCAGTCTGCATGCCAAATATTCCAGGGAAAGATTCGAACCCCATGTTACTAAGATACTAACTCTACAATTCATCCATCGGGGTCTGAATGTGTATGAATGATAGACAGAGCACTTAACAGCTTAGAAGAACTGCCTGTGTGAATTTTGTTTTCAATATTTACATGATGACAGCAACTTTTAAGGGAGCAGGAACAGTTCCCAGTGGTAAGCGAAGAGTAGACGATAGCAGATATGAGAGGAAGCAAAGAGGGTAGACAGGCCTTGACCAAAACTCTAGGGATGGGATCTAGCTGACAAGTAAAAGTTTTTAACTTACAGATGAGATTTGAAATATCAGCAACAAAGGGAAGTTGGAAAGCAGAAAAACAGTGTGATGGGAGTGGAATTGCAAAGGAAGAGCTACATGGAACATCAGAAACCAGGTCTTGGTGTATTTTGTGAAATTTCTCAATGAAATATAACATTGGAGAAAAACAGAAGGAAGATGAGTAAAGGTGAGCAGGTAAAAAATCTGGTAACGTGAAAGACTAGTTGAACAGGGAAAATAGTATCTTGGTTGAATCTTCATTTCAACAGATAATGGTGGAGTAATAAGCAGATTTTGTTTGATTAATACACTCCTTATAATACAAAACAGAATTATTACACATTTCCTTATGAATAGTAAGTTTTCTTATAGAGACATTCAAGCCTTTGACTTTTTGCTTTCAGAAGCCTTAGTTCAGCTATAAACCCGGGTGCTGACTGAGAGAATGATACAGATTCAGTTTTGAGTGGGGCAACAGAGTTTAGAATACTGTTGAGACTAGAGTTATAATAGGAATCCAAGTGCTCTTGGCTGAGCAGGTTATGAAAATGCAAATGACTAGAGAAAGCAAAAGAAACGTTCTCAGGATTGATTTTCTTAATATTCCGAAAAATAATTGTACGAGGGCTCTTGGTTATAGAAAAGGTAATTTTGCAATTGAAAGAAAGAAGCAAGTCATCAGAAATTAGCAGTTTATTAGCTTTGCAGTTGGAAGGAGTAAGTCCAGAGCAACAAACAAGGTCCAAGGTAGGTCAAACAGCATCCCACATTCTTGATTTTTAGTTCACACACACTTGTTGTAATGACTAACTACTCCTGACATGTTGGAGATGTTAGCTCTTTATACAGTAAAGTTAGAGTGGGATAAAAATAATATCAGGCTGATCCTGCCGCAATTTGTTCCCCCGGTTCAAATCACAAACAGCATCCCACAGTTGTTTATGTTTTTGAACCCATTTTGCACAGAGAGGCATTTTTTGAAAAATGTATTGATAGCAATGTTGAATATTATTACACAGGAAAAAAAAACAAAGACATGTAAAATAATTACACCTTGACGCCTCTGCCTTTCTAAATGGAGGGACAGTAACTGCGTGTGTATATGTAAGCATGTAAAACCTGAAGATAGTCAGATTAACAGTAACAGTATTTTGTCTCTATCTGCCATTCTGCAAATATACTAAATATTCAGGTTAAGAAACAGTCTGGATAATTCTTAGTATTGTTCATGGTTAAATGTACAGTACTCAGTACAACTTACATCCTTTGAAAGAAATAATTGAAGCATTAATTTTTGTTGTCTGCAAAACTGTAGAACCGAAAAAATGTAACAATAGAACTTCAGATCCCCAGTGTGTGAGGACAGAGAAGGATTGCTTTTATTTCAATTTCGAGAAATAAACTTTATATTTCAGTTTGTGATGATTCTGTTCTCATTATGATTACAGGAGCTGTCATCAGATTCAGACCTCAGCACCAACCAGTGACAGCAGACAGATCATCCAACATGTTCACAAGTTAACTGCAAAATTAATTAATGAAAACAGTACAAAGGTTCAAGGACCACTTGTGGTGTCAGTGAAAGCTGCAACTGTTGTGTTGTGTTGTGATAAAACACTGCAACTGACTGGCAATACACAACACAACACAAAAGCCAAGCCATCATGAGTAGTTTTTAAGTGTTTAGTTATCCATCAGTAAAACATGAAAAAAAAGGCACTGAACTGAACTGCAAGTGTGGATGTCCAGGTCGGTCAAAAAGGATATAGGGTACATCAGTGAAGTAACAGTTTTTTGTTGATCTTAAGGAAAACTCGCTACTCCAGAGAAGTGGTTGTTCTGTTTCTCAGCCAAGATGACAGCAGTTCACACACAGAAAATATATTAATATATTATCATGCTGTTTACAACTACATGAATGTGATTTATTACTATTACTGAAGATCTGCGGCTCCGAACCGTAGTAAAGGGACCTCTGGCTAATACGTCGTAGCCAAAAACTAGCTTCCCAGATAGCAAGGAGACATTGAACAGATGTTGATTTTCCATCTGAACCATCAGAATCGTCAGGATTGAAATGTCAACACAAAACCAATGTTGAAACAACATTGAAATACTGATGAAACCTGACACTGACATTGAAATAACATTGATTCACTGTTGTTCTGTCATCGTTGATTGTTGATCTATTTATAGTTGACAAGGTGACAACAATCACGTTGAAAAACCATCGATTTATGGTTGAGCGGGAAATTAAAGCTGCTACCACTTGGACTATTCCGCAGCACCCCTATCACATTGGTACATCCCTCCAGGTAACCATTGTCTTGTACAGTAGAGCGGGACATTAGATTTACTCTCAGCGGAATTGACCGGAGAAGGCATCAGTTCATGCACTGCACTGGCCTGCACCACGATTAGTATAAGGTAAGAATGAATGACTTTTGTTCTATTCGTTATTTCCACGGTTGCATTTGAATAACAGTAAAAAAAAAACAAAACTTGTTAATGTAAAGTTTCGGATAAAATGTGGGAGCCCGAAATTGTGTCTACTTTCATCTTACAATCCGGCAACTAATAAATTCCACTGCAAACAAAGTCTATCAACAAAGAAAACATTTTCGTTTCATACTTTTCCGTTATATACCCTTACAAAGCTAGCTTTAACGCTTCGAGGGTTCCTTTGTTCTTGCCGTCGCCTCGGCGCTTGACCCAGACTTTCGCTCTGTAGTTGCTTTTTAGCATAGTACTACAAAAAATTGTAAATCTGTGATATATGATTGATAAACGTAAAGGTAACTGTATAAATGTGTTCAATGACTTTGTTACTTTTAATGATTGGTGAGCACCCGCTTAGATTCGCACTCAATTCAAACTTTACGCTGCACGCTCACCTAACTTGCGTTTGCACCTTTTGTCCACACGTAAACTGCGTTTAGCATTTACGTGTGGACGAGGAAGACGGAGAAAATGCAGCGTCAAAGGTGTGCGCCTATTTTTACGCCACACTGTGCGCCAAGTTTTTGTCTCGGTGCCATGAATTCCTTTTTTTTTTTTTTTTTTTTTTTTTGTGTCCCGTTTGGATCTTTAGCCATCAGAATTGTTGTCTTAAGGCCAAGAAAGATGCCAAGCGGATTTATTTTACCAAGTGGATCATCATGGCCTTGCCATATTGGCCCATTTGATTTACCTTTATTATAATTATGAATTTATTTTATTTTCAGTTGCTACAAACGGGACAGACATGACTGGGGGATAGGACAGGGAGAGAGAATGAAAGAAAGAGAGGGAGAGAAAGAAAACCAAAGGGGAGAAGAGACAGTGAAAAGGGGGAGAAGAAAGAAAGAAAAACAAACAAAAAAAACAAGACACCTGGGTCACCTGTATGGAGAAAAAAAACCAGAAGAGAAAGCAAACAACAAAGAGCAACATAATAAAAAAAACGGCACCATCACAATAAACTAGCTAGCAGTAGATATCAGTAGATACTAAATAATAAACGATATTGTGCAGCACGCAAGATAGACAGCGTACAATGTGCTTTGAGGCAGCAGCCAAGAAAGCTGTAGTCCGCGTCTGTGAATACCCGTGTGTACACCTGTGTGCATACCTGTGTGGATCAGCATGCTTGCATTCCAAAGGTTTCTCCATGTAACGATCTGCTAGGGAGTGTGGGGGGGCCACAGCCCCGTCCTCCAGGGTATGAAGCAGGTATGGAGGAGATCAAAACTCCAGACATCCAGAGGTCCCCAGAACACAAGAGACCAAGGAAGACCAACAGAGGGGCAGCCGTGCCACTGTCCCAGTAAGAGCTGAGGAGAGTCCCAGATGAGGGCTCACTCAGCAGCCGCGGAGCAGAAGCCAGGGGGAGTTGCAGTGACGCGCCCGTGAGCTCCGCCGGCAGCCAGCTGTGCCTGAGTGACCGAGCCCCAGGCCGAGAGGCCGGGGGCACCCCACCTCCGAAGTGGCCCGAGCGAGCCCCAGGCTCCAGGCCCCGATAAGCGGCCGCCAAGGAGTGAGCCGGTGTGTACCTGGACGCCCACCCCCAGACACAAAGAACCACCAACGCACCGACACCTGAGGGAGTCCGCCACTGGCAGGGGAAGTGGTGGGTGGAGATAGGCCTCCAAACCTTGGAGGGCCTGAGATGTCCCCAGAGAGGTGGCGTCTGATACCCAACCTGACATATAGACACAGACATACAGGCACACACAGACACAAACATCCATTCCCACCCTCATGCTCTCATATGCACTTACTCCACACTCAACCAACATGGAGACAGACATAAAGAGACGCTGTACACACGATCACACTCCCCAAGCATACTCTACGAACCGGGTCTAGCTACCCTTGCCCCTGGAGGGGGGAACTGCACCCAGACCCAGGTGGTGTTACCCTTTTCCCTGCGGTGGGGAGAGGCAGACCGCCCCGACTCCGCAGCAGCAGGGAGGCCCCACACTCCAGACCGCAGTTGGACGGCCAACTCCTCCTAGCCCCCCCGCTCCAGCAGGCCGCAGAGAACGGGGGTGAGAGAAGACTCCAAACCATGGTGCCATGAATTCCTACAATGGCAGACTTAGACAAAATACTGTTAATTTTATTATCTTCAGTGTTTAAATGCTTACATATACGGGTTTGCTTGTAATTGTTGCCTATATACATTTTAAGCTATTATTTATTATTTAGTTCAATCAATAGATCAAGTTTTGTAGTGACTATGAAATATATTGTAATTATCTGTTTCCTGTTTATCCTAGACAGGGCAAAAAAGGACTCCAAATTTTAAAAAAAAGATAAAAATGAAAGACTGGTGCATTGTGCAGTTCAGCACTGGTGGTACAGAAATAGTCCCTAGATCATGGATAAATGGGGAGAAATTGTCATGGCCTCCATATCCTCCGTGAGACACATTCAGGATCCACGACGCAGTAAAGAGGAGAGTTCATCCTGGTGCAACATGGCTCACCTATGCACCAGTCTGACTTCTAATAGGCCATGGTGGGTATCATCTGGATTGGTATTGTATAAATGTAACAATAACAAGTTTTTCGTGTCCTAATTTATGTCTGGCCATACATTGTGTTTGTACTTCCAGACACATTTCACGAAGCAGAACGCAGTCTTCAGAAATATCTAAGTGAACACTGTGATATGTCTGACCTTCAGTCCGAAGCTGAAACTCAGACCAGTCATAAAAGAAAGCACAAGTAAAACTTTTTTTATTTCACAAACATATCTTTGATTGCTAAGAATTTATGATCTTGTCTTTTATACATATCTGTGGTGCTTGCATACTGCAATATCACCACATAATATAGTCCAAAAAGTGGAAGCTTGTAAACTTTTTATAAATGCAAAGCCGTATACACTTGTGCACTTCAAAAATTCCTTGTATACTGTACCTTCTTGCACATCTCCGTTTCCTGTGTGTGTTGTTATAAATCAAACTGTAACTTTAGGAAAAAATATTCCAAAAGCACATTTGTAATTACTTATGACCCTTTTCAACTTTTTTTCTTTAGACCAAATCCCCTGTACACATATAGTGACTCAGAGGATGAGCAGCCCACAAAATAATGGTTTCCCCAGGCCCCTCGAGTGAAAATACCAGGTAATAAAATACTGTCTAGTGTCTTTGTACATATCTGTGTGTGAGACACAAGGAAACTTTTGACAAGTTGTCTGTATTCTTAAATACTTTAAAAAAAATTATCTTTTTCTGTCAGACCTGACGAGAGCTGTTAACGAACTCTGTGAGGAGGTCAGAGCCATCCGCAATACCGGCTGCAATGAATCGGTAGATGCTGGGGTACTGCCTCTGGATTTGCCCTTGCACAACATTGAGGAGCTAAACAATGCAGAGCCAGCTCTTCAATCACAAGAGGCAAATAAGGCAATGGTAAGTATATAAAGGTTATGTACACTTTGTAACTATAAAGTGTAATAGCTGTCAGATGTGATTTAAATACATAACAACGGCCTGTTGATTAAACACACAAGCACTTGCATACACATTTAAGACATGAGACACGCTAATTCCATCTCTTAAAATGTGTCTATAGGTGAGACGCTTTGCCTTGATTGGAGCCTGACGCAGCAGTTAGGGGCAAACTCTATGTCCGAGTTTGTCTTTGCACAAGCAGTGCAGAAATGGCTCCGATACGCCCCAGATCGTTTGGCTGGTGCAGGACGCACATCATGCAAAAAATTACAAACTTCTGTGAATCATATAAACGTAAATAGGAAACTGTCTTTTAATAAAGTATTTAGCAAACGAAACATGCCTATTGACCTTTTTTTGTTTATTTTTTTTCTCTGTTACATCACATGCAATGCTTTCTTATTTTAGGATATTAATATTGACATGATACATTGTGAGACATTTGGGTTTTTTTTATAAAGGGTGTCCAATTTAAGGAATAAGTACAATTATGTGTTTAGGTGGTTGAAGTATTGATGGAAACATGCAGTAGTTTAGTATTGGTTAAAATACCTATAAAGAAAGGTAGATTTCCAGTCATGATTTAACTGTTGTTTTAATAAAAAGCAACTGTGCGAAAGAGGTGGAAAATCAACACCATAGCTTTACTTTGTTGTCTGGGTCAACTTTGCTAGCAAGAGACAGAGAGAGGCATTGAAAGGCTGCTCCAACAGAACTTATTGTTTCGGAGGAAAATACAAACACGGTGTACAGTCGTGTCTTAATGGCTTACTTACAACTGGGCTCGTCAGGCTCTCTTCTTGGCTGCAGTGGTTATTATTATATTTACATGCTTCCAGCTCCCGTTTCTGCTCAATGACAGCTTGTACTTTTCCACTCTCCTTTTTCTCCCTCCTCGCGCTCACAGACACATAACGGGTATGGCAGTCCATTCTCCCTGCAGCAAGGACTACACTGCCCATGAGGCTACATTCTTTAGAGCTAAGTCTGTAACACTCTCCCTTTTAGCTTAGCACAACAACAACAAAAAGGCGCTCTCTCACCCTGGAAACACACAGTCGCAAAGAGAGAGTGCGTCACCATGTAACCATGGCAACCGTAACGCTGCCGCCTGGAACAACAGAGCATAGCTGTCAAACAAAACCCAAACAATACTGACCCGCAACAATACAGTTACTCATATTTTGTATTTTAAATATGTAACGGCGGTACATGTACTCTGTTACTCCCCAACACTGTCTGTATGAATGACAAAGGGTTCAAACAACTTGACAAGGTTCTCCATCTTGGTCCAATCACTTGTGAGAAGTGTATCCATCCCCAGCTTCTCAAGTAGTTGGTTTAGTTCAGCTCTGGTTTGGTACTGTTCCAACAAGTGGTACAATCCCAGATCAGACTTTTGTCACACCTTTTAAACACTTCTTCATTTGTCACTGATGATTTTCTAACAACATGTACCAGATTTCTTGCTTTCGTTATGACTGAATCAGCAGTTGGGTGTTTCATGGCATCTTTCATTGTGAGATGGAGAGTGTGTGCTAGGCGCGGCATTCTGTGGAACTTGCTGCTTTCCCCATATTCTTGCAGCTCAATGTCTAAAAACCCCCCAAAAAACAGACAATTATAAAACGTGTAAACATTATAGACATAGAAGCAATAATCTAAAAATCTTGTTATATTTCCACTTGAGGTATGTATTTGATTTGATAAAAACAATTTCTCAATCTACGGACATTAGCTCTGTGCTGCAGGTCTCTTCTGCAAGCAGACCTGTTTTAATTAATTTTATTTCTTAATAGTGTGAGTCACATAGCTATGAGTGAAACGTAATCAATATTTAATACTGGACAAAAGATTAGTCAAGATTAGTCGGTTACGTTGAAACCAAGCACACCATTGTTTTTCTTGTGACCAAATTGTGCTCTGCCTAGATTGATTACAAGAAGGCCTATGACTCAATCAACAGCTGGATACTGGAATGCCTAGAATTGTACAAGATCAACAGGACCCTAAGAGCCTTCATCAGGAACTCAATGGGGATGTGGCGTACAACACTAGAGGCCAACTTCAAGCTCACAGCACAAGTCACCATTAAGTGCGGGATCTACCAATGAGATCCTCTATCCCCTCTGCTGTTCTGCATAGGCCTGAACCCCCTCAGTGAGATCATTAACAAGACTGGCTACGGATGCTGACTACGGAACAGAACAGTTGTCAGCCACCTCCTGTACATGGATGACATCAAGCTGTATGCCAAGAGTGGTGGAGGTCAGACAAAAACTGGTTCACCCGAAAGACAAAACGCCAAAACACAGACTTAACAATGTGGTGTATGCTGTACAGTGCAGCGAGGAATGCCCAGACCTCTACATCGGAGAGACCAAACAGCCACTTCACAAGTGCATGGCACAACACAGAAGAGCCACCTCCACAGGACAAGACTCAGCAGTCCATCTGCATCTTAAGGATAAAGGACACTCTTTCGAGGATGCCAATGTTCACATTTTGGACAGAGAGGACAGATGGTTTGAAAGAGGAGTGAAAGAAGCCATCTATGTCCACTGTGAGCGACCATCTTTGAACAGAGGCGGGGGTTTACGACACCAACTCTCTGCCATCTATAATCCAGTTTTGAGATCCCTTCCCAGACGCCTTAACGCCCACTCACATCCTGGACCATCTGATCTCAGGAATTCGCATGATAAGGTGGGGCCAGGTTTCACTATGAACTCACCCGAAACTCTGGCTGATTGGGACCCACACCCAGTTTCACACCTTGGCTCAGGCGATTAGAGGATCATCAGGGGGTCCTTTTGTCCCTCTGTGGGGGGTCACTCCCACTGGGTTTATATCTGGGACTCTCCACCATTTGACCTTAGAACTGAAGAAGCTTCTCGGATGAGAGGTGAAACGTCTTCAAGTAACTTAAAGAAGTCCAGACGCTTTTCTTTGCAAGCTCCTTTGTCAAAATGGGAGATATCCTCAAGGGTGGTGGAGAATGACCAAGCTAAGATCCTTTGGGACTTCCAGATACAGACGGACAAAATGGTGGTGGCTAACCAACCAGACATAGTGGTGGTAGACAAACGAAGCAGATGGCCGTAGTGATACACGTAGCAGTTCCAAATGACAGCAACATCAGGAAGAAGGAACATGAGAAGCTGGAGAAATACCAAGGGCTCAGAGAAGAGCTCGAGAAGATGTGGAGGGTGAAGGTGACAGTGGTCCCAGTGGTAATCGGAACACTAGGTGCGGTGACTCCCAAGCTAGGCGAGTGGCTCCAGCAGATCCCAGGAACAACAGCGGACATCTCTGTCCAGAAGAGCGCAGTCCTGGGAACAGCTAAGATACTGTGCATGACCCTCAAGCTCCCAGGTCTGTGGAACACTCACCAAGTGTTCCACATTCCTCACACTCAATGTCTGACTCCTCCGACTCAGACTATATCCACAGTTTTGTCTTGGCCCTTTCCAGCAGCTCTTTGCTCATCCTGAGAACCGTTGGTATCAATCAGTTTACATGCGATTCTGAAGAAGCCGTACAGCCTTGACGATGTTGGCCCCATTATTGATTACAACGAGCAGCACCTTCTCTTTCCCTACAGCCCACTCTTCTAATGTCTGATCAGTGCAGCGGGCGATGGCTTCCCTGGTATGTGGGTGCTCCATTCGTTGTACGTTAAGCAAAGCATCATGGACCTGGCCCAGGTGGGTGGTAAAAACAAGTGGAAACACCCATGAAAGATCCTGTTAATCCCCTTTTGCTCCAGCCATCTACACACAGAGTTAGCTTCCTCGCTTCTTTTATTAGTTCTTTCAGTTTCTGCTTTGCTATATCCATCTCGGCCCCAATCAGACTATTAGCTCACACAGTTGTGTAGATATCCCAATCTCAATAAACATATTCACCAACGCTTCCTCTCGCTTGTGATGTTGCTGCGAATAGAATAGAATAGAATAGAATAGAATAGAATAGAATAGAATAGAATAGAATTCAACTTTATTGTCATTGCACATGCACAGGTACAGGGCAACGAAATGCAGTTTGCATCCATCCAGAAGTGCTTTAGTGATATAGATATATTACAATATATATTAGCAATAATATAGATATGTGAGTATATTACAGAAATCGGTCTATTATGGTATGTTATAATGTACACGGTATGAAGTATGTTGTGAATATTCTATAACTATAAGTATGTACAGGCTGAATGGACCAACCTTGGGCTTGGGCGTGCACACTTACCTTCTCAAGATAAGCTAGTTTAGCCTTCTTTTGTGAACTTTTCAAGTGCACTTTAAGGTTTGTGGGATTTTTTGCCCTTTAGAAATGTTCCACAAATTTTTATCTCTTTCCACTAAAAGACACTTGCTTTTATCCAAAACACAGTCATATTCAGAGAAATCCCAAATTCGACTCTAGCGCTTTCTCTTGACTTTTGCTGACAAGATGCTACGCGTGGACGGAGCGGCAACACAGACGACTCGACCGAGGTACTTGCCACCTGCTGGCATAATGAGACAAAGCAAGAAAAAAAATGGAAACTACAGTTCATTTTCCCCCTAGACCAGGCGTAGGAAACGTTAGTCCTCGAGAGCCGGTGTTCTGCAGGTTTTAGATCTCACCCTGGGTTGCCACACCTGAATCAAATGATTAGTTCATTACCAGGCCTCTGGAGAACTTCAAAACATATTGAGGAGCTAATTTAGCCATTTAAATCAGCTGTGTTAGGTCAAGGACACATCTAAAACCTGTAGGACACTGGCTCTCGAGGCCTGGAGTTCCCTACCCCTGCCCTAGACTAATGTATGACACACACACACGTGAACAAAAACTGAACACATTTTCTCTATAAATTCAGTTAATTTTAGTTAGTTTTGTGAACGGTCATTTCAGTTTTAGTTAGTTGTCCAGTCTTGTTTTTATTTCTATTTCTGTTAACATTTTTTTATTTTATTTCTAGTTTTCATTATTTCGTTAGTTTTCATTAAGGATAATAACCTTGCTTCTTGTTGACATTATGCTAAACGCTAGAGATGTTCTTGGAACCTTGATAATGTAATTGAACATTTATTTTGTTATGTATTGATCACTTTAGTATTAGTAAACTTCAGTTAGTCACTTAGTCTTACTCATTTATATGTCTGTAGAATAAATGTGTCTTTATGCTCTATCACACACAGATACACAACACAGTTGAGGCATTGTAAGTTCATGTGAGATGTAAAACAGATATCGGGGCTCCTCCTTATCAGGGAGCAAGTAGGTAGTAAGTATGTTGCTGAATACTTTTGTCTGTGTGTTTGTATAAAAGACATCAAGGCCGTGTTTCTCTGGTTTCTCCTTATTGCAATATGTTATTAAATGTACATCAAAAGATGCTCATCAGGTGTTTGCAATTAATTTTAAAATTTTTCACAATGACACAGCTATTGGTATTTGAGATTTAGATCTTGGAACTGAGATATAACTCTTGGTATTAAAGAGTTTATTAGTGGATTTTAGATGCAAATGTTGGATTTTGGGATTGTGTACTTGAAAAAAAGAAAAAAGTTTTGTTATGATCGAGTGTGTTATTGGAATTTGGGTTTAGATTTTGGCTTCGTTAAAGCATTTTCATTGCTCCACTCAAAACCAGTTGTCTAAAATCTAAAACCCAGCTTTGGTATAATAATGCTACCAGAGAACTCAGATGTGTAGAAAAGCTGAGCGAAAATGGAAAAAAAGACAGACTTCAGGTATGGTTTGATGTACTTAGAGAATCTTTGATAAATTATCAGAAAGCTTTAAGAGCAGCAAAAAGTATTTCTATAAGATTGTGTCTAATAACTGTCACAAACCTCATATCAGCATGATTAAGTCTGTTATTAATCCACCTACTGCAGCTCCCCATGCAGCATCGAAAGCAACGTGAAAACTTACTGAAATTCTTCATTAATAGGATTGCGGATATCAGGTCATCTGTTCATACGGCAGCTTCAATTGCATTTGATCATTTTAAGCCCTTTTCCTTTTCATTACTGAGTGAAGAAGTCAGCAATTTGAAACCCACAAGATGTACGCTGGATATTGTTCCATCCTGTTTAAAGAAAGTCGTTGGATGATGTTTTTGACACTGTGGGTATGTGTTTGCTTTGTATTGTCAATAGCAGTATTCAGTCTGTGTGTGTCCCTGCTGACTTCAAACATTCTGTGGTGGAACCTATTCTTAAAAAAACATAACCTGGATCCAGCAGTTTTATCCAACTACAGACCAATTTCTAAACTGCCTTTTCTTTCTAAAGTCCTGGAGAAAGTTGTCCCCCGTCAGCTCCAGACCTTTGTATGGCATTGGTGAAGTATTTCAGTCTAGTTTTAAAATGCACCAGAGCACTGAAACTGCTATTTTAAAAGTTTCTAATGACCTTTTAACTTTTACTGACTTGAGAGATTTTGCGATTTTAATATTATTAGACCTCAGTGCTGCCTTTGATGATCGTAGATCAGGGGTGTCAAACTCAATTTCACAGCGTGCAAAAACTCAAGGCACACTTAAGGTCGCAGGCCAAACAAGATAAAAATTTACTGACACACTAAAACACACACTAAGACCCACTGTTTTTTAAACATAAAAATTAATAATTTAGTGAACTCAGTGCGCAGTTCGCTCAGTTTATCAGCAAAGTGTGCCGACTTGGTTCAAAAAGTAAGGCACTGGTGCATTTGTGACAGCTTCACTTGAAATGCCTTCATCGCGTCATACATGCCATGTCCATGAACTGACAGGTTTCCTTGCTGAGCTCAAAAACTGTTGAGAACTTTTCCCCAACTCAGCCAATGAACCTCTATATGATAAGGCAAACTGCAAACTGAATCTATTTTCCACATAAAAGACTGAAATTGACAGTGATTTAAACTTTTAGCTCAGATAAAATTTATGGTTTGCGTCACGGTGATGATTACATTCTCCATTTTCAAGACTTTACCACACAGCGTTTCCTGGTTCATGATGCAGTATTCTGTTAAGCAGTACAGTTTTCCTCCTGCATCTTTACTCACATCCTGCTGACTACTCCACTTTTTTCACCTCATAACACCGGCACTCCATCTATTAGAAGTCCAAAACGTTTGTCCCAGGGCATGTCGATTACACTTTGACAGACATTTTTAAAACTTTTCCTGTTGTTGTCCAGTGCATCGATTTAATGTCCTTGTCCTGCAAATTGTAGTCCACTCCACAGATGATGGCCAGCTGTGCAATGTCCATCATGTCTGTACATTCATCCACAGCAAGAGAGTGTGCAATAATGTCTTTGCTTCTTTGACACAACTGTGTTCTTAAATCAGTGACCTTCTCACAAACCCGATCAGCAATCGTATTTCTGCTCAGGCTCACATTTGCCAAATTTGCCATTTGCCAAAATCTGCATTTTGTCTGGACACAAGACATCGCACACCTTCATCATTCAGCTCCTCAGAGTGAAAAATGGGCTGATTTGGCTTTCTCCTCTGCCAAAATAAAATTTGCTTTCACAACAGCTTCACTTTGTGATTTTGCTGTGATGAAAAACATCTTCTGAAATGTAGCCTAGCCGGCAAGGAGGCTGCAGCGCTACATTATGGGATCTGTAGTTAGTTTGTTATTAGCGCCTCATATCGCCGGGCCATGTGAAAGAATAATAATAAATCTATATAAAATGATTTCGTGGGCCAGATTTAAAAGTACTTTGGAGCGCCGGAAGCAGTGGAAGAGAAGGAAATATATGAAATTGTCAGTGGACATAAAAACAAAACGAGAATGAGTTGGGCAGAATGAGTTTGTACTACTTTTATTTCTCTTATTTCTTACTCAAACCTTCTAATTTTATAATTCTTTTTCTTAACTGTTATCATGTCTTCTTATGTTTTTATTCATTTTGATTATCTTAATTGTACAGCACCTTGGTCAATTGTTTTTGTTTTAAGAGAAGATAACTGAACTCTTTATGCCTACCAAGCCTTAACGAGGAACAAAATAAAATGATGATAGCGGAGGTGATGGAAGCTGAACTTATGAATGCCATCAATAGGTTGAAATCAAATAAGTCACCAGGCTCCGATGGTTACACCGGAGTGGTATCGGGAATTCAAACAGGACTTGATCCCTACACTACTCACTACTTTTAACTGGGTGTTAAAAACAGCGCAAATTCCACCGAGTTGGAAGGAGGCTATTATCTCGGCTATTCCGAAAGAAGGGAAAGACAAAATGGAGTGTGGCTCATATAGACCTATTTCTGTCCTTAACATAGATTATAGACTGTTTACTTCGCTAATGGCCAGGAGAATGGAAGAATTTTTACCTGACTTGATTAGCAATGATCAAACGGGGTTTATAAGACGACGACAGACCCAGGATAATATACGTAGAACTCTTCATGTAATACATCAGATACAGACATCTAAGAGTACAGCCATGCTTATGAGTATTGATGCAGAAAAAGCCTTCGACTCTGTAAATTGGGACTTTCTATACAAAGTCTTGGATAAATTCGGTTTACATAAGGGAATTGTTGATACGGTGAGGGCATTATATACTAACCCCACCGCAAGAATTAAAGTTAATGGTTCTCTCTCAAATAGCTTTGAAACCACCAACCTAGCTAATTGCTCACTCCCGACTGGGCTTTTTTTTTTTTCTTTCTTTGGGCTTTTTTGTGTTTTTTTTTTTCTTTTTCGTTTTGTTTTGTTTTTCCCTTGTAAATTGTGTCGATTAATGCCTGTAATCACCTTCGTGAAGTAATATTGTAGAAATAAAGAATATAAAAAATTTTTAAAAAGATAAGATAAGATAAGACTTTATTGATCCCACAACGGGGAAAGTTTTGCGTCACCTCAGCTCAGGTACAGCTATATGAAGGAAATACAAAAATACAAATAAGTACAATCAATGAAAAAAGTAAGATAATACACTATATACAATGGTAGCATACACAGTATGTGATTATGGATATAGTTGGAAATATGGAAGACATAAACTATATAGCTTGGAAGGTCATGGAAGATCCATTATGCATGAAGTGGTGACCGTGGATGTTCACAGTGTCCAGTGACTTATGACATCGTGAATGAGGAGTTATAGAGTCTAACTGCTGTTGGGATGAATGATCTGCGAAAGCACTCCTTCCTGCAGCGAGGGTGTTTCAGTATCTGACTAAAGGAGCTGCTCAGCCCACTCACATACTCATGCAGTGGGTGATGTGGGTTGTTCATGATGGATGTCGGCTTTACTAACATCCTCCCCTCACCAACCACCTCCACAGACTCCAGGGGACATCCCAGCACGGAGCTAGACCTCCGCACCAGTTTGTCAATCCTGCTCCTGTCCCTGTCCGTGCTTCCACTCCCCCCAGCAGGCCACTGCATAGAAAAGGGCAGATGCTACCACAGTGTCATAGAATGTCCTTAACAGAGTCCTGCAGACTCCGAAGGAACTCAGTCTCCTCAGCAGGTGGAGTCTACTCTGGCCCTTCTTATACAGGACGTCTGTATTTGTAGTCCAGTCCAGTTTATTGTTGAGGTGAACACCCAGGTACTTATAAGAGTCCACTATAAATGTGCTATATGAATAAACTTTGACTTTGTGGACTTTTGGAATTATAGTTATACTTCACTAATTAGCTGGGGATTCTGAGCCCCTCCCAGAGAAAGAATTTGGAAGGATTCCAAATTTCCCAACCTTTCCCTAATCGTGCTGGTGGTCATTTTTTGCAATGATTTTAGGTTGGAATTCAGATTCCAACCTAAACTTCCATATTCCCACCAATGAACAAAATTGGAAGGGAACACTTTCTGTGGAATTCTTCCAAATTCAATGATAAAGTCAATGGTAGATATTCCAAAAACACAATATAATCCCTGTCCAACCTAAACTTCCATATTCCCACCAATGAACTAAATTGGAAGGGAACACTTTCTGTGGAATTCTTCCAAATTCAATGATAAAGTCAATGGTAGATATTCCAAAAACACGATATAATCCCTTTCCTTAACCAGGCATCTGAATATCAGATAAGTGGTGTATACCTCTCCTCTCTCCTCCTCTAGTCACCTAAAGGGAACAAACCCTGATCGGGACATAGAATCCTAACCTCAACCAGAGATGAATTAGGGATAAAAATCCTCCTTCCCCTTCTGAGTTTTAATCCCCTACTTCATGATGCACAGTTATAAGGTCTAGATAGACCAACTCGAAAAGCACCTTACCTAACCTCAACCAGGGGTCCATCATAATAGGAACAGGGGCCTTGTCTCTCCTCCTCCCTCTCTCCCCTCCCCTTTTCCTCCCCTCTTCCCATTTTGCTTTTGTTTTTTTTCAGAATGATTCATGAACGGTACCTACTCCACCAGAAACACCCAAATCCAGCCCGGATTCAATAGACTGTTACTCTTCATCTTATACATGTTTTTTAATTTTGCTGTTTTTTGAAAAAAACATATTTCTTTTTATATATATTTTTATATATATTTTTTTTTTCTCCCTGATCACGTTCCTGCTCCGGATATTACCCGGTGTCGGGTTCTCCCCATTGGCCCGCGACAGCCCCAAGACTCCCTCACGGGCCCCACTCCCCTACCCAGTAATTAATTAATTTTGATTTTGGCTGTACTTTTTTATTTTTTTATTCTTTATACAATTATTTTCATTCAGGCAGATGGGTCACCTAAATTACACCCAGAGTGGTACTAACCAATGAGCTCCTGGGGGTGGGACTTCACTCCCACCTCCAGGATCCTCATTAACACACCTGACCATTCCTCGCTGGTACTCCCTCTGATGAAGCAGCAACAGGCTGCGAAACGTTAGGGGTAAAAGCTGTATTGGGCCCAAACGGTAGTGATGGGCAGATGAAGCCCCATGAAGCACTGAAGCTTTTCATCCAATTGGTTCACCCCAACGCGAAGCTTCATGAAGCTTCATTTGCTCTAGCAGGACACCTACTGGACGTAAAAATAATAGCTGGCATGAATTTGAAGAGTGTGGCATTTTGCACACAGCCTGTAAATGTCAACAACAAAAGGAGTGTGTAAAACATGTATATTGTAGTGATGGCAGCATACTGTGTATATTTATAGTGGCAGTATGGGAAATGATTATTTGGAAATGCTTGAAATGGAAATGATCATTTACTGTGAGGTGAGGTGTGGTTGGGGTGTGGACAGTAGTTGTGCTTTTGTAACGTTGAGGTATGGACAGCTACACACTGAGGCTTTGAGCCTCAGTCCTGCCTGTTCACATTTTATTCTGTAAAAACTAAATTTTCACTGCTTTTATGGCCTTTTTAGTGGGGAGAACATAGCTAGGATTTAATGATTTAACAAATCTTTTGAATCCTTTGTCCTCCACAATGCTAAATGGCTGGGAGTCCTCAATCACCATGCTGACCAGGTCTTCATCTATTTGAGATTGTTCTCCTGAGGAAAGACAATAAAGACAAAGCACAAATATAAATATCACACACGTAACTTATAACAGTTGTATAATATTGTTATATCATTTAGTAACATTACTGCATGCTATATTATCATTGCATTTGATGGCTCACCTGGTCTTGCTCCACAATCGGTGTTCCTCTTATTCTCATGCAAAGCTCTGTAGTGCCTAAGCATGGATGTTGTTGTTATATCCCAGCTCCCTGGCACATAGCAAACACTTCACCTTGTACAAAAGTCAAGACAGCTCAACATAAATTGTATTGCACCATCAGTATCATGAAAATACATCTTCTGTAGAAATTTACATACCTTGTTGGGAGGAATAAAATCAAAATGTTCCCACACAGGG
Organism: Diplotaxodon limnothrissa; assembly: GCF_057381915.1. NCBI lineage: Eukaryota > Metazoa > Chordata > Actinopteri > Cichliformes > Cichlidae > Diplotaxodon > Diplotaxodon limnothrissa. The sequence continues at coordinate 40,268,228 of NC_140597.1, read as the reverse complement.
GAGGACATCCTCCTCTTCTTAGCTGGCTCCATTCTCTCCTGACTTTCCTCACTCTCATAAACCTCCAAACGGTCTCCAAACTCTCTCTAACCGCAACTCTCCATCAAACACCCACATTTTGAATGAAGTCTGAGGGGTTTATATCGCTGTCATAGCTCGCGGCAAAGTTCGAACCACTTCATGAACCAGTCACGTGGTACAGCCGGGCAGCGAGGCTTCGGACGTCATCATTTTCAGCTCCTCCCATAAATGAAGCAAGCCTCGATACGCGCTTCGCGGAAACGCCCCCTCCATTACTCGACACAAGCTTCGAAGCCTCGATACAGAACGTCACATCACTACCAAACGGAGCCTTTTTGACTAAACTTTTTGGTCTCAAAGGGTGGAATATAATTCCAACCCTGTGGACTTTTCGAAAATTGGTTTTATTGGACTTAATTTCGTCCGCAATTGGCTTTTTGAGCCTTTTTAAATTTCCTTAATAAAAATTTGGTTTTAGTATGTCAGTGAGGTCTTACCTGGTGTAGAAGCCTGTTTAAATCACACTTTTATTGATCGGAGGCCGGAATCTGTGGACTGGAAGGCCCCCCTCTTTTCTCCTCTCTTCTTTTTGTCATCTTTTGACAAGGAACAGGACTTAATTTATAAACAAAGTGCTTGGGACTCCTTCTACCTGGACAAGCTCACGGACACAACACCGAGAGAGACGGAAAAAGAACTGCTGAGGACCCAGGGTGGAATGGAGCCGAGGCCCAAACACAGGTGAGCCTCATTTACTGACTATGGACTTTTCCTACAGGTTCCAGCGGGCCCAATCCAACTTTCCAGCGAAGTTTAGGGGAGGCCCATCTGCTAGAAAACACCACAATAACTTTCAGAGGGCAGGGGGGGAGGGAGAGGGGGGACATACAGGCTCACAACGTAACCGTAACTCTGTATATCAACCTTTAAGTGCAAATACTAGACAGACTGCAAAAAGTTATTTCAAGCTAATGCAGGCCGTACACCATAAAAACATCATTGATAAAGCTATTCTGACTCAAACTCCCCCTAAGGGAATGGCTAGACAGATTACAAAACTTATGGCATTCATTAGACCTTCCTCCCCCACGGAGGAACTCAGGGAGGCAGTAAATCTGAACACGCAGACATGGCTACAGAATAGCCTCTCCATACTGCAACAACATTATGCTAAAATCGTGTTAGAATATCAATATACAATATGGGATGACACAGCTTTTCAGGTGGCAGCAAACTGGATGATAAAACGCTACAAAGCTAGATTAGCTACAGATACTCTGGGAGCTACTAGGTCCCTATTGATCGAACAATGGGAGGGTTCAGACATCTCTGTTTCCTCACCACTTGTAGATTCTGTGGAAGAGGAAACACCGGAGGAACTAGACCTAGAAAATGAGGAGGAATTTCCACCTCTGAGTCAAGTCAATAAACTAAATCAAACCTCCTTGTATCCTGAGGTTCGGATCATGAGGAACCCCACTACCCGGGATTCACAATCGACTCCCTTACTAGATGACCATGTACCGCTACCACAATTTAATACCACCGGGAGTATTTTGCCAAACCGGGTTATCTCCCCTGTTCTCCCTGATAGCAACCAGCGGTCTACTGAGTTTACTCTTGATCCAAAACCAACAGATGAAAGGCCCCCTGTGCCAATGCCTCCTTCTCACGAGCCTCTTTGTCCCCTCTCAACTTCACATCCAGAATTGATTTTAGGGGGGGAGGGGGAGAGACCTGGGGGACTTGAAGTTAGACCTGTGGCCCCTCAGACTGATGAGGATTTGTTCCAATCCACTACAAATTTGAAAAAACCTACAAATAGAGCAAATAGAAGTGAGATACAAATTAGATCCGATCCACAGAAAAATGTGATTACAACCAAGTTCAATTCACTTCATCTGTCTAAAAGTGTATACTCTAATGTCTCGGTATTACAGAACAGCCCAGAGATACAAACCTGCAGCAAGGGGTCTCAAACGACCAGTAAAACCTTCTCTTCTGCGGTCAGGGCCTCAGCTAATGATGCAGGGACGTCCCCTGGGGGAGCACATAGCATGGACTTGAACTCCATTGGTGAAAGGAGCGTGAGCGGCCTAACGAACTTGGTGGTGAACAACTCCAACATGATGAGGGGGGGGTCGGTAAACCACAGTGTGACTAAACACAAAGGCATGAAGACCCCATCTGACCACAAAAATGACCACCTGGCCGCTCCTCCAACCGAACTTGGCTCCTCCAGGGGCACTGCTCCTGTAACAACAGAAAACAGACAAGAGAGACAGACAGCCACCGAGAACCAACAGGTTGAAAATATTAACCAGTGTCGCCCGACGTATCATAAAGCCCGAAAGGGCAGAAAGATCATAGATTGGGTATTTCGTGGGACTCGACCAGTTTGGTTCCTAGGGGATTCCAATCTAAATCGTGTACCAGCTTACAATAATGATAATATACAAATTGATAGTTACCCAGGGGCTTCATTTTACCACTTTCTCCAGATTCTGGAAAAGACACCAATTCACCCAGATGTCAAATTAGTAGTTTTATCCATCGGAATCAATAACAAGGACCAAGATGCAGATAAAACTTCTAACAAACAATTAAGAATGCTCTACAAACGGGCACAATCTGTTTTTCCAAATGCCGACGTTTTCTTTCCCTTAATTAATTTCTCACCTCTGCTTCCAAAAGAACAACAACAGAATCTAACCAGCATCAACAACTTTGCGATTAAACGATTTCGGGTACTGAACCCACTCCCGGGTGATCAATTTAATACTGTGGGGGATAATATCCACTGGACACCAGAAACGGCCCAAAACATACTGGTAAACTGGTGTAAACAAATTAATCTGGATTTTCAGTAGCTTGCTACCCTAGGCAGGGAGGGACATCGTCTACTGATCTATCATGGAACTCGACTTGTAATGTATTGAATCTGTCTGAATTATTTTGCCCCACGGAAAAGCAAGTGTGCCTATTAGAACGGGGCTTAACCTACATACCAACTCCAAAATCATATGATAGGCTTGGTTTACGGAGAGATCTTCATTTATATCATAGAAGAATCAAACTTATGGATTACTTTTCACAAACCAATTATAAAAACAGAGGTAATACAGAGGCAAAGTTTACCTTGCCGTCTCACTGGGAGCCAACATGGGAACAGATCAGTGGGGAGGTGAAGGAACTCATACAGTCAGACATCCATAACTTTCATCAGTTTCTTCCGTTCATAGATGGAGGGATGGGACGAGCTGAGGAGGAGAGGGAAATAATTAGGGAGCTGCGGGAAAACAAAAACATTGTGATTAAACCTGCAGATCAGGGCAGTAAAATTGTCATCATGGACAAACAACAGTATGTAAGGGAGGCACACAGACAACTTGCAAATACCAAATATTATAGACCAATTGGGGAGAGTTTACAAAAAACGTCCCAAAGTCAGATTTATGCCATCATCAATCGGCTATATTACAAGAAATATATCACCGCTAAACAGCGTGACTTTTTGTTTGGACCTACTTCCCCTCGTGAGAGACAATTTTATTTGCTACCTAAAATCCATAAAGAACCGGAAAGCTGGCCAATACCACATCGGGTACCGTCGGGCAGACCTATAGTGTCTGACTGCAATAGCGCCACTTATAACGTCTCCCTGTATATAGATCATTTCCTGGGTCCTCTCTCTACTAAACATCCGAGCTACTTGAAAGACACCTACCATTTTCTGGAAGTTGTTAGACGATTAGTGCTACCCAGCAATGCTCTGTTATTTACAATTGACATTGAGAGCTTATATACAAACATTAATACGGATTTAGGCTTAAATACAGTACGAAACACCTTTCGTAGGAATCCGGATGCTCAGAGACCGGATGAGGAGGTGTTACAACTTTTAGAACTTTGCCTGAGGTGTAATGACTTTGAGTTCAATGGCAATCGATATCTGCAGGTGGAAGGAACTGCAATGGGGCACAGATATGCTCCCTCTTATGCCAACCTCTATATGAGTGAATGGGAAGCGGGTGCGTTGAGTAAATGCCGATGTAAGCCTCTTTTTTATCTTCGGTTTCTTGATGATATTATAGGAGCCTGGTCACATAGCAGGGAGGAGTTTGATGAGTTTATTAGCGTGTTGAATAATCATCACGGGTCGATTAAAGTAAAGTATACATTAGACGCAAATGAGGTCAACTTCTTAGATACAACCGTTTTCTTCGAGCAGTTAGATGAACAACAGAAGAAAATACTTACTCGGGTATATTTTAAACCAACTGACACCCATGCACTTCTTCATAAAGCTAGCTATCACCCCAAACATACATTCAGGGGAATTGTGAAATCGCAGATCATTAGATTTTACAGAATCTCCTCCCGTGAAACAGACCTCCAGAAGTCCATTATGATTTTGTTCCAAAGCCTCAGACGAAGGGGGTATTCAAAAAGGTTTTTGAGAACAATTAAAAGTAAGACCTTATTGGAATTGGGCTCCAGAGAGGCAGATACTCTCTCACCCCAAGTAGTTAGTCAGGGACAGGGCGGGGCAGAGGAGGATAAGGAAATTTTACCGCTGATCACAATGTACTCTACCTCATACTTACCTTTGAACAGGACTTTCAAAATGAACTTTAATAGAGTCCTAACTGATACACCCCCCTTCCAAAACTGTAGAATAATAGTGGCCAACAGGAAAAATAAAAACCTTAAAGATATGTTGGTTAGAACCAGACTTGGAGGCCACCGACAGGGAAGAACACAAAGCTTAGACCAGCATTTTTTAAATGCAGGGCGATACCTGTTCAACCCACATGGTGGTGCTGGAGCTCCAATTCTGGACAACTTTACACCTAATAGTAGAAATATAGTTTATGGTATCATTTGTGAACAGTGTTTGTTAATATATGTCGGGGAAACGGGTCAAACGCTGTTGGACAGATTGAAACAACACTTGTATAGCATTAGGATAAACAGGTTGAATACTCCCTTAGTCAAACACTTTCAAATCCACTTACCAAACTCCTTGGGTATTCTGGGACTGCAATCCTGTGCATCATGGACGGAGGGACAGAGGAGGAGACATGAGGACCTGTGGATCAGAAAACTAAACACCAAAGCTCCTTTTGGGCTAAACTTCAGATGACATCAATGAATGTTAACTTGCTATTCTCTGTTCTTGAATGTGACAATAAAGATAGTTTTACTGCAGTAGTGTTGCCAGGAGTGTTTAAGCATTTACTTTATTTAAATTACAATTTTAGGATAACCTGTATGGGTCTTACCATGTTATGATATTATAGTCACTTATCACAGTTGGTCTCATTTCCCAAAAAAAAAAAAAAAAAAAAAAAAAATTTAAAACTTACCTGTAATACTTACCTTGACCGCTATATTTCCTCCAAGGAGAGGCATCTAGGTCTGGAAGGTGTGAACTCCAATTGGAGCCTGATTTTTTCTTGTGTTTTTTTTCTTATCTGTGGGAAAATAGCATTTAAATACAAAACATGAGTCAACTGTAAATACCATTAGGAAGACTGATATCATATTAGTATATATACACATATATATATATTTAAATGTGTTTGTTATTTTTTGCAAATATAATGCAATAAGGCATACAGTAAGACCTACCAGGGAACCGATGGAGAATAGAGGCCTCAAGTACAGGGGATACAGGAATAAATGGGTGGAATACTATGAACCTCTGTTGCCAGTGCACCTGAACCGTATTGACGGAATAACAAAAGCTCACGTTCCTAATACCTAACCCCTGTGATGTTGTTTATTCTATTACTCTTGTTCTCTTCTGCTTGCTTTCTTTTTTCTTTCTCAGCAGGTGATCCAGGTGATTGATATATGCATTTTTTTTCTCTGCCCGTTCTGTTGGTTTTTGTCTTTTGCCCTTCTCCCCGTCCCTCTTCTCAGCTGTTTCTCTTTCCCTCTTTCTTTCTCCCCTTCTTTCCCCCAGTCAAGTCTGTCCCGTATTCAGTAAGTGAAAATAAAATAAACAATAAAAGGTGAATCAAATGGACCATTACGGCAAGGCTGGGATGGTCAGTTTGGTAACGTAAATCCGTTGGGCATCTTTCTTTGCCTTTAGACAACAATTCTGATGGCAAAAGAGCCAAACGGGACAGGCCAAAAAAAAAAAAAAAAGTCAGCGTTGATCAGCGCAGTGTCCCTGGCTTTGTAGTCCGTAATGGTGCGTAGTCCGTGCCACATACTCCGTGTGTCGCCCTGATGGAAGTGGGACTCCACACGTTCCCGGTACCGGCGTTTGGCATCTCTCACCGCGCGCCGTATGAGGCCGCTTTGTAGGCGCTCATATCGCCAGTGGCGAGACCCGCGTTGTAGGAGGCGGTCCTGGCGTTTACTGCAGTGCGGATCAATCTGTCCATCCACGGTTTCTGGTTTGGGAATGTGGTGACTCTCGCAATGGGGAGGGAGGGATTAGGTGTAGCACACTTATATATAATTTTTTCAGGAAGATAGTTCAGATGAGGTTTTATTGGATGCATTATTTATGAAAGATTTTATTGGTCCTTTAACTTTTTCCCCCTTGTTTTGTATCTGGCCTGGCTAAACATAGACGCCTCCACCACACGGGAAGATATATGACACAATCAAGGTAAATCACAGTCTAAACAGACAAACTATAGGGGAGATGATGAGAAATGTCCCAAATTGGGACAGGGCGGTCCAAATATGAGTAATATCTCATGGTACCGCACAGATCCCCTTTAATCTAATACATTAATAAAGTGATACCTTAATTGAGGCAGCATAGTTTAAACTAACATTGCTGCCACTGAAAGAATTAGTCATGGAGTCGTGTGGGTGTATTATTAAAGGAGGATGCTGCCACATTGAGCAGAGGGCTAGACTGTCTTAAGGGATGTAATTTGGCTAGTTGGCCTTTAGGACCACTTAGGACGAATAAATCTAACTGAAAATCGTCCGGTAATGAATATAGTATCCAGATTGACAGCTTCATCAGAGCGGGTCTTCTAGATCTACACAGGACGGCCTGGCAGATATTGGAGGAGTGATTTTTTTTGTTGAGGGAATATGTGTAAAGTTTTTTAATGCAATTTGGTGTAAAGAGGGATGAGATAGCTTTGTTTTTATTATTTATTAACAATTTTATCCAGTTTTATTGTTTTTATAGTTTTTTCATAGTATAAATGTAGCCAGCATTGGAGGCTAAATTCTGATACTGACGGGTGGGCTGATCTTCCCTTACTTAGGAAAGTACTAACATTGAGGTGTGAATAAAGAGTTCAACTAAAACTAATGTAGTGTGAGTGCTGTGTTTACTAACAGCTGCATGGACTCTGGTGTTTACTAACACACAAATAAAACAAAAAATGTCATAAAAACCTGAATTCTGTGAGGGTGAGATTCCCCTCATAGAGGTGAGGGAGGATCGGCTCACCTGTTGGAGATAAGTCTAGTTAATTCTTTTTATGTTTTGTGCTTATATATTAAGCATTTTAGATTTTTTTCCCTACTGGTTGCATTAATAGAAAATGGGGACAAAAAGCGCTGTATTCCCCTTATATTGCACACATAGTAAGACTCGAGCATCAGATGGCTAAGGCTGACACAGCAGGACGCAGGAGTCAAACAAAGGAGGAACATATAAACAACACTGGGACATTGAAGGGAGAGTAAGGGTCCAGTCGGCCGCTAGGACCGTGCACCTAAGCTTAAAAAAGCATAACTAAGCCACAATTCCCTAATACCTAACCCTAACAGTGTTATATGTTTAAAAGTAATCTAGTCAGTTTTGAAGATTAACAAAGACTAACACTGAGCAGTGCTGATTTTCTAACACTGGAATATTTCTAACATTTTGAGTTATTTTCCAGTGTTAGAAAATCAGCACTGCTCAGTGTTAGTCTTTGTTAATCTTCAAAACTGACTAGGTTACTTTTAAACATATAACACTGTCAAAAGTGTTAATTTAACACTCAGTGTTGTATTTAACACTCAGAGGAGTGGACCCATATAGACACTCTCTAGTGTTAATTTAACACTGGAGATTTTGCTGTGTACAGTATTTAGATTTACAAACCAAACTGTTGTCCTTTAGAGATCTTTAAATACATATACATGACAAACACTCATCAACCACAATATTGAAACTATTGACAGTAACCCTAACGCTCCAACATGGTTTTTGTTATGGACTAGCTGCAGTTAGCACACAGGAATAGAGAAAAATACATTATCCTTATATTACTAAACCCACAAGGTATGAAAGGCCAAAGTCAAATTTATTTATATAGCACATTCAACAACAACAGCAGCAGCACCTAGTGCAGCACCTTGGTTGAGCAACCAAGGTGCTGTACAATTAAGATAATCAAAAGAAATAAAAACATAGGAAGACATGATAAAAATTAAGAAAAAGAATAATAAAATTAGAAGATTTGAGTAAGAAATAAGATAAATTCAAGCCAAGGAATAAAGTGGGATTTCAGGCAGGTTTTGAAAGTGTCTAATGTTGGGGAGGTCCTAATGTGAAGGGGCAGTTTGTTCCACAATTTAGGAGCAGTCACAGCAAAGGCCCGATCTCCTCTGTGCTTTAATCTGAACCTCGGAACAGCCAGGAGCATTTGATCCACAGACCTCAGTCATCTTGCAGGAGTGTACCAGCTCAAAGATCAGAAAGGAATGAGGGTGCTGACCCTTAAAAACAAATAATAAAATCTTAAAATCATTTCAAAAACTAACTGGCAGCCAGTGTAATGGTGAAAGTATGGGAGATATGTGTTCTTGCTTGCGTGTGCCAGTTAGTAACCGTGCTGCAGGGTTTTGGACCAGCTGCAGACGGCTAACTGATGACAGATGAACACCAGAGTAAAGACAATTACAATATTCGAGTCAAGATGAAATAAAAACATGGATAGCCTTCTCAAATTTTCTGAAACAGAGAAATGGCTTCACTTCAGCAAGTAGCCATTCTCTTTCAGTACAAAACGTCATTGTTCCATGTGTTGAGGGGTTTTTTTTTTTTTCATTCCTTAATGATAATTTTGCTAAGTTTTTACCAATTTATGTATGTTAATGTGTGGAAAGCTAATTAACAACTGCCAGCGCACATGCAACTGTGTAAAAATAGTTTGACTGAATTAGCAATTTTCTTTTCATTCAAGAATTGTAGCATGTGCCAGTATCGGTACTTGTAAAAGAACAAGCAAAGCCACATGTGAATGCAAGATGCAAGCTGTGACTGGCTACTTCTATACTTCTGACACACCACCAAGCCTGTTTACTCAGAATGCACAGGAATTTGGGCATCAACAGGACACAACAGCTCGGCACGCATGACATGGCCTCATTTTGCTTCAGTTAATGTAGAACTGTACAAAAAAGCAAAACTTTTTAAACACACAACTAAAACTTTTTCTAAGGAGGCCTGATTTAATCTTACTGTCACTGCCACCAGATATTTGGTCAGAGCGCCAGACACTCATGTGTGACTGAGGCGATAAGAAAAAAGACAAGACTCATTCAGACCACACAAACACATTGCTGCCGAATTGTTGCTGAAATGTGGTGGTGACTACTAAATGTTGCTGACTGTGAAACATCGACCATAAACATGCATAAACAATTTATTTTTAAGTTATTTGTTTATAATTTTACTTACAATAAAAGAAGTCAGCACAAATCATGATAAGACCACAACTTACTAAAAATATAACAACTCCTGTTACAATTACAATTGATACATAAAAGTAACTGCCTTTATTTGGTGCTGTCTTAGAGAAGCATAACTGAGCTTTCACTTAGTTTTATTTGCACCAATCAGAGGTGGAGCATTGCTGGCCCAACATGTTTGTGATAACAAACACTCCACCTGCTGGTGAGTCATTAAATTCTTGTAACTGATAAAATGTAAATAGTTTGATATGATATGCTAGTCTTTTATTTGTTATTTTATTTGTAGAAATTGATTTGAGCTTACATGTGATTAACCATTATGTGTGTTGAGGTTATTTTGGTCCTTAATTTTTAATACATTCTGTTACATCGGGGGATCTTACAACACTTTCTTACCATTGGTTATAGCCCACTCATATCTAAAACAATACCTCCTCCTCTTTATGTGAAAAGCAACTGCATCTCAGTGTCATCTCACTCATAAAGCCAGAACATTAAATTCTTGTAACTGATAAAATAATGGCTGGTGTGTACCAAAAAATTGTTATTTAACTATTATTATTTCTTAAAATACTTACATTTTTATTTATCTCTGCAAATTATTTTTTACATTCTTGAACTCTAACACACTAAATTAAAAAAATTAATATTTCATTAAAAATGTGTCACATAGCCTTTTACCTGGCACCTTAATGTTTTAATTTGCTGAATCTGAGTAACAATGGTTAAAGACTAGTCCTGAGTCGTCGTCCCCCCCCCCAGTTATTGATCCCAAAATATTAAAAGTCACAATTGCTAGGTTTCACTGCTAACACTGCAGACTAACCAGTGCTTAATCTGGTGATGGATTTTATTGGTTGTGATGCAGTGCTCATAGAGCTCTTATAAGCCCCCTGGTGGAAAATACTCATGCAGTAAGACAAAGATTTGATTTATCCCAAGCTTAAAATTTGTCAGGAAACAGTGCTAACCACTGTGCAACTGTGCTGCACTGTACTTTAAAATCAAATTAAGGCTGATTTCAAAAATTTAGAACTAGAAGAGCTGAACAAGATTGTTTCTAGTTAACCCAAAACATCTTTTGTTATGAGACTATTTTTGAGCATCAGAGGTACTTCACCTTTACACCTTTCAAACTTTGACATGTGCACAAATAATTTTTCAAGTGAAAATGCAGAAAAAACTGATAGACTTGATTATTTGTGTGTAACATCTCTTGCACTGCTTTTTACAGCTGCAAATCAAGGCCAAACATAATCTCATTCATCTTTCCAGCTAACTTCCATAAGAGAAGACGCGCTCAATGGGTGTGACTTTTATCAACTCAGGAACTGGTTAATATTAACTTAAGTTATGAACCATAAAGTTAAACAGTGTGGCTTTGTGACTGTGAAGATAAATTCCTTCCCACCACACCTTGTATGTCTGCGTCTACAATGAGCAAGTCAGCAGCTGCTAGGACCAATCCCTTTTCTAGGAGGGCTTACTCTCCACTTTGCGTTTCAAGAGCACAGCAAGAGAATGAGCAAAGTATACAGTTTTTAATTCAAATACCATGGCAAAGCAATGGCATATGGTGTGTCTTTGGATCATATGGCATTTTCAGACCTCAAATGTTACAGCTTTCAACCTGGACACGGAGAATGTACTGCAGAGAAATGGAGATCCAGGCAGCCTGTTTGGATTTTCTGTTGCCTTCCACCAACAGCTCAAACCTGCCAGAAAGAACCTGTGAGTGAAAGCAAAACAATTTGTAAGTTTGGAATTAATCAAACGTTTGTCTTACTGCTTGGTATTTTCCACCAGACTGCTGGTAGGAGCTCCACGAGCAAAGCATCAGAACCAGGTGAATGTTACAGGAGTTGTTTACAAGTGTGATCTGACTACAACATCTAAGAGCTGTCAGCCCATTGAGTTTGATGATAAAGGTTTGTGTACTTTGTCTGAAGCTATATTTATCATTGTTTTATGGTAGCAAGTTTATAAGTGTTTAATATTCAATACAGTCCGCTTGACAGTGCCACTCTTGCTTGTTATTCACATGCATTTCTTAAAGGAAAATTACATTATGCACACCACAAAGAACCACATACAAACAATATAAAACACTTACCAGCTTAACAGCTATTGTATGCATCAAAGTTATTGCCATGTAAGTAAAATATAACATAAAATATTCGTATGAGTGTGTTTGATATCGGACAGCGACTGTTCATTGTACATGCTGATTGAAAATGGTTATGGTTTTAGGGTAGAAACTGTCCATGAATTACTTGGTCCAAGTTTTTAGTGACATGCGGTGACTGCCTGAGGACAGAATGTAAAACAGGTGATAGCCAGGTGGAGAGCAGTCTTTAACATGGTGTTGGGCTCTGGAACAGTTGCATGTGATTGCAATATGTTAGAGAGAACAAAGGGGGCAGCCAATGACTATTTCGACTGTGCTGATGGCTTCTATAGATCTTTATTAGTTATTAAGCAGCTAGCATAACACAATGTGAGACAGTATGTTTATACACTCTTGTGTGGTAAAAGCTCACTAACAGCTTTCCCTTGGTGACTTTTCTTCAACATTTTCATAAAGTGCAAACATTGCTGTGGTTATTTTGTCAGCGTCTTTGATGTTGCTGGCCCGAGAATCTTTCTTGTTGTATGATTTCACCTTCTTTACAAGCAGACTCATCTGCTGAAACAAGTCCAACTACAGTGGTGTTATATGCAGTTTAAATAAAGAGTTGGTAGGACAGACTGTGTGTAGTCTAAATTGTATAGAGAGCACAGTATTAGGCTGAGAACACAGCACAGTGTGGGGAATTAGTGCTGAGTGAGATAATGAAAGAGAGGTGGTGACTACACATTTTGTCAATGGTTTGCAAGAAAACCTTTGATGGAAGTTCAGGTGTGAGAGTGGAAGTCCAAATTTGCTGATCAGCAAAGTGACTAAAGCCAAATGACCCCCTGTGAAAGCTGGTTAGCTGTCCAGTTCGGGCAGTCACCCCCAGAGTGAGTGCAGCTGGTCTGTATGTTCAGACTGTCAACTGAAGGCTTTTTTGCTTCAAGGATAACAGGGGCTGGTGATAGCCAGGGTGAGAGATGGGCATGTGCAAGAGACAAATTAAAGTTCATAAAGACAGGCATGATTTGGTTGAGTGCATTCTTGGGTATTCCATCAGAGCCAGTAATGATTGAAAACAACCAGTGTCTGCATAGGATTATCTCTGAATGCACCACATACTGAACCAGAAGCAGATAAACTGCAGCAGAAGACCACACTGAGTGCAGCTGACAAACCTGCGATTTTTGAGTGATGCCATCATGTGGCCCAAAGTTTGCAAGAAATATTTTCAGTACTTTTCACAATATATGCCAAAATGGATTAAGACAGGTTTGAAGGCAAAACAGAGTGCAACCTGGTACAAGCAAGGTGTAAGAAATGAAGGGGCCAGTGAGTGTATATTTATATCGCACCCACCTTGTCATGATCCTGGGTCCTTTTGGCCCAGCATTTTGTGTTTTCTCTTCTTCCAATTTTGGTTCTGTTCTTCCTCTGGTTAGTGTTTACTCTGTTCTACCCATGTGTTCCTGTATCTAGTCCGCGTTTCTTAGTTTGTGTCCTTTCATGTGTAAGTTCCTGTTTTATTGTGTAGGTCTGCGTCTTATGTGAGTGTTTTCAGTTTGCCTCCCTAGTCTCGTCACGTTAATCACTCGCAGCTGTGTTCCCCACCTGTGTGTAATCTCCCTGTGTTCTCTGAGTGTATTTAAGTTGTGTTTTCTGTCATAGTAGTTGCTGGTTCGTCTGTGTTGTTTCCCCTTGGTCTCCCTGCATCTCTCCATGTGTAGTTCCCCGGACCTCCCTGCATCTTCGTTTCTGGTTTGTTTTGTTAGTTTTACCCAGTTTAGGTTCCAGTTTCATGTTCCCAGTGCCTTTGTTGTTTGTTTTTCCCTTCGTTAATAAATACTCACCTGCACCAGAACTGCCGCGTCCTGGGCCCTATTTCAGGAAGCCGGTTTAGTGCAAACTCTGAGTAAGTATACCCTGAGTTAACGGAAACTCTGGGTTTTCGGTTTCACAAAGCGAGTTTAGATTAATTCTGAGTGAGTTACTATGACGACACACGCCGTGAAGCTAACCTGCCCCCTAGCAGGTTTACTTCAACTAACCCTGACGTTCTCCACCTCTTTGTCAGAAACCTGACTGTAGGAAGTGTCAGACATGGCGTGCCCCTTCCTTGAAGAGCCAGTAGATGTTGAAGCCCAAATTCTCCACAGAGCTCTCCGCCGGGAGAGAGTGATTAGAGCGCGTTCGGACATTTTATCATTTCCTGATGATTTTCTGTGTGAACATTACCGTTTTTCAGCACAATCTATAATTTATTTGAATAACATCCTCAGGCCTAATATTGCTCATGTGACACATCGCGGACATCCTCTCAGTTCTGTACATATTATTTGTATTGCACTTCGGTTTTTTGCAAACGGGAGCTTTCTGTATAATATTGGTGACGCTGAGCACGTTTCCAAGGCTACCGTCTGTCGGGCAGTCAGGAATGTTACAGTTGCACTGAAACGTCTCCTGTACTCGTCTGTGGTGTTCCCCGGTCATAGACCCACAAGATTCATCAAAGAGGGATGCCACAAAATTGCAGGTATCAGGATGAACGAAACTTAATTCATGATGTGGTGATATTTGAACTACTACTTAAATTTTACATTTATTCTCACGGTTCCCAGGCGTGATTGGCTGTATAGATGGCACTCACATTCCAATCATTGCTCCTTCAGTAAATGAAGGAGACTATGTGAACAGGAAGTCTTTCCACAGCATTAATGTGCAGGTACATAGTTCCCTGTAGCATTTCAAACTAACAAATTATTTCATTATAGTAATGGATGCTAATTTGTGTTCTCTGCACTGTGAAGATCATATGTGATGCTGCCAACATTATCACAAATGTGGAAGCCAAGTGGCCAGGCTCTGTGAGTGGTGGTGGTGGTGGAGGACCCCCACCTGTTTTTCGGGCCTCCGCTTTTTTTCTGTTGGCTATAACGGGTCACATTCGAACATACAGAGTAAGCAAATATGTACTTGTAATGTGCTCAGATAATTTCAATAAGTGCTTACAGAGGGGAAATTAATGTAGCCTCTAACTGCAATCGATTTACATCGGACAAACAGACCAAGCACTATGGCTCATAATACAATTACACCTTACCTGTTTGGACTATATTTTTATATTTCATTTTTACTTGCTGCCAGGAACGTTTGGGGCCTGTTGGGTTGCACCTGCGCTCAAATCACATCACAAAATCAAATGTATAAAATAAAAAATAAAATAAAATAAAATAACGTGTTAAATGGGTGGAAATCCCTAGATCAATGTTTAAATTGACACTCACGCATTGACTCTGTCGGCTTTGTTTTGCCATGCATGCTCCCTTTCTTTTGCAGCTGAAGCTGTGTTACTTTTTTCTGCGGAATTTGCATGTTATCGGCATATGCTGCCATCAGAATTTCGGCCTCAAGCGCTGTAAGATACATTGACCGCGCCTTCTTTCCCTCTGTCTCCATGGTGACTCGCTTAATCTGTGCTCCACTAATCAGGGCTTTATGTATCCTCGTGCGCGCGCTTAACTTGGGGTTAAAGCAACTCCGCGTTGACTGAACTAATTGTTATCAGCCTTTCTGAAACCGAATATTCGGGGTTACTCAACCCTGAGTATCATTTTTCACTCTGAGTTTTCTAAACCGGCTTCCTGAAATAGGGCCCTGGTCCTAAATATTCCACACGGCTTGCCCCGGCAAACCGTGACACACCTAAAACACTGTGCAGCAAAGTTATTAATTTAAACTCCTGTTTAATAGTCCAATACCATATATAACTACTTAAAATTGTGCCAAAATGTAAAGAAAAAGAAGAGAAAACACATGCCAACACTTGCTCAAATTTCATTGTCAATATTTACTGAAGCGTTTAAGTGCAAAATAGAACAAGATATCTGTAGAATTTATCTCTAATGCTTTAAACAAAAGGCTGTTGTAAGGGTTTGGGGACCTAAGCAGCAAAGTATATTTATTTTGCTGATATGTTGTTGTATATAGCATTCGTATTCTATTTTTATCTTATTGTATATTTTTATTCTATTTTATTCTACTGTATATAGTATATTATTTTATTCTATTCTGTACAGCTGTGTACTGTATTTATTCTTATTGTATTCTAATTTTTGCGTCATAACTTTTGCACTGTCCACTTCCTGCTGTGACAAAACAAATTTCCCACGTGTGGGACTAATAAAGGTTATCTTATCTTATCTTATAACTCATTTAATGTAAATCTGTTTCTGGGAAGTAATCATAAAACTTTCTCTCAACTAAACAATAACAGAGTGAGCTCAACTATCTGGTTTTACAGAGCTCCTCAGTAGTAAAGGCATAAATAACCAGTGGATGGGAGTTAGAGTCACGAGCCAAGGTCCTGGTAAAAATGTAATGGTAAGGAATGCATTCAGATTTTAAAGGACATTTTAAGAAAGTCAACATCTTTTGTAAATCTAGCCTCCTTACCTTTTAGACTTGTGCGCATCACTATCAGGATTGGGACATAACCCCAGGTCTTTACGTTCCTCACCTGCTGACGGGTCAGTGCTACCTCTTAGGAGACGACCTGAAGGTGGGGGAAGAAGAAAGGAGCTGGCGGAGGGTCGTTTGTGATAGAGAACACTTAACAAGACGTCAAAAGGACCACGACTGGTTTGCCTACTGCCAGCAGGGTCATGGAGCATCTTTTGCAAAGGATAACATATCCCTTCTATTTGGAGCACCAGGAGCTTATCAGTGGAAAGGTACATTAGAGCTTAGCAGTCGAGTGGTTTGGCAAAATATATTCACTTATTCATGTTTTTTTTTATGTTTCATGTTGTTTTCACCCAAATGATCCTGCTCAAAGGAATAGTAAGAATGGAGGTTTTGGACAATCTGGACATCTACAGTGTGGATGCTCGCGAGACTGGAAATATTGACGATTTTAACCCAAAACTCATTCCTCTTAAGTCAAACAGCTACCTGGGTCAGTTTCTTCTCTCTTGAATACTGGTTAATGGTCAAGCAAATGTTAAAATTAAGATATAAATTTTAGTGGTGTCAATGGATAAAACTCTTACAAAGTGAAACATTACAGTGAAACAGCATCATCCTGTACTATCCAGGATTCTCCATTGACTCTGGAATGGCCCTCATCAGGAAGGGCGAGCTGACAATCGTATCAGGAGCACCCAGAGGAGGTTACAGCGGACAGGTGGCATTTCTGAAGGCAGACCCTATGGCACAGAGAAATCTGTCTGTGGAGCTGGTCCTCTCTGGACCAGGCCTGGCCTCCTCCTTTGGCTATGATTTGGCAGTGGTGGATCTCAACAGTGATGGGTAGGTTGAAGATTATGTCCATTAAACCACAGCCAGTGAAACAGGAAATATAACAGGTATGCACAGACACAAGCTTAACACCAAGACATCAGACATGGCAACAAGGAGGGAACACAAAGCTGTAGGACCAGGGCAGGCACAGAGATGCAGAACAGAAGGAACTCAAAATACTAAACCTGAGAACTAGAAATACTAGAACAGAAACCAAAATATTAATAGTGACAACCCTGAATAACAAATAATCAAGAAACACAAATAAAAAGGCTACAAAACACTGGGTCACCGACCCAGGACCATGACAATATTTTTATTGGTTGGTTCGTCCAACCCATCTATCTTCAAATTTCATGATGATAATCACCCATGTCCATGGTTCCCCTCATTGATTTATCACTAGAGTTCATTTCAGATTTAAAAATAAAGGGTTCCTGGGTGAGGTGTTCTGGGCATGTCCTACCGAGAGGAGGCCCCAGGGCAGACCCAGGACACGCTGGAGACATTATATCTCTCGGCTGGCCTGGGAACGCCTTGGTGTTCCCCCGGACAAGCTGGAGAAGGTGGCTGGGGAGAGGGAGGTCTGGGCTTCTCTGCTTGGGCTGCTGCCCCCGTGACCCGGCCCCAGATAAATGAAAGAAGATGGATGGCTGGATGGAAATAAAGGGTTCAGTCGGAGTATCTAATAGCAAAGATGCATTTCATGAAAAAGATTATAGATTTCTCTTTCTCTAAATTCAGAGAGCTGTCATGCTAACATCGTGAATTTTACACTCAAACACACATTATTCATCACAGATTAGGAGGTACACAGTCAATATAACTTTCTGTTTCTATTGCTATTCAGTAGTATTCATAGTAATTGGTTTTATATTGTGTTCTTTTGCTGCATGCAGGTGGGATGACCTCGCTGTGGGAGCACCGCAGTTCTTTGTCAAAGATGGCGAGGTTGGAGGAGCAGTCTATATCTATATCAATAACAAAGGAAGAAACTGGGAGAATATTGTTCCAGTCAAACTTCTCGGACATAAAGACTCCATGTTTGGCCTCGCAGTAGAAAATATTGGAGACATCAATCAAGATCATTATGGAGGTTGTAACATTTTAACTATGTTTACAGAATATGAAAAAGTCACTAAATAACAATAGATAATATTACATACCCCAACCGCATTCACTACTGGGTAAACCACATCGAGTTATGTCATAAAATACACAAATGTAATAAACCACACTCATCCTCAGCACACAGCAGGAGTGTTTTATTGCTTATGAATTGGACTTTAAATTTGTAACAAATAGGACGTCTCATATCTTCTCAAAGTAACTATCAGGGTTTCAATTTAAGCCCTAAAAACAACAGGAATTAAAAGACACAAAAGACAAGTGATACATGGAGTATACTGTCATTTCTGAAGATTTGTTATGTTAATTTCCAGTTTGGACTCTTCTAACTTGCCTTTGCATGATTAACAAATACTACACAGTATCTTAGCCTTCCTAGATGCTATTTACCAACAAATTACTTAGGGATAGGCCCTCTCTTTGACATCATACAGACCCAAGAGTAGAAAAAAAAAAGAAGCATGAAACAGAGTGGCTAAAGCAGTCTGACACTTCAGTCTTGGCTCACAGAGATGACTTTAGCCATGTTAAAAAAGAGGATGTTAAAAAAAAAAAAAGAGGATCTACTATTGTAGGTGCTCTTTAAATGCATTTTTGGATAAACCCCCAACTTTGTTGTCTCTGTGTTGTCACCATGATTTGTATTAGTGTTTGCCTGTGTTGACAGATATTGCAGTGGGAGCACCGTATGAGGGCTCTGGACTTGTATACCTTTACTATGGCTCTCCAGATGGTGTCAACAGAGAGCCTGGACAGGTGAATTTGCTGAGCTTCCTCAACATCAGCGATTAAATTCAATAATATATGAATATTTACAATACAAAAAAACTTAATATCTTATCTTTATATCTTTTCTTGTTTAGATAATTTCATCACAATCAAAGAAAGTGAAACTGTTTGGATATTCTCTGACTGGTAACCTGGACGTGGATGATAATCAGTATCCTGACTTGGCTGTTGGATCTCTCTCTGATTCCATTTTTGTTTACAGGTGTATATATAGAGAGAGAGTTACTGCATAAGCACAAGATAAAAAGTAACCAATGATAAATGCATCCCAGCACTTAATTTTCTTTTTTTTATTTATACTTGAAGCTCAGTTTAATTTTATGTTAAAACAATTTCTCTATTCTGGATAGAAGCTAACCCCGAGCTCAGTTTTATTTTAATAGACACATTTTATCATTCTGATCATTTTATTCTAATCATATTGATTTACTTTTTTAAAACAAATATGCTGTATAAATACTTTTAAACATGCACAATAATTTATTAATGGTTCACTTTCTGACAGAACAACTTCAATTCCACAAACCACTACATGTAGTTTCAGTGTTTTAAATTCCTCTCTGGTTTTGATTCTATAAATATGAAGGTACAGAAAGTCTCATTAGTGATTTTCTTTCTCATATATGTTGCAGAGCAAGGCCAGTGGTCACCGTCGGCACCGCTCTTAAGATTGCACCAAATGAAATAGACATCGCAAAGAAACGATGTGATGAGCAAATATGGTAAGATGTTCAAAAACACTAATTATAACATGCTCTATCTGCAACGCTGTTGGGTTTTAATCGAACATGTCTGCACAAACTTCAAGTTTTTTTGCAGTCGAAGCATGTTTTACCTACACAGCACATCCTGAGTCGTTCAACCCTAAACTGAGTAAGTTTTCTTCGTTTAGTATTCCTTAAATCCATGGTTTGGAGGAATAGTAAAGGCTTATTATACGACCTTGATATGTGTACAATTTTGAGGACTAGAAAAATACATATATGTTCCCAGGCTATAAAAGGTACATATTTGTAGCATTTATTGTAGATTTTATGGTAAAATCTCAGGAGTTTGATCAAATACAAAACAATATCTTTGATGGTTTATTGTTCATTGACAATTTAAGTTAACTGAAAAAAGTAATGCATTCTGATACATTTGTTCTCTTTTTGACATGTTTATTGGTGCTAATGTGATGCAAAGGATAACAATGGTGCCAAGAAAGTTCTGGGATAAAACCTTCCTGTACCTGCTCTAGTTTGCATTTAGCATTTAAAGAATAATAGCTGGTCAATTTAAGTTGTACTGTGTAATTGTGTAACATTAGGTACATGTTGCTGTACATATATATGGGTGTGCTATAATCAGTTATTTACAGTAGTACTAATACTATGTTAACTGGAGTCAGTTGTTTCTAATCTGTTGAATGTACTTATCTATATTACAGTGCTCAACTTTACTTCTGATGCTGATTATGAGATGAAAAAATCAAGAGTCAGGGTCAACTTTATGGATTCATCTCAAGGAAAGCTGGAGCTGTCTGGTCAAGGGAGACAGGCCTGTCACAAAACTACGCTCCGGCTTTTGGTACTGTTTCATTTCGTTAGAAGACATACAGTCTCATAATGCTGCTTGATTTTCAACACTTTCACTTCACTTAGTCATATTGGACTTTGCAGAAAGTTACTTTAAAATGAAAATGTTTAAAATGTAGTACAATTTACAGAGACTAATAACATTTGTCATTAGGTGTTATACAAAACCTTGTGGGTAAAAAAACAAAATCACATTAAATCACAGCAAAGCTTTTTCGTTCCAGAGAAATATCAAGGACAAGCTGCAGAATATTCCTATCTCTGTCACTGTGTCTCTGAGCTCCAGTCAGACAACCAGTGCTAGTGCGGATCAGCTCAGTTTTACTCCTGTCCTCAACCGCTACCAGCAGAAGACCACTTCCTCAGAGGTAGAAATGAGTTTATATGCAGTTCTAGTCAAATTTATTCAAATTTTGCTGGGTGTATGAAGACTTAGAGAGTAAAGTTTTTTGAATGAACTCACGTTTTTGCACATTACACCTGCATGTGCATTTAGTTAAAATATAATCAAAATCAAAGTTGCAGGATGTTTATGTAGCAACATCAGTATCATTAAGAATCAATCTAATACTAATGTGTTTTATTTACTAGTTGTACAGTGTGTAAACTGTACAGTTAACTGGCTTCAGCTGCAATGTCTTTGCAACTGTGGTCAGAAATATACACATATACTCAAGTTAAATTAAAAATGGTTGGTTTCCTGAAGACTGGTGGGTTAGCTTAAGACAAAAAAATACTGTATTTATTTCAAAGACCCTCAGGGGGACCTGAGCATAGATGTATCAGACAGAAAATAATGAACACAACACAAAAAACAAAACTTAAATGAGCCTGTAGCATACTTAGTGTCAGTTTCACAAGAATAAAACTGTAACAATATCAACCCATAGATAAGGTAAATCTGGTGTATAAAGGGGCCTATATGACATCCCCAATGTTCATGCAAAGGTGGGTCGATTCAGTTGAAGAGATATATTTCCTCTCATCTTCCAAGTATCAACCGGTGATTTGTGTCACATTTATTTTAATCCCACTGACCATTTTCAGTGTTTGAACAAGTTGAATAACCGACTTAAATTCAGAAGGTATCAGAAGTGAAATACAGAATATTACAATTAAAACTAGAATGCTCTTGACTGTATCTTTCTGTTTACTGCAGTTATTGAAATTGTGTGAATTAAAGCCCTTAACTCTGTTGTTGTGACGGATATGAACAGAATCCTGGAACCTAGCTGAAGCTTTATTAGAGAAGAGTTTCTTCTCTTTTTTTAACAGATCGTTCTAATAAATAGAGGCTGTGGCAGTGACAAAATTTGTCAAAGTAACCTGGACTTACAGTACAAGTTCTGTTCCAAAAAAACTCAAGCCGGTCAAGATGTTTTCAAATCACTGGCCAGGTAAACCAAAAATATCAAAGCTCAAAAATAAAGTCTTTTTTTTGGAAACCAAAACATGCGACCCCTCAGCCAAAGCTGCATTAACTTTTACTGTCACTCCTTTAGTGAGGATGGTGTTGCGGTCATCACTCCATCAGATGAAGACATAGCTTTGGAGATCACTGTGACTAACAAAAACGGGGACGATGCACACCAGAGTCGTTTGGCCATTACACTCCCAGACATAGTGCGCTACTCATCCTACTCGACCACTGCAGTGAGTACAGAAAAGCTGGTTTTCCCCTCGTTAGATCGTATGTTTTACTCCATGAATCCATATCCTGTTCCTTATGCTTCACTTTTAGATTCCAACTTTGATTTTCTACTTCCTACTTGTTGTGTTACTCTAAAATGTGATGGACAAAATATATTGTAATATTTTAATGATACTTTTGGTAATTTTGGTACTCCAAAATTTGATGTCATCTCCCAGGACTTTTTTATAATCACTGTATATTTATAGACAATGAGATTGCCTGCTTGTTTCCTCAGGAAAAACAAGTGAGTTGTACAGACAACAGGATGCCAATTGCCTGTGACCTGGGAAATCCACTCCAAAGAGATGCTGAAGTGAGTAGCGTTGCTCAGTTTCTTCCACATCTGCATCACTATTTGCATGTTTGATGGTTACTTTGTTCCTTTCAGGTAACGTTTTATGTCATACTCACAACTTCTGGCCTCACGTTGAGCACAAAATTGATTAACATCACTTTACAGCTGGAGACGTAAGTAGGCTGATCTGAAGGGATTATGTTACTAATCAGTGATCAGTGGAATGTAAATGACATTCAGTAAGCAAAACGAATAATTTACAAATAATCTTGGTTCTTCCTGCGATGTAGGACGAGTGAGCAGACCATAAAGCCAATACAGGCCTTTGCCAAAGTTGTTTTTGAGCTGCAGTTGCAAGTGAACGGGTGAGTTCTCCTTTAAATTAAAATTAACATTGCTTGTTCCATTTGTCATCTTAAAAATGACTGATTTGGCTTGAAGGATTTAAAAATGACTAATGTAATATCATAACGTGTTTCCTCATCAGGATCGCTAGACCTTCTCAGGTGTCAATTGGTGATATTGTAAAGGGCGAAAGTGCGATAAAATCTGTGGATCAAATAGGAAACTCAGTTCAGTATGAATTTAGGGTAAGGTGATATTTGGTACTAAACTTTAAATGAATCCTGCTGGTTATTTTTTTCTCATGGGTCCAAGAAAACATGCACTGTTTCTCTAATAGATAACGAATTTGGGCAGACCTCTGAAGCATTTTGCAAATGCATCACTGAGCATCTACTGGCCAAAGGAGAACTCTGTAGGAAAGTGGCTTCTCTACTTGACTCACATCACCAATGATGGTGTGCATTCTGTCCCCTGCTCACCTGTAGATGAAGTCAGTCCACTTAAACATGTAAAGGTAAGGAAATCCTGTCATTGTTGAAATGTAAGCAATGCTTTAATGGCAAATTAACATCTAACCGGATCATGTCTGATACCAAGGGCTGGCATGACACAGCAAGAAAAAGACGTGAGGCTGAACATAAAGCCCTCTCAACTGATGGATTCACATTTCTTCCAACAAAAAGAAAATATAAAACACTGGTAGGAGAATAATATTTTAATTAAAATTAAACATTAATTATAATAAATTAAAATGTTGCAGCAGTTTCCTTTTACTGCTGAACTGATACTTTATGCAAACTGAGACTGATGAACATGCACACCTGAGGCCTGCTGTCTTCCCTTTAGACCTGCTCAGATGGATTGAATTGTGTGGAGATACGCTGCCCTCTGCTGGGCCTGGACAGTACTGCACGGATTGTTCTGCATTCTCGCCTTTGGAATGCCACTTTGGCAGAGGTGCTCCATTTCTGAAAAGTGCTATTGTAGTGTGTATAGCCACAGCAGGTAGCTGTTCTCAGGGAACAAGCCACATCATTCTATATCCCCCCCTCTAATCGGAATACTATCAAAATTAGACACTAGCTGGTGTACATAGTAGCTCATATAGAAACCTCTATTTCCAGAGGTGACACAGTGTTGTAGTGTTTAGTGTAGTACTGGACTCATGGTAGAAAATTCTAGGCTCAGATTTCATGGTCTTTGGCGTTTCTGTGTGAAGTTTCCTCTGGGTTCTTTGTCTTCAGCTTACGTCTTAGTTTAATTGGTGATTCTAAATCTACCTGAGGTATAAAAGCAAAGTAGATACATTTTGCATGAATATATATGAAAAGGTAAAATGCTGATTGTAGTGTAAAAGCGCTTTGAGTGGTCATTAATGCTATAATGCCAGTTCATCCTGTAAATTACCATTAAACACTAAAAATCACCAACAAAGTGAGCAAGGACAGACAGGAATAAAGCCTACTTAAGAAATTTTTTTGAAAGCCTTTTACTATGAGGGAAGTGAATGCAACGCCTCTGATTATTTTACACAGTTGTGGTCCTGTGAATAGGGATGGGTACCGGTATCCGGTGCCATTGGTTCTGACATAAACGGTAGTAACCAGACCGAAAAGCAGCGCACATTTCGGTGCCTTTTTCCCTGAGATGTCACACACCTTGGATTCTAGTCAATCGTTTTACGTTTGCGAGTGTAGTAGGCGGGACCAGGTACGTACGTCCTTTTAGAGCAGAGCTACAGATTAAAAATGCCCAAGGCGAAGCGGTCAAAAGTCTGGCTGTACTTCACAGCAAAAGATGCAAACTCAGCAGCCTGCAACAAGTGCTTTAAGCGGATACTGTGCAAAGGAGGTAACACCTCGAATCTGATGAAACAACTGGCGACGTATAGCTTTTTTTTTTTTTTTTTTTTTGGACCTGGAGTTAGCAACATCCCCCAAAAACACGAAGAGGAGAGTCCTGGCCCCTAGCCCTGCCAGTGTAGCAGAAATGATGAGGATGATGATGGCAGCAGCCGTTCTTCTCTGCGTGAGGAGCTTAATGTTGTTCATGTGTAATTTACGTTGAGTAGGCTAACCACGTTATTACATTAATGCATGTAAGGTGAACTAGCAAACATCATCATAGCTACATGCAGCTGTCGTCTTGTTTGATGGCAGATACTCCCTTCACCCTGGCCAAAAAGGCTAAAATGACCAAAGAAAAAAATGTGTTTTTTTCCATTGTTTAAGCACTGCTTCCAGCCAAGAGTGATGCCATAAATCCCCTATAGCTGCAGAAAAGGCTAACATTGTTATCTTTTTACAAAAAACCAGCTGAACATGAGAGGTTTTTGGACAAAGTGTGTGTTCTCCATTCTTTAAGCACCGGTTCGAGCACCGTTTAAGCACCGGCACCGTTTCAAAAGTACCGGTTTGGCACCGGTATCGGATAAAACCTAAACGATACCCATCCCTACCTGTGAGTAGGCTAATACTTAGGAACAAATTAAAACCATTAGAAACCTTCATGGCAATTAAACAATAATTTAGTGTAGATTCTTATTTCTACAAAACACTCACATGGACTTGTTTCTCACTCTGTTACCCATTTCCAGCCTTACTTAGCAGCATGTCACCAGTATCTTATTCAGTTTTTCTCTTCCATTTAGGATTACAGCTCTTTAAACTATCTTCTCATTGTTGTTGATGCAACTCTGACTCTAACCAACGCTCCAGAGAACATTGGACTTAAACCAGAAAAACTCAGGACAAAGGTAAAAAAAAAAATTAAAAAAAATAGGTTTGTTTGTTTGTTAAGACCAATTTTGTTAAATTACTCACATGAGCAGTTGCTCTTTAATAGAGCTACCTTTGAGTTCAGTGTACTATAACAATTACATTAAAATAATGTTTGTAACAGTCTAAGATGGACAGAAAGTCACAGCCTTCTAGGATTTGTGCATCTGAAGACATACTGTACTGTTGTTTTGGGTCTTATTATTATTATTATTATTATTATTATCTAAATGTCCACAGGCAAAACTGACAGTGTTCCTTGAGAGAAAGACTGAATTCCTGGTCAAAGTTGCGTGGTGGATAATCCTCCTGACAGTCATGTCTTTGCTGCTGCTGTTGGCCTTTTTAGGCTTCCTACTGTGGAAGGTAACAAGAAATACAGAATACCTGTAAAATGTTGTTTTAAAAGTTCACTGAGCTGATAGCTATACAGTTCATAGCATCAGTAGTGTCAAATCAGTCTCTCGGTAATCTTCCAACAAAGCAGTAAAAGCAGTTTTGTTTTGTTTTTTCCAGCAGTTGTAAGCATTACTCTTAGCATTCTTCCTAAATTGTGAATACTTTAAATAGAAAAAGCAAATTTCTGCAGTCTGAAAGCACTTAAATGTGGCATAGATGAGGATTTTTGAATGTACAATGAACAGTTGAAACAGTTAATATTTTTCATGAATTCTTTACTTTTTACAAACTTGTCTGTGAACTGTCATACTGACCCTTGTCCTTATTTCTTTTTGTAAGCGTGGGTGCATCCACTGCATTGATCATAAGAAGAAGTTCTCAGATAATGGAACTCCAAACATAGAGACAGCGCCCCTTAAAGGCTAAAGGGCAAACCTTAAGGACACCTTGAAGGTTTAAGAACAACACTGAGGCTTCCATGGCAAGCTGTTGTTTTATATTTTCTACTATCAGCACAGAATTATCTGATCATTTTATGATGTGTTAGGATTTATTTTTTTATTGTTTTGGTTTTTGTTTGTTTTGTCACCCAATTTATTTGCATGTTTACACTTTTCCAGCATTTTCCCCTTTTCATTTCTGTCTCCCTCTTTTTCCTTTGTTGTTTATTTCCCGACTTAACACTTTCTGTTGTATGTGTGCAAGTGCACTTACCAACATGGTGTGGAAAGTTGATTATGTCTCACCTCAAATGCTCAGCATCTTGGCTACATAACAAAAAAAGGAGAGACTACCAAACATTTTTTTATTTCTAGCCAGTAGAAGGAAGATACAATGTTTTGAATGCCCAGCTAATTAATTAAGAGTGGTCATTTTTCATGCATTTCAAGTAAATGCAAATTTACATATTTTGTGGCAGTGTTAATTTTTCATTCTGTTAAATTGTCATAATCAGCATGGAAGAGTTTTATATTACTGTAGTCATACGCACAGTAATTTGCAGATGTTCACTACATGCATAACAATCACAGTCAAACCTTATAAACATACTCCTTTTTTTAATCACACACAAAACAGTGAAAGGCAGAAAATCTGATCATCTTAAATAACTGAAAAAAATGGATAAAGAGGACAAGCCTGTTTGGATATTCAGCTCCCATAAATGACACACCTGTGCGCTCTCAATTGTAGCTCCTGCACTTCAGTGTTTTGCTTCTGTTTCATTTTGTCCTCTTTTAAATTAAATGGCAATTTCAGGCTCTAAATTAAACTTCACAGCATAAACTGTAAACCATCTCACTAGCTGCTAATCTTTGTTCATACTTAATCCAGTTTGTTTTCTTGTGTTTCACTGAGGTAAGTTTTACCCTCTCACACAGAAAGAAAAGATGCTACCTAATCTTTCAAAGAGGAGTGGTGAAGGTCACATGCAAAGGAAAAAAAGCTTTCTTCTCTTCCGTGCCCTCCAGATGCAGTTTAGGAAGTGAGATATCCTTTACTATGGTAAACTGATACTGATTTCCAGATCGCAGCAGGAGGATAGAGGAGACAATGAGGCACAAATCAGAGAAATAGGAAAGGTCTCTACCATGTATTTATAGGAGCTGAGACAGAAGTAAACATTTGCTTTAGTATTATTAAATGATGTAGTTCTCTTTCCATTTGTCAGTCTGTCCTGTTCTACTTCTTGTTTGCCTTCCAGTTTACTGTCCTATATCTGTTCTTGTCTTCATGTTTACCTCAGTGACTTTGTTTCTTGTTTTGGATTTGTTTTTTCGTAGTCCACTTTGGATCACTTGCTTGTTCTCTGCAGTCTTCTTATGTCTTCTTTGTTCTTTTTGTTGAGCTGGTGACTTGTGCATATGATCTAAGCCTGAACATGGAAATATTCTGTAACTAAAGCATGTGTTGTTTAGTTTTTGTATTTTGGCTGTTATTAAATATAATTACCTTAAAAAAATTAAAGAATCAACATCTTTTTCTTCAGTTTTTTAATGAAGCAAAAAAAAATGTCACTTGTTTGATACCAAAAAACTGTCACAACAACATGAAGAAAAAAAAGTTGTGCTATACTTTCACCATGAAGGAATGTGAGTTGCAGGAATGGATGTGAGTTCGGACTCAAAAACAACTTTCCTAAAATTGAATGGAAATACTGCAGCCATCACAGACTTGTCTGACTGCTGAGC
The DNA here is from genome assembly GCF_057381915.1 of Diplotaxodon limnothrissa. NCBI lineage: Eukaryota > Metazoa > Chordata > Actinopteri > Cichliformes > Cichlidae > Diplotaxodon > Diplotaxodon limnothrissa. The sequence continues at coordinate 40,239,929 of NC_140597.1, read as the reverse complement.
ACTGAAAGCACATGATTAAAACACTGTTGCTTTTAAAATACTGTGAAACACTTTGTCATTTTTTTTGTGCAATATAATGCTGTGTGTGGTGAAGTCTTAGCCGCGGTTCCTACTGTTGCTGAAGGCTTTCATTTCAAATTAACATATCCACCTTCACATGCTGGCATTTTGTTTGCGTTTTGTTCAACAAAGTGCTGGAAACAGTCCTCAGAGAATTTGGTCCATACTAATATGTTAGCATTACACAGTTCCTGTTATCCACTGAGCATTTTCAAAGCAGTTGGAAACAGTTGGTAATTGGTGTAAAATGGATATGTTATGAAAGGAAATCCTTCTCTAGATCATACTTCTATTTTACAGGCATATTTCCACCTCAGTAGATTTAATTCTGTTACAAGCAAATGGGATTTTACAATTTCTCTTCAATTTAAGTGTCCTTTTGCAGCATCTATACATTCTCTTATATTCTCTTGTCTCCCCAGCTGTTCTATTCAGTCACTTTCATCATCTCCTGGAAATAGTTGAGCATTTTGGAAACTGTGCTTATTTGCTTTTTTTAAGGTGGACCTAAAGCAAGCAGCTTAGCATAAAAGCTAGAAAGTGAGAAACATTGTCAATGTTCACTTTACAAAACACATAATGTTTAAGAAAATGTTACTTTAAAGATGCTGAAAAGTAAAGTGTACAAATTGATACCGAGGTTATACACTCACTGGCCACTTCATAGGTTACAACTTCAGGGAACCTTGAGAACTACCTTAATTATTTGCAACATAGTTTAAGGAAGGTTTTGGATAAATTCTTAATACAGCATCACACCGTTGCTGCAGATTAGTCAGCTGCACACACATGATGCTAATCGCCTGTTCCACCACATCCCAAAGGTGCTCTATGTTCTTGTTTTCACCAAATTCTGACCAAACCATCTTCATCTGATCATCAAACCAGGCAATCTTTCTATTATCCAATTTTGGTCAGTCCACATGAATCATAGTTTCAGTTCCCCATTTTTAGCTGAGAGGAGTGGCACTCAGTGTGGTCTACTGCTACTATAGACCATCTGATTCAAGATTGAATGCATCTGGTCATTCTCCTCTGACCTCAGGCCATCAAAAACGTATTTTGTCCCAGGGAACTGCCACTCACTGCATATTTTCTCTTTGCCAAACCATTCTCTGTAAACCCTAGAGATGGTTGTGTGGGGAAAATCCCCAGTGAATCAGCAGTTTCTGAAATACTCAGACCAGCCCATCTAACATAAATAACCATGCCATGTTCAAAGTCACTTAAAACACTAATTCTTACCCAGTCTGCTGCAGGTGGAAATTAACCAGGTCATCTTTAACATGTCTACATGCCTGCCGTGACTAGCTAGGCAGATATTTCCATCAACAACTGAACTGATATACTTTATGAAGTGGCTGGTAAGTGTGTGTTGGTCTATTTCTTGGCAAAGATTGCATTTTTATTAGCAGATCTGTCAATTTCTTCATGCCAATAAACAATCAGTATGTAACCCGTGTAAAATGATCAATTATTTTTGCACAAGGGTGGCTGTAGCTCAGGTGGTAGAGCAGGTCATCTACTGATCGGAAGGTTGGTGGTTCGATTCCCGGCTTCCCCTAGTCTGCATGCCAAATATCCTTGGGCAAGATACTAACCCGAAATTGCTCTCCGATGCATTCATCGGAGTATGAATTTGTGTGAATGTCAGTTGTGCTTGTGCGAATGGGTGAATGCACAAGTTGTGTAAAGCGCTTTGAGTGCTCAGAAGAGTGGAAAAGCGCTATATAAGAACCAGTCCATTTACCATTTACCACAAGTTAAAATATGTTAATTTGCAAATTCAACCATTCCTTGTATATAGATTTTCTCATCCAAGCTAGTTACTTTGTTTTAAACTAATCAGCTGCTGAATCCGTCTTTTTGTTGTTTTCTAAATCTTAAACTTATCATTTTACACTTTGCAAGCTAAGCACACTTCCCAGAATGTTAAACTAATCTTTTCTTCTCCTCTTTCCTGATGACAACTCCTCACAAGCTTTGTCTAGAAAACTCTTTGATTTTATCTTCATTAAAACAGCACATGAAAATTAAGAACCATCATCTAAGTTCTGACATCATTTTTCTCTCTGAAACCATTCAGTCCAACGTTACAATACGTAGCGTGCTCACCGACTGTTTTCAACAACTTTTGTTGCTTTTAGGAAAAATAAGTACAAAAGCATACTATTAAAAAAGGTCCCAGCATCCTCTCAACAAGACCGGCACATATAACAAACATTATAAAACGATCACGCAAACGCACACATACGCACACACTCACACATGATGCTCTTTACCCCTCTCTGTTTAGAAGTAAAGAAGCCAGAAAACTACAGCTGATAATAAGTGTTCTGATGTATAGGATAATATTTTAAAATGACTGGTTTACAAAAAAGTATTAATACAACTTGATTTTTCCCTTTTTTCACCACCAGAGAACTTGAAAGACAAACTTACATTAGAAGAAAACACACAGCCATTGTCTTGAAATAATAATAAAACAAAATATGATATTACAAATAAATTAAAAACAGCAATACATTACACTGATATAAGCAACCCAACTTGGTTTGAGCTTTTACATTCAAAATCAGCCCATTGTTTGGTTTCAAGAGTCACACTTTTGCCTTTTTCAAATGTTTCCAAGCCAAAGTATGGCGCTTTAATTTAAAAAACTTTATCTTACTGCTTTAAAAAGATGGAAAAATTAATTAAACGAACCACAGCTAAACTGAACTCCAATGTACTGAAACTTAATTTAAAGAGAGAAGCAGCAAACAAATGTACGTTAAATCAGCTGCTCACTGAAACTACATAGTAATTATGGGCACGGCTAATCTCTACCTCACAGACCACCAAGTGGTCACCGCCATCACCCACACATCCTGCCAATTCATTTGATGTTGAAAAGTTTATTCCTTTGTTCCCCTTAAGACTCCCAGCACTGCACACCGTTCAGCATCTAAAGCCAATCAGTCAAATATGACACTAAAAAAATAAAAGATGATATTTTTAAGTTGTGTTTTTAATTATCAGTGTGTTTTATTTCTCATTAGTTGCTTGGGGAGTAGGAAAAATATTCAGTGCTGTAAACAGGTTTTTGATTATTGCTGAATTAGTCTGTTTTTACTGTTGTTTAATGCTGGTGTAACCGAATGGAATGGCAATTATTTTCTTAATAATGTGCTTTAGACTCCAGCATGACAGAAATTTTCCCCTCACTTCCACACTTTAATAACCAGCTATCTCCACATGGTGGCAGCAGTGACCACAAAAGGCAGAGGCAACAAAGAAAACGGGGAGAAAGAGAGCAGACCAGCTGCAGATCGAACCCGTCCCTGCCCGTTGTTTCTGTTCCACTTGGACCCGTTTCTGTCTCGGCCTCGAGGCGGCTTTGCAGGGTTGGAGGCGGGGTTATTTGAGGGTTTGGTGTAGGGTGGAGAGTAAGGCCCATAACCTGGCCAGTCATGATTGTACCTTTCGCCATGATCTCCACCTCCTGAGCCACTGCCTTCCTCACCTGAAACAGGAAAAGCACATTTTCATCTGAAATATGGAGCAGATATAAGAATATCAAGTCAAAATTTTAGGAACACTCACTGTCCATGAAGTCCATGTCCTGTCCACTCATAGCATGCCTCAGTTTATTGGTCACCACCCTCAGCTCCATGATCAGCTGCCTGGTCCTCACATCTGGACGTGCAATATCCACTTCCACCTCAGGGTTATTGATCTGGCTCACCAAACCGTCACCTGTCACATCTGGCAGGTACCTGAGCATACGCACAAAGAGGCATTCACATACATAGTAGCTTATTCTCTGCTATTTAATTTCCTTAAGAACACTAAAGGTTTATGTGCAGTGATACCCGTTGTAATCAAATCTTTAATGGCTAGGCTCTAGAGATGGTTATGGCCAATCAGTCCCTTTGCTTTAGTCCAGACAGAAACATCTCAGCAGTCATCATCTGATGGATTGCTGTGACATTTTGTACAGACACTAACAGTCCCCAGAGGATTAATCCCACTGACTCTGGTTTCATGTGGCTGCCTGGACCACTGGGCTGACATTTTCGGTACAGAGCACAATGTTTCAGCAGCTATTGGTTTGTTTTATGTCAAGCTTTATTGAATTTTTAATAATGCATGTATCACTTTTTGCTTATAAGACAGTTAGCTGCACCATATATATTTTTAAAGTTACAATCTGGAATGCCCAAAGGACATTTCACAGTTATTATCACTTATTGTATATGTGATAATACAAGATAATTATAGCACAGCCAGCACATCTGGTTTGTGACTGAAGATGGATGTGCTTTTATATAAAATGCTGACTGATGACGGTGGACAATCAGTTCCCCTCTTTCTGTGTAACACACTCACTAGTGTTTCTTCTCAAATGAGCTTGATTCATTGGTATGTACACAGAACAAGCAGACCCAGGTAGAGAACATGTGGGTGAGTGGCGGTGGCATAATTAAATAAACTCAGTTCCATCTGTTGCATCCTTCCACCTCTGCACCATCACTCACTCACTCCTCCTCCTCCGCCTGTACAGACCCTCCCCTCAGCAGCCTTTTGCTCTGATCTCGCTCACCTCCCCCGGGTCTGCCCGTTCCAGCAGCGGTCCTCATTAGTGACGTCGGCAGCCATCTTCTCATCGTTGCAGATGGTGTGTGGGAGGGACACCCAGAAGCCCCGCATGGGCCGCAGTCGCTCTTTCAGCTCGGTAACCTGTGTGGAGGTGGAAGGAAACTGGCTATGACTCAGACATGGTTTTAAAGTATCTTTGTATGAAAGCTGCAGGGCTGATGCTGGGTAAAGGTAAAAACCTAATACAGCTTTGCTTCTGGGTCAGCTCTTAAACGACATTTCTTTTCAGTCTTATAAACAGATATAAATATCTAATACCCCCTTCGTCTGTGCTCTGATCTGAAGCTCTTTTTATTTAGGCATTTCTATCTTGCAAGACCACACTATTCACAGAAATTCTGTCTGGGTTCTAACCACAGGACTCTCTGTTATTAGTCGCTCTGACTTATTTTAGTGTTTTGGGGGGTTTTTTTCCCTTTTTTTCCCCCTCTTGATCTGAATCAGATTCATGTGCAGAGCAAACATGTGCGACATTCTTACAGTTTTTTCCTGATATATTTAAAGAATGCTCAACACAAAAGGGTAAATTGTGCACCATTAAAACAAGTAGTATCTATTTCTGTATCAACAATGTTCCAAATTGCTCACTGTAACATGTGAAAAGTGGCACTTATCATGAACCCACCAAAAACAGTCATTCATCAGCATCTCGAACCACTTCAAAGGGTTTTATCTGGTTTCAATGTAAGCACTTTGTCTCTCTTAGTGAAAAAGCACTAAATGGCCAATGGATGGTACTTAGCAAGCACCAAATGGCAAATACAGCAGAAATACAATAATTTTAGGCCTTAGCTGATTTCTTTTCTTTTTTTTTACCTTTATTGACAGGTAAGTGCAACCCAAGATTAAGAATTCCTACTGGTACCACGTCACCGTGCTGTTTGCTCCTTACCAATCGATCCAGGTTGGTGCCTGCAGCAGTGGTGGGTTTCTCTTCAGGAGTGTAGGTGCGGAAAGGCCTCCTGTTGCCCCCGGACTCTTTGGGCGAGCGTTTGGACCTTGCTGGAGCTGGCCTGGGGTTTCCACAGCCTTGGAACACCTGAGGTACACAGCAAGAGCAGTTTTAAGATTAAGATTAAGAAGATTCTTCTATGTTGTGTCAAGAAAACTGTATATTCTCGAACTAATATGTGATTTCGTAGAATTTCTTCTAACAACACCTAAAGAATAAGTGCAAAAGGCTCAGTGCTTTCTTCTAAGAGAAAAAAGGTAGCTTTGATGTAAGTTTTGAATTAAAGCTTAAAAAAACACCAGGGACCTTTGATTTCTGGGGAAAAGAGTCAATGACGTCTACAGACAAAAATGTTGTAACTGAACAATGTTGAAAAAGCTCCCCCTAACCTCAACAGTCACGCTCTATTAGAGTGCAGTCGCACAAAGCTGGATTGTAAAGCAGAGAGCTGTCTGTTCCTTAAAGCACTACCAACACAAACCAGGAGCTTCTCTGTTTCTAACAAGACGTGGGTGTCTCTCTGGAGGATTCACTCCTGGGATGTCTGCCATGTTTTAATCATACTCCGAGGCTATCATGTTCTCATCTTTACTGCATGCTGTCTCATTAGAAAGATTAAAAATGAAATTAAACAATAATTAAGATTACAGCTTTTGCTTGAATATCGAAGAAGATCATTTGCATGTCCTCTCAAAGGTTCAGTTAACATTTCACTCGATTGATTCACAATTGCCAAACTCTCGGAAAGCAATAAAAAAATATAACAATGCTCATTTGGTTTTCATTTTTATGTACTGATCGTCTGCTGTGCTTTCTTACTTTGCTGGAGATGCTGACACTGTTTTCCTGCATGTGCATAATGGCCTCTGACACTTTTACAGAGATAGAGTCGGCTGCAAGCTCCATGTTGAAAGGCCCCTCCAGCTTCTCTGAAACCTGGTACAGAGCATCTGAAAAACATAGAGATGGTAGGGTGATAAAGTTTGCTTTGACTTTAGTTCTCACTTTCAGGTAATATACAGAAGAAGAAAAAAACTGTGTGTAGGTGGGCTTCTGTAGAGCCTGATGAATGTCAAGACAGTGGTGTGTCTGGAATCTCCCCCCTGGCCAACCAGCTAAAAGAGTGTGATTTACATCTCTTTAAGGGGTGTTCAGTAAAATAAAGAAGCAAGCTGTCACAATATAAAGCGTGAAAAAGAGAGGAGAATGGTGGTCAGACAAAAGGCTGCATGAGGGTAAAATGGTTTTGAGTTCAGCAGGCATGGATGGAGCGATGAAAGGTAAGAGGAAGCACTCCAGATGAAAAGAAAAAATAGAGGGAATGTATGGGTTTGATGAAAGGAGAAAGGAAACACAGGAAGACAGATCAATTGTGAAGGAGCAGAGAGGCATGAATGATTAATGGAGGAGGAACTCATTAGGGAAAAGGACGTGAAAGTAAATGAGTGACAGGGGCACAAGAAAGGATGCTACTTTTTGGGATGTCTGGTTTAATTATGATGAGAATAATTCAAAGTGCTTAGACGCTGACTCTCCTATGCTTAAAGATCTAAAAATGATGCTGAAAATCAGGTTCTTCAAAAGCTTTAGCTTTTTAAAATGTGCCATCCACTACCTATGAAATCACATATAAAGATACTCCATCACCCACCAATGAAATTGTTCCATTCGGTGTCCAAGTCAGCCTGATTGGCTAAGCAGCCCTTCATCACGTTAAGGCACAATGAGCGGCAGGGGCGCACGGAGGGCATACCTCGACACAGTGGGCAGTACCACTGACGCATCAGGCCACGCACACACTCTGAATCTGCAGTTAACTGAAAGCAAAGGACAGAATAAAATGGATTAAATACATAAACACACAATGACCATTACTTAACAAAGCGGTTTTACATATTTGCAGCTCCAAAAGTCAACCACAGCTGAAGAACTTCAAAGTTATGTTTAGAAAAACGAATTTACTCAGTTACCAGTTCACACTACAGGGCCAGCAGTTTAGTGTGGACTTGTCTGGATAATGATTCACTTCCTGCTGGTAACAAGATGATTTTGTTTTTGCTTCAAAGTTTAGATTAAATGTCTGATAATCTAATAAACAGGATTACTCTATAAAGTCTAGACTAACTATTGTGTTTTTGAGTGACTAGCCGTTTAAACAAGAACATAATGAAAGGATCGCAGGGGCGATCGTGGCTCAAGAGTTGGGAGTTCGCCTTGTAATCGGAAGGTTGCTGGTTTGAGCCCCGGCTCCGACGGTCTCAGTCGTTGTGTCCTTGGGCAAGACACTTCACCCGTTGCCTACTGGTGGTGGTCAGAGGGCCCGGTGGCGCCAGTGTCCGGCAGCCTCGCCTCTGTCGGTGCGCCCCAGGGTGGCTGTGGCTACAATGTAGCTGTCATCACCAGTGTGTGAATGTATGGGTGGATGACTGGATATGTAAAGGGCCTTGGGGTCCTTAGGGACTAGTAAAAGCGCTATATAAATACATCCATTTACCATATAATTGCTTGCCAGTATGCTTTAGACAGCAGAATATCATCAATGCCATCTTGGTATTAAATATTCCACTCAAGATAAGCATGAAGAGATGCTGAATAAGAGCCACTCACCTTTGTTGCTTTGTTGACAATGTCCCGACCAGTGGCAAGCCCTTGAGATAACGCTCTGGCTGCTATGAAAGCCCTCGACACCTGAATGTCAAACCAAAGATAACAGATTAGGGCCCCCCTTTGCCATCCTGCTATATAAGTACAGTATATATGAGCTCTGTAGATTTTACTATATACACACTTGTACACGAAGTTTGCGAGGGACATCCCCAAATGGTTGCAGCTGTTCGGCGTGCTTGCTGACACACTCTAGGTAGTCCTCACTGAACTGATACTGGGGGTTTACCAGAGAGAAGACCCGCTCCACAAGTCTGGACCAGAAATCTGACAGAACTTCTGCCAGACTCACACTTCCCCCTGTGAACAATAGAGTAACAGTTATACTATATAAGAATATGGTTTTTTTTCTTATCTGATAAATGCTTCGAAAAAGAGTCACTGCAGTTAGAATGGATCTCACCACGACAATGCTGTTGGAGAGTATTTAAAGACAGATTTCTCTCATCTTCTTCCAATAAAAGCTATGTTAAGCTATAAAAACCATCAGATAAATTAGTTTGGTAAGTGCGGCCATATTTGAACAGCTAGAAGGACAAAAAAACATTCTCAATATTTATATGCGCTGTTTATTTTGCATTCAGCATACAAATGACTAACTGCTGAAGTGTGTGCATTAAAATTCCAAGGTTTTTGAAGGAAAGTACAGAAAAATACTTTTATAAATACCTGATTGTTTTACTAAAGTGTTTTTCTCCTTGGCTAAACACACAGTACAAGCTATGGAGAAGTCTGATTGACATTGCTTTAAATATCTCACTTAATAATTTTTGATGCATTTGAGAAACAACAGTTTTGGGGGAAAGATGGAGATTTTAGAGCAAACTCTGTCCTTGCTTCTTTAAATAACACTCTAGCGAAGTCGCATGTCTCACTTTGGTTAAAAATATTGTAATCAAAAAAATTTATAAAACTACATAAAATTTATAAAATTTAATAAAACTTAATCCAGTTGATAAATGAACACTTTTTTTTTAATGATAACATAAATCTGAACACTAAATGTTTTCTGCTTTAGAACATGATAGTATCCATAATGTTTTGTCTGCTTGAGTGTTTCTACAGAATGAGCATGTGAATCTCCAATCTGTAGTCTACTATACTGCCTTAAATTAGCCATACATGCTGTTTGGCAGAGAAGGACAGGCTGACTTAGCAGCCTGCAGATGGAGGAGTCAGTGAGCGGCTGTGAAGCCAAAAACAGAACGATCCGGAACAAAAATAGAAATGGTCTGGCATCTGTGGGAATCCAATTCTCGCTCTCCTTTTTTCCTCCAGTTTTTCCTGGCATGTCGGTTCCCCTCAAAAGACAATGATGCTTTTTTTATTGCTGTCTATAACTGCTGATTTACCACAACATGGACGTGGACTGTCTGAACTATACATAAATGTCAGTGTCGGAAGGAATTATTGTACCTCTTTAAACAGAGATCAGTCTTTTTAAACATTTCCCTGCAGTCATTCTTTCCTCGTGGTGGTACTGGAGCCCACTGTAGACTACATATGCCAGGCAGGTTACTTAAATTACTGTTTTAACACTGTGGAATAGAACGTGGATTTTTCCCTCTATGTTGTTTGGATTGGAAGCTAGTGATTGCCATTTGTGTTTTGGATCAGTAAACCATCATTATATCCCTAATCTCCTTCTTTTATATGGCAGAGCCAACCAAAGTCCACTCAGCAGCAAGCCTGACAACCCTGTGCACTTGGTCACTTACTGTGCACTTATTAGGGAAGTTATTTTCAAGGATTATCTGAATTTAATTTAAAACTGCATGTGTAGAACTTGCTAAAAACCATGTACAAAGTTGATTTGTGATATTCTCCTTCTCTCAGTTTGTTCTCTCTTTGATTATGTATCACTTCCTGTTCCTGTTGTTTTTCTGTCAATTTAATTAAAAACGTATACGTAACAACTTTTTTCATAGAGTAATCTTCACATGCTTTATCCAAAGCATACTCTCTGTTGATTCACTCACTAATTACATTCACAGTATTCACTGTCTCTTTAGGGATTTGCTAGCTCAACTTGTAGCCAGCTAGCTAGTAGCATGGCATTTTCACCTGTCCCTCCTGCACTTTCCTGCTCCCAGGGAAAGTGTTACTCCACAGACTCCTTTAGTAATAACGATACTTGTAATGAATGGCAGCAATCTTCCACTCCAGCTTGTTAATCAACCAAAGACTCAGACAGAGTTTTAATTCATTTCAAAGCCTGATGCTTCACCTTGCCCACCCGTGCTGGAAAACTCATAAACCAGTCATATTTGTTATCATTTATAATTTCTGTCTGAATTCTCAGACTTTTTATCTGATTTAGTGCTCAGCTCAGATAAAATAAATATTGTGGGTGATTTTAACATCCATATTAAATGTATTATTAGACTCAGTTGGCTTCTTTCACAATGTAAAAGATCCCACCCACCACCTTAATCCCACTCTAGAGCTTTTTCTGATATATAGCGTTATACTGAACATTTATCAGCATTTCCTTCAAACCCTCTTTTGTCTGATTATTTCCTAATAGCATTTAAATTTACAATGGATTACACAGCAGTAGTATATAGATTTTATCACAATAAATGTATTTATGAAAGTACTGTAACTAGGTTAAAGGATATAATTCATCCACTGTCATCTTCTCCTATGCCTTGTGCCAACACAGAGCAGAGCAGCTACCAGAACACTACTCCCACAGAGGTCGATTATCTTGTTAATTATTTTACTTCTTCACTGCATACGACTCTGGATAATGTAGCTCCTGTGAAAAAGACAGACACCTGCTATAACTCTCAAATGTGCACCTTAAAGCAGACAACTCATAAGCTGAAGAGGAAATGATGTCTCACTAATTTAGATAATCATTTATCCTGGAAACTTAGTTTGCTGCTTTATGAAAAACCCTCTTTCAAGCTAGAACATTTTATCACTGATTTATTAGGGATTAATTAGTGATTAGAGAAAATAAGAACAACTCTAGGTTTCTCTTTCAGCACTGAAAGAGTACTACAGAGCTCTGTTGTTGCAAGCATCACAAATAAAATTTTAACCATTAAAGAAAAAATTTGTCATAACCATCACACAGAAGTAGCATTATGTGCAGCTACTTTCAGTACCATTGATATTTATTTAGACTCTTTTTCTTTCTTTCCTACCATTAATCTTAAATGTGATCAACCTATTTCTATAAATCAGGTATTTACCACAGGCCTTTAATCTGGCAGTTCTTACACTGTTACTTAAAAAGCCACGATTTGACCATTTAAATTTATTCATGTAAATGGAGAGTCCTCTTCATTCACTGAGGTTAATTATGAAGTTCCACAGAGTTCTATGCCAGGACTAATTCTGTTTGCATTATACATGCTTCCCTTAGGAAGTATCATCAGAAGGCATAGCATACATTTACACTGCTATGCAGATGACACCCAACTTTATCTATTCATGAAACCAGATAATACACACTAATTAGTTAAACTGTAGGAATGTCTTAAAGAAATAAAGACCTGGATTACCTCTAATTTTCTACTTTTAAATTCAATAAAAACTGAGGCCATTGTACTCGGCCCTAAAAGCATTACAAATACGGTATCTAACCAGATAATCTGGATGGCATTAACTTGACCTCTAGTAAGACTGTGAGGGATCTTTGAGTAGTTCTTGACCAGGATATGCCCTTCAATGGGCATATTCATGCCTCTCTTCCTTGGAACCAGCTTTCAGTTTGGAGTCATGAGAGTAAACTTTTAAGATTAGGCTTAAAATTTTCATTTTTGATAGAGCATATAGTTAGGGTTGGATAAGGTGACCCTAAATTCTCCTTTAGTTATGTTCCAATAAGTATATGCTCCTGGGGGATTTACACGATGCATTAAGTGTTTCTTCTTCAGTTGCCTTTTTCACTCGCTTTTTTTTTTGTTAGCATGTGTTTATACACCTCTCTGCGTTAAATTTTTAGTGATTCATAATGTTTCGGTCTCTTCCACAGCATGTCTCTGTCCTGTCTTCCTCCCCTTACCCCAACCGGTCGCAGCAGATGGCCCCGCCCCTCCCTGAGCCTGGTTCTGCTGAAGGTATCTTCCTGTTAAAAGGGAGTTTTTCCTTCCCACTGTCACCAAAGCATTTTCTCATAGGGGGTCATATGACTGCTGGGGCTTTCTCTTTTTTCTTTATTGTAGGATCTTTGCCTTACAGTATAAAGTAATTTAAAGCTACTGTTGTTGTGATTTAATGCTATATAAATAAAACTGAATTGAACTGAACTGAATTGAATTATTTTACAATGTCTCTGATCCAACCTAGCTGACATATCTTTGCCAAAATCATTAATTATCTCTATGACTGTCAAGGTGGACAAAGGAGTGTTAAAACCAACCAGAATAATATCTGCGAAGCTCCAGGAAAAGCTCTTGGAAGACGTGTGCGTTCTGGGTGAAGAGCAGGCCATAGGTCTTGGTAAACATCTGGTTCATAGACTTCTCTGAAAGGTCTATAAGTTCTTTGAAGAACTCTGTGCAGAGACAGAAAAAGCAGCGATTAGCTACAAACTGGTCACCCACCCTCTTTTTCTCTAATATCTCGGCCAGGTTTCTATGTAGGCGCTCCCTCACCCTCCTCCCTTCCCTGAAAGATTAACAGCTCAGATCCTGCACACTGGTAAATGGGTTTAACAAAATGTACTCTATTTAAAATCCATCTTTAAGACTCATATGCAGTCTCCCACTCCTTAAGCGTCTTTACATGACTCATCATTATATATTATATAAAAGTGTGAGGAAGGGTGATAGCAGTCTACTGCAGGTAGGAGGAGAAAGTGTAAATTCAGCTCTGTACTGTGGCTGCTACAAACCTGCAGCTGTAGACGCATTATTTGAAACAATGACTGATAAAATCTCTCAGATACAGAGCACTATAAAAATATTTGGGTTTTCCAAAAACTTTATACAAGTTTATAGATTATAAGTCATTATAAACTAGTCTTACAATTCCAGTGAAACCTTTTTTCATAAAGACTTCTATGTCTGTATAACCCTGGCAAAATCATAGCAGCATAATCATAGTTAATTCAGCTTAGACAAGCAGGTTATATATTTTTAATGGGAGGCCTCAACTGGGATTTTCTCCAGTTAAATATGGTGTTTAGCTGCATTATGGAAAATGTTATTTAGAGCAAAAAAAAAAAAAGTTACAGACTAAAATGCAGGATAGCTTGGCCCTGGTTGCTTGATTTGTATCTAGTTTTATAATCAGTCTCTTGTGAGTCGCCACTTGTATGAAAATGCCTCACAGTTGCTGAAATTACATAAGTAACAAGCATTTTAATATATTTGCTTTGCTGTGCTTCAAGCATTTAGCTGTAATTTTAATAGCGCAGAAGTATCATCTGAATTAAATTAGGAAGGTCATTTTATAATTAAAACTCACTGGTTTAATTTTGGGGAGGGTCATTTTTTCACAAACTATGGTATCAAAAGTAATAACTAGCTTTTAATCAGCTTCAAATCAAATAATGTTCCCATTACAAACACAAGAACTACTAAGGTGTCAGCCTCTCACCGTCAAACCTGCGGTGTCTCTGGGTAAAGGTGGTCAAGAGAAACTGGCTGTTGTCTGAAACTGCTTTGAGGAAGTCCCTTTCACTCTGCTGGGCCAGAGTCTCCTCCATCTGACTGGAGCAGCAAGTGTAGTCCTGAGGACAGAGCCGCAGGTGCTCACCTGGAACAAACATAAAAGAAAGGCCATAAGAGAAAGCAAGGATTGATCCCACAGTTAAACCTATGGTGAGAAATCTGATTCCCTTGGGGGTTTTTTAACTATATGTAATTATATGCTTCTACTTTATATATGCACTTGGTTTTGTGAAGCACTTTGTGCTGTTTTTATGACTAAAATGTATTATTAAGTGCAAGGCCAATTTCCATTATGGAGGTCAAAGCTGATTTTTTTTTAGTTTGAAAGTCAATTCCTCTACTTGTCAGTCCATTCAGTGGGGAAATCTTATTAAAGATAACGCTGTGGTAGAAAAAATTTAATTTCCATGCATGAATTATTCAACTTCAATCTGTCTTTCTTTGTCAGCCCAGGTTGGGTCTTTGATATGTCTGAGGTAATGATATATGCAAACCACACACAGGAGGGGGAGATGGGGGGGGATAACACAGGAGTACTCAAAATATGCAAAAGCCTTGAATTCTTTGTTTCTATCATATTGCATCCGACATGAATATTGCGCCTGTTAATAGAGCCGAAAGTCTGATTCCTAACTCCACCCTGGCCGATGTTCCTCTCTGCCTCTTTTGTTCTCCCTGTGTCTCTCACTATTAGCCCTCTCTCATCCCTCTATTTCCATTGCTAAACTGCCTCCCTTCATCCTTCACTCTCCCAGCCATCTGCTCCCCTGGCCCACGGGACAGTGAGCCAAGACTCAGGCAGTGATAGCCCAACATACACACACACATGCACACACACACACCAAATAAAATCTATTCTGCAGTTGCCTCACACACTAAGCTAAATTGCTGTGAAAGAAAAGGAGGGGGGAAAAAACACTTCAAACATACATTTTATTCACAATCACTTTTAAAAGCAGCTCTATGTGTGTCTGAGAGGAGCAGACACATCCGCTCACTGATTTACATGCAAAGCTAAACCTCCAAGAAGTAAGCTACATCTTCACTCTGTCATTTGCACCCTCACATGATCAGACATTTTTATTTTGAACAATTTAACATCTAAAATCCACTTTCTTGTACCCCCCTCCTCTGTTCTACCCCATCACCAACTTCAAATTATTCAAAATCTAAGTGTTTGTAATCCGCATCCAATCTTCTCATTCTCAAAATAAGATTATCAGCGGTGAACAGAGCCTATGGGTGTATATGCAGGGATTTAACAGTGAGCCAGTAGGCAAAGACTAATTAGGGGCGAGGTTCTTTGTTGCACCGGTGTTGGCAATTTGCTCATCCCCTTAATCATCCAATTTAAACCGCACAGAGAGGAGGAGGGGGCGGGTGTAATTTGTTTTAAACCATACTGCATTGTTTCTCTTGGGGGGTAAAAACTCACCGTGGTGATCCTACAACGGCTCTCTGGGGCGTTTAGTGAGTTTGGAGCCACCTTGTACTTCTTTATCACTTTTCTACAGAGATTTGTTGCGTTTGTGTTTATAGGGCATTTCCTGCTACAATATTCCCTTAAAGATGCTTGCAGTGCGGAGCAGTGAGTTTACACTGACCTTAATGTGCATTATGTTATTTTTATCCCATGCTGATGCGCCTACATTTCTGCTGCGACATAACTGCACCCTACCCTGAAATTTACAATTAAACCTTCCCTATATATATATATATATATATATATATATATATATATATATATATATATATATATATATATATACATACACATATAACATTTTTTTTTTTAATATATTTTTATATCATATCATTACAGACTGCCCTATGTGGGTCCCGAGAACTGTATGCTTTAATTTATTCCCGCTTTGCGGTATAGGAACCGTCTTACCAGAAATTTGAGTCAGCGGAGCGGTGCTTGTGCTGTACCCCTTCTCCAAGTACACCTGCCTGGTGTCCGAGCAGCTTCTCCCCGCTGCAGCCAAAGGGCTCCGGGTCCCTAAAAGGGCAGCAGCCGTGCAAAGAAGTACCAGCAGCCGACGACTGGGAAAAGACACCCTGGTATCCATCCTCACTGCAGGACTTGGGGGGGAAAAAAAGCAGACTCCAGTAAAGGATAAAGCCAGACTGTGGTTGCAGCAGCTTATAAATGAATGAATGTCTGGCCGGTTTGGATGCACGCAAAAGTGTAAGGAGTAACGGGATCCCAAATCGTCAGTCGTTTGAAACAGTCATAGTTTTTCCCCAATAAGTGCAATGAACATCCGGGCCGGGCTTTTACATCACAGACAGGCCTGCGTTTCCATCGGCCGTGTTCATTTAATTTGTCCTTCCTGGGAGACCCGCTGTTGTACGTAAATACATGGGAGTGTGAAAGAGGCGCTCCCGGCCCACAGCATCATCTGACAGGCAAACTGCGTCAAACACTCGGGACGTAACCAGGGTGATACCGGAAGGAGGGCTGCTGTCAAAATAAAAGGGGATGCTTGTAGTTGATGGGACAGCCAGAAAGACTACGTAAGGACATAACAAAAACAACAACCGTATAATCATGTTTTTATTACAATTTTTGAGCATTTGAAAGAAAGAGTCCCAATTTTGATTCATACTTTCATTCATTTCACAAGGGAAACTGTTTTACAGCAGCAGCGAAAATAGTAGTCTACAATAGATAAAGAGTATAACTAAAGTAGAAGTGCCACAATAGTGCAAAAACTGATGTATGCATGAGTGATTTTTTAAAAATTACCTCAAGTTAAACAAGAGTAAATGAATGAGCAGGAGACAGGTGTAACAGTGGAGCTGCAAGGAGCAGAGATGGTGGATGAGTTTAAATACCTGGGGCAAGCCATCCAAGCAACGGACAGTGAAAAGGGGGTGGAGTAGGTGGAGAGGAGTCAGGGATGATTTGCGACAGAAGGGCAGCACCAAGGGTCCAAGAATTTTTTTTATAAGACATTAGTGAGTCCTGCTATGATTTATGGTTTGGAAATGGTAATGCTGACAAAAAGATAGGAGGGAGCAGCTTTAAGATCCTAAGATTTTCAGTCGAAGTGATGAGAATGGACAAGGTTAAACTAAGTACATGAGAGGGACAGCTCAGGTTGGACAGTTTGAAGACAAAGTTAGAGAGGCAAGGCTACATGTGCAAAGGAGGGATATTGGACAAAGGATATTGAAGATTGAGCTGCCAGGCAGGAGGAAGGCCACAGAGAAGATTCATGGATTTAGTGGAAGAGGACATGAAGATGATTGATGTGATGGAGAAGGATCCTAGGAATAAGGTGAGACAGATGAAGGCAGATGATCCACTGTGGTGACCCCTAAAGGGAGCAGCTGAAAGAGGATTTATCAGCATACATGGAAGCTAAAGTTTGTCTTTATACTTTCCTGCTTTTACATTTTCTATTGCAATAACTGCTATTAACTAACTGTTATTTCACTGGCTGTTCTGTTGATCATCTTTGAATTCCACTATGAATGCATCTATAAGTCACCGTTCATGTGGGACATTGCCCTAATATGTTGGACAAGAGGATCCCTTTTCCCAGAGAAACAGTACACATGGTCTAATATTAGTTATATGACAGTCTGCATTATTGTTTTGTAATCATTGGCTGTGTCAGTTCAGCGAGAGAGTTATTTGTAAAGAAAACTAATGTGTACACTTGTCTCCATTTTTATTTTGTTAAATGCGAACAAAATATAGCAGTACATGTCTGGCCAGAAAGAGAGCACCAATTTGTTTATTTGGTAGTTCGATAAAAGGCTTCAGTTAGTTAAGAGTAAGAAAAAGAAAATTCCGTTCACATTTGCAGTTTTGTCTGGTTATACAATATTTGACATTTTAAAAAACAAACAAAACACAAGTTTTTGCAAATATTTGTAGGTGTTTTCTTGTTTTTCGGGTTTTTTGTACTACTTGTACACTAAAGTGGCCCTCCAATGAAATGACCGTACCAGCAGTGGCCCACAGCTCATTTAAGTTTGAGATCCCTGCTTTAGATTAATCTCATGTGATTTACATGAGAACATCAATATTTTATTTTGAAGGTGAAGACCAGAAGTTGTGTTTCACCCAGGCTGTTTTGACGCTGGTCACAGCCTTTCAAACACAGAACAATGGACCAACTGGGAACTGAGGGGTGAGGATCCTGCGGTGGCGGGGCAGGGACCAGTCAACCACCTCAGGGTGCTACAAGCTATGGATGCAACCATGAAACCTATGAACACAATATACATAATGAAAACTATCTATATGAACACAAGAGTAAATTAGCTGCAAGGTGAAAGGGTTGCGAGTCACGGAGATATGTTAAACTGGTACCATTTATTGCCAATACTACTAGACAACCATGCAGAAGAATTGACCAATGAACATCGAGTTATTTTCTGCCAGGACCAATCACCTTCTAGTAACAATCCACAGCGGCGCGCTTTCGGCAGTTCGCAGTTTAGGAGGAAGAAAAGTTAGCCAAGGCAGAAAATTACTCAACACTAACTATATTATCAAGTGGTAAACTGATATCCTTAATCTGCTAGTGGTGGTTATTGAGTAGTTTCATTTGAAATACTTTAAGTGCGTCTTAAGAGCTTCATAAGTTGAGTTTATCAAACAGGCTAATGAAGTTTAGCTTGTCATCTTGCTAATTTTATTTTATACTGTATCTTTCTTCACAGCCTCCACTCCTGAATATAGTGAGTCTGGTACATTCCTTCAGCCAAAATGGCAAGTGGGAGTTCAGCTTTGGACAGGTAATGCTGATACTTTGTGTTAAAATGTCAAAAGGTTAAGAGAAATTAAAATAATAATTCTAATTTGACAGCGTTCATATTAAAAAGCATTGTGAAAGTTGCTACTAATGCTCTGGGTGCTCTGGCTGAAGCTAATAGCTTAAGGGTTGTATAATAATTCTACTTTTTCATAATGATACCTGCCTGTTTTCTTATCACCCTTCATTTAAATTCATCACAGTAAAGCTGATTTTTTTTTTTGTCTAACTTGTCAATTATTTCCCTTGTCTTTTAGTCTTGAGGAGTTAGATTCCCCCACTGACTCAGGCAGTGACTATGAGGCCACCATGAAAGGAACAAAGCGAAGAAAACCAGCAGTATCTAAGCAGGTGGATTTTTGTTTTCTCTTTAAAATAACTTTCTGCTTTTTTATTAGTGATTGTAAAAGATAAATCTGCCATCACAATAGCTGCAAATGTTGTATTTATAGACCTTTCAGAAATTCCATTTGTGTCACTTGGTGACTGTCAGACGAATACAACTACAACAGAAAAGACATTACATGCACAGCTATTCGCTTTCTTCTCTTGGCTACTCCCCTCAGGGTTTGCCACAGCAGATCATCTGCCTCCATCTCACCTTGTCCCTAGCATCCTCCTCTATCACACCTGCCCTCTGCATGTCCTCCTTCATTACATCCATGAACCTTCTCTGTGGTCTTCCTCTTTCCTCCTGTCTGGCAGGTCCATATTCAACATCCTTTGTCCAGTGTATCCATTATCTCTCCTCTACACATGTCAAAACCATTTCAAGCTTGCCTCTCAAACTTTGTCTCCACATTCTTAATGATCCTCATTTGGTGGCCATATGCCCTACCTTGATGCAATCCTCCCCATTCATCCAGGCTTTGAACTGATGTTAAAAGTATACTAGTTTGTCATATTGTCACTGGGTTTTTCACCAAGATTAAAGACATTAGCAGAAGCATCAGCAAAAATCAAATGCAGCTATCTGCAAGTAACATCCACATCATATCATGTCACCTAGACTTGTTCATCAGAAATATGCGATTAGGTATAAAAGACCTCTGAGCTTTAGATGTCCATGCTGATGGTGTATTCACCATGAAGAGCCTGTAACTCATCACTGATGGTTTCTCACCCCTTTTACACCACCCTTCCCAAAGTTGCTGACTTGTTGACTGTATTGTTGCTGACGTGCCTCCCATGTAAGGGAGGTGAGATTGCAGTAAAACAAAAAGTTAGAGTGCTCTCAGCAAATTACCAATAAAAAAAAGAACAATATATATCTGCCCACATCAAACTGACTCCACTTTCTCATCAAGTATAAATGTTATAATCCTTTTTTTTTTAATGACACTTATGCTTGATTCCCATGATAGTTTTTCATCAATCACTATCCCTATGTATTTGTATTCATTTACAAATTCAGTACAGTTACCACTTACCACTACCTGTTGTTGTCCCTGCCTGATAGCAATAAAATAAAAAATAAAAAATTTTGTTTTCTTGGTGTTTAACTGAAGTAAAACATCAAAGTCATCCAGATATCCACAATACTTTGCTCCAGGTTCTGTGGCCAAACTGGTAATCACTGTGTCATCAGCAAAAAGACAACAACACTATAATAGATGTCTAATATACTTTATTTTGGCATGTTGCTTGTTCAGATCACAAGCAAAATGCATTCTAAATCCTTAAATAAATCTCTTTCATCTCAAGCCACCCAAGAGAACCAGGCATAATGCTGCACTGAAGGGGATGTCCAGCCCCAGTGGCAGCTCAGTTCCCACCCCTCCAGGTCCTTCCCCACAATCCGTCTCCCAGGGGACATCCATGCAGCTCTCTGCTAGATCTGTTAGGAGCATGAACGAGGAGAGCCAGATTATCAGCGCAAAGGATATCTATGATGCTGTCTGCTCTGGAAAGAGTGCCATGGTGGTGAGCAAACCCCAAGCAGAGGAGTGTGGAAGGAAGGGGGAAGGTAGCTTAGAGATAAACACATGAAGGGAGGGGGTACTGAATGAAGCATGTGTAATTATAAGAGAAAGAAGCTGACAATGAGGGGTTATCATGTGCTGTCAGTGGCTGACTGATGTGATCCTACACAAGTGACTCTGATACATTAAGAGAGACGGGTGTTCTCACTGGACCATGTAGTCAATGATTGACAGCACTTGTCTATCCCAAGTATTGTTCTTGCTATAGCTGCTTTTGGGTAAAGACTACAAAAGAAAGGCAGCATAACAAAAGAAATACAGTAATAAATTGTCTGTCACTACAGTGTAGAACTGCAAGACAATGCAGACGGGGACTCTGGGGGGAGGCTCATTATGCACATTCAGAAATTCTGGCAAATGGAAGTTAAAGAAATCTCTTCTGAAAAGGTTTCACAGTTCTCAGCTAAAGTTGACTGCTTTACAATAGGTTACACTTCCAGTATCAAGAGAATGGCTTCTGTGAATGGGTGTCTGCCATACTGCAATTTAGATTTAACCAGGAAATAAAAAGCTCCCGCCTTATAGTGCAGAGCATATAAAAAGCCAGTTTTTAAGCTGAAATCAGTAATGTTGTTTGACTGATATATATTCTTAACGTGTGTATCTGCTCTTTGATCTGAATGAAGCATTTTCACTGGCTGCTTTCTCCCTGTCAATCTTAAGACGGTGGTAGACGAGTGGCTGGACAGCTATAAGCGGAGCCAAGAGGCGGGACTGCTGGTGCTCATCAACTTCATTGTTCAGTCCTGCGGATGCAAAGGTCAGAGGTTAAAAGACAGGCCAGAAGATGGGTAGTAGAGGGGGTGGGGGTGAAAGTTTTAGAGATTGAAATTTTGACTCAGTCATCAATAGCGTTTCTGCTAGTAACCCAATGATGCAATGTTGAGACGAGAAAACTGATATTTTGCAAGAGTGGAATGAAAATGAGAGGAAATCGTGTAGATGAAATTATTACTAGGTGAAGTATTGTAATTATTGTAATATTAGGTTCATCTGAGGGGGGGTTACTTAATTTCCAAATCTGGAACGTTTCTTTATCCTTTAACTTTTTTCATGTCCAGGTGTTGTTACCAGAAAGATGTTTGACAGCATGCAAAATGCTGAGATCATCAGCACCCTAACCAAAGAGTTCAATGAGGTGAGGGAAAGGGGAAGAAAGCAGTTCAGCTGTAGTTTGGTTAAAATGTATTTAAAATATAAAGCTTGTTCCTACAGGAATGAAAGTTTGAATGTAGTTTGTAGTCTTTGTCTGTCTTCTGCCTACAAATCATCCTTCTGGAATTAGTTCAGAAACTTTAATAGCCTTCATGTCTCAAGAGATTGTGATCTGAAGGTTGGAGCACAGCATGATGGAAAACTCTCATTAAAATTTAATGCTGATAAATGGACACATTAATGAGTTAATCACTTTGGTTTTCCACTGATGTAATTGTCATTAGCGGAACAAACCAGAAGTTTGTGCTTCAGATAACTACATGAAGCATAGAATAGGAAGCTTAAAGCTCTTTGTCTCTCTGCTTCCCCCCCTTTTCTTCCAGGATTCAGTGAACTACCCTCTGTGCACTCCAGGGCCCCAGCTGAAGCGTTTCAAAGCAGGCCTGTGTGAGTTTGCTAGGGTTCTTGTGCGCTCCTGTCGGAATAGCCTTGTTTATGATGAATACCTCTTCCCTTCCCTGCTGGCTCTACTCACCGGCCTCTCAGACTCCCAGGTCCGAGCCTTCAGACACACCAGTACCCTGCTTGGTGAGCGATCTGATTCATGTGTATAAAAAAAGAAAGGCATACAAACACTTATAACAGCATAGTTTTTGATTAAGGTAGTTCAGTGCAATTTACTTTTGTACTTGATACATAGAGTGCCTTTAATCTGCTAATGCAGTGTGTTAATTAATAGGTTTTATTAATAATAGGTCAAATAAAGCTTAGCAGCATATCAAAAATTAGGTTAGTCTGGGCAGGTTTGATTTTTGGTAAGAATATACTTGCGCTTTTGTACTTGTCAATAAAAAGTACATACACCTTCTGCAATAATATGTTGTTTGAGAGTACTTTATAGACTTTTCTATCTCCATGTTTTCCTCTGCTAGCCATAAAGTTGATGACGGGGTTGGTGGAAGTAGCTGTAGTAGTTTCTGTTCAGCTGCAGACCACCCAGCAGCAATACAACACGGAAAACAGCAAGAGGGCGCACGACAGAGCCTCTGACAGACTGGAGGAACTGCAGGCCACCGTTAAAGAGGTGACACATGTAGACACACAAAGAAAAACAAAAGTTTAGAGACACAGCCACTTTTTCGTTAACACATAGGTCACAACATTAAAGCTGTGACATCTGCTTTAGGAAAAAAGTAATTGAAGAACATTTTTTGCAAATATCCCTTAACATAATTAAAATTATTGGCATCACTACACCAACATTTTCTTCTCTTGTTGCCCAGGTTGTTTAATGGCTGTCATGTTTGAAATAGTTTGTATTTTACTAACAAAATATCCATTCTCTTCTGCTTATCTGATTTAAGTGCTTGCTGACGTTTCCTATTTTGCTCATGTTAATTTTTGAGTTGTGCAAGTACAGGGACAACAGGAAGTGCACGCTCTGTGAGGAATAGTAAAATATGTAAAGTAGCATTTATACAGTTTTTTGTGCCTATGTTAATCTGATAATCATCAGAGTTATCACCTTTTGTTCTATAAGGAATGGTCGTTGCTATTTATTCTGCCCACTTCAGCAAAAGATGGTTACCACAGCAGATCAATATACCGACAGTGTTGGAGTCCTGGTGGACTCATTTATTTAGTCTTTCTGTACAGTATGTGTGTGTCTGAGTGGCTCTATTTGATATTTGTGTGTTGTAGTTGCGAGAAAACAGAGAGGAGCTGTCCTCCATGATGAATGCCACTTTCCGTGGTGTGTTTGTGCATCGTTATCGGGACCAATTGCCTGAGATCCGGGGAGTGTGTATTGAAGAGTTGGGCCTTTGGTTGAAAATGGACCCTGAGGACTTCCTTAATGACGGATGTCTTAAATATCTGGGATGGACCATGCATGACAAGGTACACACACATAGAGAGGACAAAAAGTGTATGTCCACTGACTTTTGGAAGGGTGACTGCATGTAAGCACTGTTTGTCTGCAAATAGTTATAGCAAAGTCTAGGTGTTGTCTTGTCCTTTTTGACCATTCTGTAAACAAATATGTATTTTAAGCTTAATTTCCGCCTAAAAAGTAGATTGTTTTTTTTCTCTGGTGAAGGGTGGAATATTAAAAACCCTGACAACTTCCTGTAATGTCATCCCTTTATTCACATTAAACAGCATCATTTGTCACTGAGTGCAACCAACAGTAGAGATGGAAGTAATTTTATGTGAAATTCCTTTTTCCCTCAATGAGAACCTTCAATTTTGGTATTCATGCTCTTGTAGACTTCCTACAGACGACACTATGGCAGAATATGTACAGACAAAGGAAGACTCACATTTTCACAAAGAGAAATTCCACTATGTACAGGCTTGAGCACAAGTCTGTATTCAGGTTATAGAAAGAGTGTTACCATACTCTGTTTTTTCCTCGCCCTCAGCAAAGTCCGGTGCGTCTGCAGTGTGTGCGTGCCCTGCAGGGTCTGTACCAGGAGAAGGAATTCATTGGGCGCCTGGAGCTTTTCACCAGCAGATTTAAAGTGAGGCATCCCTCTGGATTGGACTCGGCCCATTTAATTCTTCTTGTCTCCCTCTTTTCTTTCTCCCTCTTGACTGTCTGCCTGTCTCAGCATCTGCTTTTAATCTATTGTTTCAGCTTTTTCTATTGTTTCTATTTTGTTGTCTGCCTATGTCTTCCCTCCCAGTATTTTGTGCCTCCTCCCTGTATTTTCTTCCCTTTTGAGGTTTTTTTTCCACCATTCCTGTTTGTTGTTATGGTTTTATCCTTTGTCTGGGCATATGTCTGGGTGCATTAATTGCTGCCAATTACTGATGGTTAATAAGCTCTTTTCAAACATATAAAAACCCTCCTAAGCCACATGTGCTGCAGCAGATAAATGGTATTTATGCCATGGCTTAGTGCCTAATGATGGGGCTCGTGTGTGTGAATGTATGTCTGTTGATGTGGGTGCATTATGCATAGCTACTGAATGTCTGTTGGCATGATTGAACAGTATTCTGTTTATGTGCCACTGCATATCTAAATGTCTGTGTGTGTTTAGGAGAGAATTCTCAGCATGGTGATGGACAAGGACCCAGACGTGGCAGTGGAAGTGGTCAATCTGCTGCTGCTGATCCAACAGTAAAGGGCTTTTTCTCTCTCGTCCCCATGCTTTGTTCTCATTATCTGAGGAAAAGTTGGAGCTCAAAGTATACCAAATATAGCACATTTTAATGCCGGAAGTGTATACTTTTGAGTTGCATCACAGAAAAGTCATATCCAATTCTGTGATTCAGTCTTGTTTTCACACATTTAGCATTCGTTTAGAAGTCAGAATAAGAAACTTTAACACCCAGTTTCTTATTTTAAATATAAAGATGCTTACTCAACCAACATATGTGATGGTTCCACATAACTCCTGCACTCTGCTTGGTCATGATTGCTGATGATTCATAGCATCAGTCGTGATCTAATGCTTGCCAACATCTCACACCTCTGACTGCAGTGAAATTAGATGTTTTTAGGGGAAATCAAAAAGATGAACAAAAATGAACTGAAACTGCTGGTTTTTGAAATGTTTGTCATCTTCTTTATCTAGTGTATGTACCTCAGTTGATCAGTACATTTTTATGTGTGTACTTGCAGGAGAACAGATGAAGGACTGGACGAAGAGGAGTGTGGCCACATTTATCCACTGGTTTACGCTTCACACCGAGGTCTGGCATCTGCAGCTGGTGGCTTCCTATACAGCAAGTACGCTTTAACCACACTTGGTCGCAGAAGTGGTTACAGAAGTGTAAATGTTGCTGTTTATTTATTTATTTATTTATTGCATATTTCTTTTACAAAAATGTTCTAATTTTTGTTGGATTTACTAATTCATTACTGACCCTCAAAAATAAAGTGGAAATTCTATGCAAACATGTAGTTTGTATAGAATTTTTATTTTTCTATTTTTTTGTATTTTATTTTTTTGAATTTTTGTATTTTTAGTTAATATTATGTAAAATGTTCTTGTTTTTTATTTTATGTGTTTATGTTAGGCTGAAAAGTGTGATTACCAGTCACAGCCAGGAGAATGACAAAGCCAACAATGCAGCCTTTTTTCAAATCCTCATCTCCTTGTTCATCCAGAGTGAGGTAGTATTTCTTTCTCTCTATGCCCCCTCTCTTTCATTCTCCTCTGTTTGGAATTTAAGGCGATATGAAAGTACAAAAATGCAGAGCGGAGCCAAGAAGATGTTACTCAAGTTGGTCAAACCTGTTAACCTTTCTGTGAACGCATCAGCTTTCTGGCAAGAGTTCATCATAGATTGACAAATGGTGACCCTAAACATCTGTGTAACATCAGGGAAACTAGTCTTGACCAGCGCAGACGCAGGAGGACATGCTTTAACTCTGACTTAATTTCAAATATAGAGACTATATAATACTTATTAACACACTGTAAAATTTTCTTATGAAAAAATTAATCCAACCATATTCTGCTGCTAGTCTGGGGGCAGCAGTCTCGGGGAGACGCCCAGAGCTTGCTGTCCACAGCCACCTCCTCCAGCTCCTCTGGGGTGACACTGAGGCACTGAGACAGCCAAGAGATGTAATTGCTCCAGCTTGCCCTGGGTCTTGTATGGGGCTTCCTCCCAGTATAATGTCAAAAACACCTTTGCCAAATTGGCACCCAGGAGGCATCCTTATCAGATATCCAGACCACCTCACTTGGCTCCTTTGATGTGGAGACACATGCTAAAAAATCCATTCTCCTAACAGTTCCATGAGCATGGGGCATATCTGGTGGACAGCCTTTGGCATGTGGCAGGATCTGAGCTGAGAGACTGGGAGACAATGACCACTTTCCTGCTACAAGATGATGGTGAGGAACAAGATAAAACTGTAAACATGACAAGAGTATGAGCCTAAGCACGTAGCCATTTTTCCCCAGCACCAATAAAAATGGCAAGTTAGTGATAGCTGCTCCTTTTTGTTGCTACTCTGTTTCTTCAACTGTCTGTTTTTGTGTTGTCAGAACTGATGTATGAGGAGGAGGGTGTGCTCATAGAGCTGATGATGTGTGCGATCAGACAGGCAGCACAGGCAACCCCACCTGTTGGGAGAACTCAGGGCAAAAAGGTGGTGACACATTCAAATGCAAGAATAATGCTGTGTGGCTTGTGTTTGATGGAACAGTGGAGGCTGTAAATGAAATATTTTATGACACATTTTGCACATTTTCTCCACTAAACTTGCCTGTGATTGATTGCTGAATGGTCATGTGGGATTAGAACCTCAGTATGAAGGATAAGAAAATCCAGGAACAAGACAAGAGACACATCACAACACACTTCATCCCTTTACTGCCACAGCTGCTTGCCAAGGTTCATTTAAATACAAATATTCAGCTTTTTTTATTGTTGCTTTAAATTTTAAAAGAAGAGTTTATGTTTATACTGACCTGCAGTACTCAGCGGATGCAAACAACGTGAAACTGCTCCTCAAAGCTCCCCTGTACTTTGACCTGGAGATGTACAGCAGCGCTCAGTGGCTGGAAAAGGTAGGAGGACCAGAAATGTGTTTATTGTCGTCAATATGTAATGAAATATATTTAGAAAGTATTTGTGCTTCTATATTTTTTTTCTCTTATTCAGTATCCAAGTTAGTTCACGCTCAATGTGAATTATATGGTAATAATTAAGCTTAATGGCTTAAAGAGAAAAAGAGGCTACCAATGCTCAAAGACAATTTTATTTCTTTTATTTTGGAGCTATTATTTTATGATTTAGCATCTTAATATTAATGCAAATATAATATTCCAATATTAGAGGAAAATGAACTGAAGCCTGTCAGGTCCACAGTTAAACAGTGGCTGACTTTCAGGTCATGCCAGCTGTGAGTTTTAAGCTTGCCTGCAGTTAGAGATTTCCTCAGCCAGATGCTGAACCAGTGGTTCAGTTCAGTGTCTTTGAGTGGGAGGGCAAGCGATTTACCTTTAAATAATTACTATCCTAAGCGTTACATTCATATTCTACTTCTTCTGTTCAGCATTTGGACCTGCTGCTGTCCCAGGTATGTGGCATTGTGGAGAAGCACACAGAGGTCGCCGTACTGGAGGCTTGCGCCCACCTGGTCAGCGCTCTCAGCTCCGACTGCTACACCTTCTCCTCCCGCGCACAAATGGCATTCAGCCAGCTGTTTGATGTCCTTACCGAATGTTTCAGCACCTACGTAAATGACCTGCTCCAGGTTGGAGAGTGTGTCAGTGATGCTTGCATACCAGCAGATACATTTTATATTGTGCATGTGCATACTGTATACTTAAATGCAAGTTTTGTTGAAATGTAATACATTATGTTTTCTTGTTTTTAATCCTCTGTTTTGGGTTTTTTTTGTTGTGAAACACTTTGTTATCCTGGTTTTGAAAGGTGCTAAATAAATACAAATTTAGTTATGTATATAAGACATACATACAGAAAATACATATAATAATGTATGTAAGTATGTATTATCTTACAAGGACAGATTCCTCAAGAAAGGGGATGTACTATGCTTATTTTATGTCCATATTTTCATGTCTTGGACTAGAGTAGCTTTGCTTGATTCACTGTAAAATAATCTTAATTAAAAGGTTGTATTGGGCCTCGTTGCTGCCCCTCAGTTCATCCTCTGTCAAGCCAATATAGCTAATTTGTCTCTCTTCCCTTTAAGCTGGCTTTGTTATGATTGGCTGCCCTTTGTAAACAGAAGGCTTGCAAAGCATGCGGGTGGGGGGTGGCATTTAAAGCAGTCTGAAAGCTGTGCTGTTTTAGAGGAATTATGTCAGTATGACTCATATGAAACATGTTTAATATCAGTTGTATTTATGAAAGAAAATAGATCAGAAACTTTACAAGAATTTAGTTTGGGTTTTTTTTGTTGGATTGGTATAGTATTGCATGAGTTTTATTTAGTTTTACTGAGATACTAATAATGTATGATGAAAACTGGAAACAAAAACTGAAATAATATCGATGTGGAACTATTATCTGTATCATTTTGTGTTTGTGACCTAGGGTATTGCAGATGATGATGACACATACAGTGGAGCCACTGCCTTAAAAAGGATTGCTGCCCTTAGCAGGTATGCTGTTATAATGCATGCGACAATAGTATTAAATAATTCTTACACAGAAGTATGCAACTGTATTGCGTGTGTGTGCATTATCTCCAGTGCTAAGGACCCGACTGCCTGGAAGCTGTTTGATTCCTGTCTTGAGCTGCTGAAGAGCCGGATGGAATCCAGAGAGCTTGATAAGGAGGTTTCTGCCAATGTTTCATATTTGAGGGGGAGGATTGTGAATGTCATGACTATTGCAGTGCCATTTTATGAAAATAATAAGTAAAATGGGCAGCACGGTGGCACAGTGGTTAGCACTGTTGCCTCACAGCAAGAAGGTCCTGAGTTCAATTCCACCATCAGGCCGGGGTCTTTCTGTGTGGAGTTTGCATGTTCTCCCCGTGTTTGCGTGGGTTCTCTCCGGGTACTCCGGCTTCCTCCCACCGTCCAAAGACATGCAGCTTGTGGGGATAGGTTAATTGGATAATCCAAATTGCCACTAGGTGTGAATGTGCGAGTGAATGTGAGTGCGAATGGTTGTCTGTCCCTGTGTGTTGGCCCTGCGACAGACTGGCGACCTGTCCAGGGTGTACCCTGCCTCTCGCCCTATGACAGCTGGGATAGGCTCCAGCGCCCCCCGCGACCCTGAAAAGGATAAGCGGAAGCGAATGGATGGATGGATGGAATAAGTAAAATGGGGAATGTAATGAATTTCTAGTTAACAAAACATGAATGTCATATGAATTGCAAGGCTAAAAATGTGATCCCTTAATTCTCATGTCATGTTTTTAGGTTTTTGTACAGGAGTAGTTTAAGGAAAACATTTTATTCTAATTGAAGGTCAATTTTAACTCTCTTTTGTGTCATTTCAGCTGATGGTGCCAGCTATGAAGTGTGTAGCTTTTCACCTGATGTGGGCCAAAGTGAATGTGGTGAACTCCAAGCCAACTGAGGTGCTGGTCTCATGTTATAAAACCGCTGTTTGTCCTCCAACAAGGTTTCAAATGATCTGAATCTTTATTCTCAGATAAACTTTCGGTTATGGGTCCCGGTAGTGTCAGTCTACCTGCATGAAATAAGCTAAGCTGCATGATTAATACTTTCATAATGGCTATCACATCACAGGCAGCCCTAGGCGACCGTGCTGGTGGCCTTCTTGTGTGATTGTTAAGCTTTTCTTGTCTGTGTTGTCGAACAATTCACCAGCTGCGCAGACAGCAGGCAATTAACGCAACAGTCTGTTAGAGTGCATCTGAGCCCACAGCGACACTCGGATATTTATTTCCCACCGCTTCACACTTTTTCTTATTGATTGTCTTCACGTGTTTCCTGTCTCATTCTTGCTTCTCTTTAGTTTCTATTCTGTCTTTCTGAGCTCGTTTTCACTTTTTCTGCTGTTTTTCTCTCACTCATTTTTTACACACACTGAGCATGTCATTATTACTTATGCAGCCATTTGTGTGTTTTTCTCAACACTGTTCCAGAGAGAACACATCCAGATCCATTCCTCTTGATCAGTCATTTTCATTCCTTGTCTGTTCATGTTTTGATTGATGACTCGCACAGCTTTTTCTCTTCCTGTGTGCACTTAAATTGTGTTTTCCCATTGGTATCACATTATTACTGTTACAGTGGTGGATGCTCATTCTAAACAAAGTTTCAAATAATGAGTTCAGCCAAAAGGATCATAACGGGAGAGGAGATGAAATGGCTTGTTGATTAACTGAGGGGCTGTAACAAGGCCTAGATAAAGATAAACGGGGATTTGTGTGTGTGTGTGTGTGTGTGTGTGTGTGTGTGTGTGTGTGTGTGTGTGTGTGTGTGTGTGTGTGTGTGTGTGTGTGTGTGTCACAGACTGCTTTGACATAGTTAACAAAGACAGGAGACTGGGAGCGTCAGATTCTACCTTTAAAACTCTGAAGATGTATCTTGAAGATTGTGTCACCAACAATTCAAAATGTACAGATGCTACTTCTAACAGGTGGTTCCATGCTTGCCAAAAGCAAAAGTTTCCTGGGCCAAGTCTGGAAGGAGACACGAATCTCTTGTGAGCTATAGCAGAAAGGGGCTACCCGAGCTACCTGCTGTGGCAACGCTGTGTGAATAAGGGAGCAGCCAAAATAATCTTATCACTTGAAGTGGTTTAATTAGGATTTCTGTTGTTGGTGTGTAGAAGGAGCTGAATTTCTAGGTTAGAAAACTAACTGCCCCAACCCTGCCAACACACACACACACACACACACACACACACACACACACACGCTTTAGTAAGAAGATAAGAAAATATTTAATCTGTCTTCCTCTGTTATTGTGTGCCTCTCTCACTCCAGGCAGAACTGAAGCGCCTGAAGAAGGAGGTGCGGTCGTTCTGCAGAGTCTGTCAGGATTGTTTGTCTTTGAATCAGATAGATATCAGAGATCAAGTAAGAGCTCTTTTTTGTCTTTCTTCTTCTTCTTTTTACAGTGCGCACCAATCCCATATGTGAAGTACTAGTGAAGCCATATCATTTTTTAACTAAAGGCAACTTTACACTTGGCTATCTGAGACAAAAGTCCATCTTAGGATATCGGTCCAAAACAACAGACCTAGATCACCCTGTGGGACATGACAAAACATAACTTGAAATGAAAGTGTTTGAAAATTACTGCGACTGATCAGTTATGGCAAAAAATCACAATAATTTTTTGGTAATTACTCAGATTACAATTCTTCAAAACAGTACGATCGTGAGTGCTATTAAACCTTTTCGTTTGCTGCTGCTGCTGGACTCCTTGAAGCCAAACTGTTTCCAAAGAGATGGACGGTAATTTTTTTATCTTGATTATTGTGGTTCCTTAATCATTGTAATTGATTTTAATCTTTGAATATTTACACCACCCTACTTATACCAAAGTCTCAGTGAGATGTCCAGTGTCTGTAAACAAACCATGGAGAACACGGTATACAGTGATGCACAATATATTGGCCTGTGTGAAATTGTCAGGAAAAACACCTGCCCTGGTGGTATGGAGGTGAAAGGATTAAAAAGATTTGTGAGGCTTTGTTTGCAGTGATTTTTTTTCACAACCCATGAGCTGATAAAATTCATTTATTTACTTAAACCTCATTTTAGCAGATGATTGCAATGGTGTCTTATATTTAAAAACAAAAACAAAAACCTTAGACCAGTTAGACTGTGATATATAATAAATTTGGGCTTTTAAAAACAATCAAACTTTAGTGAAGAGTACAAAACACACTAAATAAGTTTTACTCAAACATGTTGGGGCTGTGTGTAATGATGGATGCAGCCACCATTGCATCACACTCAGGCTAGTAAAGTCCTGTGATGATGCCTTTGATGTTTTCAAACCAGAGACGATCTGTGACGGTTGATGAGACTAAGGAACAAGAGTGCCACCCAAAAGTGCCACCTTTTGACTCTAGTTTGGCTCACCATTTACAAAATTAGTCGTGCTTGGCACATTTTTGTTACGTTTTTGTATTAAAACACAGATATATATGTTAATTTATCATGTTATTCTTTTTGTTGTCATCATATAAACAAACATAATCAGATTTATAGTCTATAATTTTCTTTACAAACTAAATAGTTACTCATCAGTTTAATTTCGGAGTCATATAGAGCTGGGTCTTGATATTTGGATAACATAAATTCTGTCCTTACAGGCATTTGAGCTGTTATGTGACTTGCTGTTGCTGTACAGTGTGGGTTCAGTCCGCTCCAAGCCTGCCCTCCAGGCACTGGCCCACCTGCCATCTGATTCTCTGCGGTCTGAGTTGGCCGCTTTCCTTCTGGACTACATCTTCACTGACACCGAAGACGTCGAGCTCCATGGCATCTTGACACCAACTGAAAAATGTACGCCTACTCTCAATAAATGTTTGCATGAACTGTGATACTTTCCAGAAGCAATTTGTCGCTTTGTCAGCCAGTGTTGACAAAGCGACAGCACTGTTAGCAGATGTCAGAATGAACTGAATAATGAAAGGGATGTAGTTTTTATTAGCTTGCACCATATTTTGGAAACTGCTTAGTTGTATCACTGCCTGTGGGTACAGTTTTTGATGTCTTGTTTTAAGTCTTCTTCTGTATCCACTTTCTGTTCCATATTTTATAATGTTCTGCCAAATATCCCTTTCATTCATGCTCTTATAGACCCCACAGCATGCTTTCCCTCTATCTCTGCATTTCTAAACTGTTAACTCCTCATTTCTGCCAACCTGGCTCTCCTCTTTAGCTGAGGATGAGGAGGAGATGAAGATACGTCTTCTTCAGAAGAAGCGCAACCAACTTGCTGGCTACTGTAAGCTGGTCATCTACGGGGTGCTGGACCTAACTGCTGCCACAGATGTCTTCAAGCACTACAACAAGGTGGAGGGATTGTTGGGTTTTATCAGCCCAGCCTATCACATATGACCACAAACACATTATATTTACACATATTACAATTCTTACTGTTTCTGTATCACAGTTCTGCGTGAATGTAGGCAAAATGTGTTAAAAGTTAAAGTTGTGATTTTAGTAATCTAGTTGGAGATCAGTCGTTGGACCGACATTCTTTGGGGGAATTAATTGGGATAGAAAGACGGGAAGCAGATTCATAAAAAAAGTAATAATGGAGAGGATGTGTAAGAGCGTGGAGGAGGGTGAGAAAATCTGTTTTAGAACCACCGAGGTGCTGGGAATGAGTCAGAGAGTACGGTTGCTAAAAGAGGCACAGGTGACTAGAACAGAGTGGGTCCGATTAATTTTTTTCAGACATTTATCAGAGCTGTTAATTAAATAGATTTGATGTTTTTCTGGTTTTTGGTTTGTTTGTTTGTTTTTCCGCTAGTACTTTAAGGACTTTGGTGACATCATCAAAGAGACTCTGAGCAAGAGCAAGCTCATCAACCCCGTGCAGAGCGCCAAGACTGTCTGTCTGAGTCTGCAGCAGGTGTGCACTTGCATGTCACTGTAATCTTTTGTATTTAGTGTAGAGGTTATCAAACTGTGCAGTGCGCCTCCCTGGCACAGTGTAGGAGGCTCACAGCGGGGGCACAGAAGGAGAGAGGTGAGATGAAAAGTGCATGCTGGTCTTCTAAAAACAACACAGTTATTAGTGTTTCAGTCAGCGGTAGGTACGTGATAGGGAGATGCTTTCAAACTCTTAAACTTGGGAGTCATAAATCAAACAATATTTAAGATTTGCTGTGACTTATCCAATCGAAGCATAACAGAGTTAGTTTTCTTCACTATAAAAATAGCCAGTTAACTGGTTTTGTATATTCGTGGGTACACTGCTGACAGGAACAGATATCACCTAATGGTTTTAATGGTTAAAAATTCCCACAGTTTGTATTACTGTTTATCATTTCATTTGTTACTTAAGCACATTACAGTAGTCTGATGAGGATTTTCCCTCAGTTTTCACATTAAAAAAATTTTTTTGTTGTTTTTTTATAAAACACCTACCTAAAGTATACAGGGCTCCATATCAGTGACCTTTTTGTATGCAAGGACGAGTGTCACATACACAATAAACTTTGTGTGTTAGCTGAAGTACATTCTGAGTTGTTTTTCCAATTTAAATAACCAGCTGCACATATTTACTGTCTCTTAATTTGAAATTAAAACACATGTTCTTCATTTTCGTGGGTTATGTGGGAGTTCTCTTCTATAATTACAACCAGTACTTGAATTACTTAAAAGTTTGCAGCCTTAACTAACCAACACAGAATATTTGTTTGTGCATATCCAGATATATATCGTGCCTTTTATGCAACATGTCTGTGTGTGCTCAGCTGTTTTCAGAGATGCTCACGGAGCACCACAGCAGGCAGGATCTCACTGAGATTAGAGACTTGGCCAAGAGGCTTGCCATGAGCTTTGGCATTGATCTTCATCGTGTCCGCAAACCACTGGTGGCCCTGCACATGTCAGTAACACACGTTTCTCTTGACAAATGCACACAGGCCAACCTTACCATGACCTAGTTTACCTATTTATTTATTTTTCTGTTACTTCTATGGTAGCATTTTTAGAAGCAGCTACAGTTTCACATAGAAAAACGCTACTTTATGGCAGAAATCATCCGTAATAATTAACTCAGAGCTAGTAAGAAATCATCAGATTTGAGGACTGTAAAGAGAAATTACAGTATTCTTCACACTGTGGTTGTTCATTTTGTGTTTCTCCTTATGTCAAGAGATTGTTTGTGTTGTCTTTCTTTTTTATCAGGGACGGCATACGTTTCGCATTTCGGGACCCACAGGAGGGAGAGGAGCCAAATCCAAATGTGGCCTTCTTGGAGATCCTCAGCGAGTTCAGTTTTAAGTTACTGCAGCCGGACCGCGCCCAGCTGTGAGAAGCAAAAACACACAGACACGCTCACTCGTAACACTGCACATGTATTTCTGTATGTTATACATATGTAGGAAAAAAAATCTCACTTAGCAACAGTTTGAGAGAGAATACTTGTGATGTCATGAATCCACATGAATTATTATATTACAGGTAAAACAAAATAAAACAGTGTCTTCATTCTTGTTACATATTCGTTGCGTTGATCATATTATTCATTTAACTTAGATTCACAATTATTTGCTCAATTCCAGTGAAACTGAAAATGAAATGCAAACAAAGGTTTCCTCAGTCTTTGTCCCATCCTGATTCTCTGTCATCTCCTCCCAGAGCTGAGTTTCTGAAATCGGCATGTCCCAGCGCTGCCCTCTCCTGGCCGCCAGTCAAACTGTATCAGCGTTCTTTGGAAGCTCGCGCCACCTCTAAAGCCACTGAACAGGAGGGAGATGACGAAGTCCCTTCTCATGACATGCCTGTAGTGAAACGCAGGAGGACCACAGCTCAGGGTGATGCACATGCTACACCAAACACTCTGCATGGATATACTCTACGTCATAGCAGAGATAATTAGTTTTTTAAAAAATGCTTAGAAGTGGGAAGTCAATTTAATTTAACTTAATTTAATGGAAAATTCAGTCTTACCCCTGTCTTATGGTCAGAGGGCGAGGATGAGGAGAGGTATATGATTGTTGGACATGATATATGCCAACGAAGTGCTCTTTAATCCTAAGAAGTGTCTCATTGTTATTTTCAGTATTAGCTACTATTTGCCAATGAGGCTATGTACAAATTGATGGAAAAAAATGACACTGGTGCACTGGTTTGCACTACCACCTTGCAGCAAGAAGGTTTGAATCCACCTTTCTGTGTGGAGTTTGCATGTTGTCCCCATGCCCTCTGTTTGTCTCTCTGGGGCAGCCCTGGGATGAACTAGCTAGCTGTCCAGGGTGGACAGTAGGGCTGGGTATCGTCACTGATTTCTAGAATCGATTCAATTCCGATTCACAAGGTCCCGAATCGATTCGATCCACGATTCGATTCAATTTGATTTGAATCTGGGAAATTTTGACAGTCAGAAATATTATAATTCAGATCAGTACATTTACATATTTTTGTATCAATAAAAAGGAAGCTGACACATGCAAGACTTTATCAAAGGTGTGAGCATCACAGCAGAGGCCTTTGTGTCAAAGTAGCTGAGGATAAAACACGGAAAAACATGAAGGAGATTTTCCTGGCCTGGATTTTATAAAAATATTCTGCAGTACATCAAAAACGAAAGAAAACCATTAATCAACACATGAACATTACCTCTGAAGTTACAGCGGTTTTATTAGAGACACAGCTGAGCGTTTTGCATTTTGCATAATTTAAAAAAGTTTAAATTTGTTCAGTATTGAACGGCAGAAATTAGGTTTTCTTTTCGGAAGTATATAAAACGAAAAAAAAAAAAAACATCGGCCGACAGCGCTGTAAACAACGGTAGACTTGTGCGTAACAAGCAAGCGAATAATGCAGAAAACAGATTTTTAGACGGGAAACTGTTCTTGAAGAGAGAGAGAGAGCTGTGCATCGTGGTCGAAGCAATACACAGTAAAAGTCAGAGTGAATTCATGACGATGTTTATGTGAAGCGTAGTTTGGATCTTCTTTTGCTGCTGGTTCGGTCAATATTGTTTGGAGAGAGATCAAACTAACAGCTTTAGAATCAGCGCAAAAAGGGCGTGAACACAAAGCGCCGAAACATCAGAATCAGCGAGCTGTCGGCTTTCAGCCCCGACTGTGAGAAAGGCGACATCTCACTGATTCTGATCCGCGGGTTGCGCTGTGTGTTTAAGGCTTTGTGCAGAATCCGTGTTCCTGCTCTCATTTACTGTCTTAGCTGTTGTTGAAATTTTGTGAGATTTAACCTGAGATTCTGGCATTTCGGGCAAAATAAATTTATATCAAAAAATCGATTCAGAATTTTAATGAATCGATTTTACATTATCCAAGCCAGAATCGATTTTAATCGATAAATCGATTATAAAAACCCACCCCTAGTGGACAGCTATCTAGTTCGCCCCATGTAACTGGATATGTGGAAGAAAATGGATTGATTAATATTTGGGGCCATTCAGAGGAGGAGTGACCCAAATGTCAGGACAAAGCAGTTATTTCAACCCAAATTGTGAAATCGTTTATCGTAATCAGTTATAATAACAAGAATATTATTCTTTTTCTTTTTAGCACATGATCCATGTGTCCATTATTTTCTTTCTGTTGTTGGTTTGGGTTGGGTGGTAACTTATGGAGTTGATCTGAATTTCAGTCCAGGAATTGCTGTAATGACTCGGTACCATTAAGAGAAACAGTGCAAAACTGTCATAGTTGTTCAAAATACAGTGATGTAAAATTAATAGCATTCTTCACATTTCGAAAGCCTTAAAAACATTTATTCTTTGGTATTTTTACTTCACATGTACATGTGTGTTTGGGAATCTGCTGAATTCTGCAGGAAGCAAATTTGCTACTTTACCTTGTCAATTAAAGCGTCATCATCTTTGTGTGGTGACTTGTCTCTCCTGCAGGTTCAGCGTCCACCACCAGAGGCTCCTGGTTGGACAACAGCAGCATCCAGAGCAGCCTGCACACCCCAGCCCTCACCTCCACTGTCCAGAAGCAACCCGCCAAGCGGATTGCATCCAGGAAACCAAGACCCGTGGAGTCGGATATCAGCAGCACCTTAACTGAGCCGGAGTCAGAGGATGAGTTCTCCCCAGGGTAAGTAAAATTTTATGATCAGCATGTCTGCAGTATCTGCTGCCTCTGATTCGAGCATTTGTAAATTACTGCCATGGGTCAGATGATTTCATGTCAGTACCTTTCTTTTCTGTGTGCTGTGTTACTGGTCAAAAGGGCAATCAGCAAAAGAAGGAAGATTAAAGCTCCTGCAGAGTTTTGCTTATGATGAAACAAATTTAATTTCCCCTGTGTATTAAGGCATAATCATAGACACAGAATACAGCAGGTAGACAGTGAAGTTGGAAAATTGTCTTCTGCTGCTCTCCAGGTTACAAATGCGAAAAGTGAAACTCAATAAAAGACGGCTGGCTTCCTCCAGCAAGAACACCCCCTCTCCAAGGCAGCAAGACCTGAACTCCCACCTCAACTTGTAAGACTGATTTTTAGACTGTTTAATACTTACTATTAAATTGTGAATATGTTCCATTTTACAAAAGCTATTTTCAACCAGAAATAATCACAGAATGGATCTGTGTGTGTGCTTCGCAGGCTTTCCCTGATTGAAGATGACATCTCAGAAAGAGATGAGGACGAGATTGAAGATTATCACAGTGACTCTGACACTGGATACACACTGGTAAGAACAAAAAAACCCCAAATACATCATATTTACTTTCTCTCATGACTGTGCAATCTGTTTTAACAGCACCTGGTCAGCTAAGGTACAAATGAATTAATTCTTTAAAAGGAACATATACATGTCACCACAAATTCATTTTGGTCCTTCAGTGACCACAGTTGTAGGATCTGTGCAGAGAAAAAAATATGTACAAAGCTATTTATGATGAGAGGAAAAGAAGCACATGTGTGATGTTTTGAACTTTGCTCCTAGTGCTATATTTATACCCTTTGAATACAAATATGTTACATAAATCTAAATCAAGTACAACATACCTTGAAAACTAAAACTTGTTTGCTTGCAGCCTTCCACACGTCACACCTCACTGAGTGTCCTTGACGAGCTCTTTGACTGAGGTTAGCGGGGGATCATCTGTTCAGGACTTCTACAGTTTCAGTGTGATGAATATTAAGTCATCTGTTCTTCTGAATGACGGCAAGTTCACCTGTCAGACCTGTTTTTGTCTCTTAATTTTGTTGTTGATTGGGAAGTCTGGAATTAGAAGCTGTTCTGATGTATTAATAGGAATGTTTTGAAAATAACGATGTTCAGAATAAATGTTTCACTAAAGTTGGACTTGGTTCCTCTGTCTTTCATCAGCTCTTACGAGTTTCACATTTTTCAAAATAGCCTTCACTGTTGACATCACAGTTTGTTTTTGTTTTTTGTTGAACACCTTAATGTATATTAAAGATGCCTGATTTTACAAAGCAATACTAAAAGTAAGGCATTACAATGTATTGTTTTAAAAATGAACAAACTCAAAATGTTATTTAGATACACTGAAGCACTACTAGTTATTCCTGTTTGTAATGTGTGATTTGTTTGCTTTATTTCTAGGTCAAAAAAATCACTAATAAACAAGATCAAAATGAATTCCGAGGGTATCCTTTGTAAAAGATTAA
The DNA here is from genome assembly GCF_057381915.1 of Diplotaxodon limnothrissa. Taxonomy (NCBI): domain Eukaryota; kingdom Metazoa; phylum Chordata; class Actinopteri; order Cichliformes; family Cichlidae; genus Diplotaxodon; species Diplotaxodon limnothrissa. The sequence goes on along the minus strand of NC_140597.1, from coordinate 40,200,346 downwards.
TAAAAGTAACAACATGCACAAAGTAACACATATTGCTTTGTAGTGAATTACACCATGAAGCAGAAGGAGCTTAGAAAAACAAGTGGAAGGAGTCAAGATTTTATTCAGCGGAAGACCTCAGTGCGAACTGTGAGGAGGCGCTATCTAACCTCTGAAGTGGCTGCAAATTTTACCAAGGTTTTAGTCAAATGCCCCCCTGTGATTTTACCTGCATCCTGCGATTTGATTTTTAGTTATTTTAACAGCAAACTGAAGAAAAGCCTTGACTCCGTTGCTCCACTCACCACCAAAAAGATTAACGTAAAACATGCATCACCCTGGAGAAACGAAGAAGTCAAAAAACTCAAAAGAAATTGCAGGGCAGCAGAAAGGAGATGGAGGAAAAATAAAAATAATATCAACCATCAAATATTTTCCGAGCAACTTAAAATGTACAATAATACATTAAGGAAGTCAAGAAATTCATACTTCGCCAAAATAATCAGTATTAACAAAAATAATCCCAAGGTCCTCTTTTCCACCATAGATCATTTATTTAACCCTGATTTTAAAAGCTCCAAAAGAACCCCCACAGACTCGCTCTGTGAGCAGTTTGCAGACCACTTCAGGGGAAAGATCAGCGCCATCAGATCTGATATTTTATCTAATCGCGATATGATTGTAAACACATCTGAGGGCTCGATTGTACCTGAGGAGACACTGGACAGCTTTGTCCTGGTTAATGCTGAGAACTTTCAGAAGGTTTTCTCCACAGTGAGACCCACCACATGTCCTTTAGATCCAATTCCTTCTTCACTCTTTAAAACACTTTATGGATTTTTTGAGGCTGAGCTTTTATACATGATGAATTGCTCTCTTCAGTTGGGTGTCTTCCCTGCTGCCTTTAAAACGGCGGTGGTGAGGCCCCTTCTGAAGAAGAGCAATTTGGATTGTAATGATTTTAATAACTACAGACCTGTATCCAACTTACCATTTTTAAGTAAAGTCTTAGAAAAACTTGTTTTTACTCAGATTACTGATTTTCTCAATGATAGACAGATCCTGGAGATATTCCAGTCTGGATTTAGGGTGAACCACAGCACAGAGACGGCTCTCCTAAAGGTTTTAAATGATCTTAGATGTAACTGGGACGCCCAAAAGCTCTCAGTCCTGGTGCTACTGGATCTAAGCGCAGCCTTTGATACAGTAGACCACGCTATTCTTTTAAACAGACTAAAACACATGGTGGGCCTCTCTGGTGCTGTACACAACTGGTTCACTTCCTATCTCTCAGACAGAACTTTTATGGTGAGTATGGATACATGCTCCTCTAAGATCCATAAAATGACATGTGGTGTGCCTCAAGGGTCGGTTCTAGGCCCTGTACTTTTTAATTTGTATATGCTCCCTCTCGGCAGTGTCATCAGGAGGCATGGAGTGAACTTCCACAGTTACGCTGATGACACGCAGCTGTACATCTCCGTGTCTCCTGATGACACCAGACCAATGGATGCCCTTTTTAACTGTATCTTGGATATAAGATCTTGGATGGCAGAAAACTTTTTACAGCTTAACCAGGACAAAACTGAAGTTTTAATTGTCGGTCCTGAGGCTCAGAGAGAGAAACTCTTGTCTAAATTAGAGGCATTTTCACTATGTCCTTTGCTACAAGTGAAAAACCTGGGTGTTATTTTTGACTCTGAGCTTGGTTTTATCCCACATATTAAACATGTAACCAAAATTGGATTTTATCATCTAAAAAATATAGCCAGAGTCGCCCTATTCTCTCTCGGGCCAACACGGAGATGCTGATGCATGCTTTTATTACCAGTCGCATTGATTACTGCCCTGCTCTCTGGTCTTCCTAAGAAGAATATTTCAACTTTACAACTCTTGCAAAACTCGGCAGCTCGTGTGCTGACGAAGACCAGAGGGCGGGCCCACATTACACCGGTTTTAGAATCGTTGCACTGGCTCCCCGTGTGTTTCAGGATCGATTTTAAAGTTCTTTTATTGGTTTTTAAATGTCTTAATGGTCTTAGGCCTTCTTATCTCTCAGATCTGCTTTTACCATACGAACCCTCGCGGACCCTGAGGTCCTCTGGTGCTGGCCTTTTGATTGTCCCTAAAGTCAGGACACATACTCACGGAGAGGCAGCTTTTCAGTGGTATGGTCCTCGTCTGTGGAACAGCCTGCCGGAGGAGCTCAGGGCCGCAGAGAACGTACATGTTTTTAAGAACAGGCTCAAGACCCACCTTTTTAATTTAGCTTTTACTTAGCGTTTATTTATTTTTTATGCTTATTTATTCTATCCTGTTATTCTATTATTAATTTAGGATTTACCTAATATTTTTTGATTTTATTCTTATTCATCTTATTAATCTTCTTACTCTATTTATATTTATATTTATATTGTATCCTGTTCTTATTTATTTTATCATTTTACCCTGTATATATCGTATTGCGTCATATCTCCAGTGTTTCCTCGGAGGGCGCTCTCTGCACCGGGGCTGTTATTGACCGTGGCTGCTGGGTCTCTGGGGTCCTCTCAGCCTGGTTGGGGGGCTCCTTGGCTTCCCTCCTGCTGTGTGCCCAGCCCGGAGGCTGCGGTCTGTGACCGGCTCCCGGTGCAGACGGCTCTCTGTTATAATGTTTCCTCACTTGGCTCATGCGAGCCCAGCCCAATTTTTACTCTTTAAGTGTGCGCGTGTGTGTATGTGTGTGTGGGTGGGGGTGGGGGGATATATGTGTATTGAGAGTGTGGGGAGTGAGTTGGAGGGTGGGGTGGGCTGCTTTTAACTATGTAAAGCACTTTGTGCTACATTTTTTCTGTATGAAAAGTGCTTTATAAATAAAGATTGATTGATTGATTGAAGATATACGGTGGTATTTTACAGTGATCAAAAACCTTAAGAATCAGCTTTAGGTTTTCTCTATTTAATTAATCAAAACTTGAGGTTATTTATCTAGAAATTTTGACTTTCTCTGAAATGGCTTTAAAGTACTTGTCTGTCTTCCTCCCCTCACCCTCAACTGTTGTGATAAATGGCTAATTTATATAACTACTGTTGTGATTCAGCACTGTATACAGAAAATTAATTGGGAGGGGGGGTGATTATTAGGCGTCTCAAAATTTATTCCTAGTTGTAAGTAACTTAAAGTTGAGCTGCTCAATAAGTCAAAGTTTTAAGACTCATCAAAATGTTGACTTGGCTATGACAGGCACTTTTAAGCCACAAACAAGCTTCCATACAACCTAATGACAATTAAAATGTGCGACATTTTCATTATATTTCCATATGTGAGAAAATGTCAGAAAAACATTTGCTATATAACATGTAAGTTATAAAATGGGGAAATACTACTGAAGCGTAGAGCTGCCACCCAGGCAAAAGAAAAATACAAGTGTATCACGTTATAACGTGAAAGGTTTATTGTTCTAACAAGATACTTTTCCTGTTTGTACAATATACTTTTCACGTTTGAACAACATAATATCACGTTATTACAATATACATAATTATCACGTTCGTACAATATAAATATTATATTGTACGAACGTGATGATTATGTTCGTACAATATAATAGGAGATAAGATGTACCACAATGTAAGGAGTGCTCTGACACGTTGATAAATATGTTTTTTTTCCTTTCTCGCAGTCGATTAGATGAGATGATAAGGCTGTATGAAAAAATGTTCCTATTAAGTTTTGAACTGAACTGCCAGTAGCTTTTGGTGTACAATTCAAACACTGCAGATGTATTTGCTAAAAACAAACACAAATAATCTGTCACTAGAACAAACAAACAAAAAAGAATGACCATTCATATAAGGAAGGAATCAATTATCACGTTCGTACAATATAAATATTATATTGTACGAACGTGATGATTATGTATATTGTAATAACGTGATATTATGTTGTTCAAACGTGAAAAGTATATTGTACAAACAGGAAAAGTATCTTGTTAGAACAATAAACCTTTCACGTTATAACGTGATACACTTGTATTTTTCTTTTGCCTGGGTGGCAGCTCTACGCTTCCGTAAAATACAGCTGTAAATCATGACATTATGTTGGGTTCATTCGTTCCACGCTCACCCTGTTGACACTGGGTTGCTCATGAATCCAATCATCGCATTTCGCGCCATTCCTGACAAACGGGGCGGAAGTTCGCACAGTCAGGTGACACCAGACTGCCCGCAGTTTTCGCGCCACCACCGAATCCCGCCTCTCCCCGCCGAAAGAAGCGACTCTATTGGCTGAGGGAGACGTCAGACTCGCGCCACTTCTTGTACAGAGATAGGGGAGAAGCGCTGGCTGCTAGTGAATAAGTGTCCGGTGTTAGTGAATTTTTTTTTTAAAAAGACCGAGCTTTGAGATAAATTGCGTTTCTCCCCTCGCGTTTTTGGAAGTAAGTTATCTTAACTGAAGCGCAATACCTGCAATCATGGCTCGCAAGGATTACGAAGCAGAGAAAGGTAATGTTTCATCTTTAACGTCATGGCAGCAACAGGTTGGCCGTTTTAGTCAACTTTTTACCAAATGACTTCTAAAATCCCACACGAAACCTTGGTGAACGTATATCACGGGGTGTACTGGCTATGAAGTTGGATATAATATAAAATTTGATTTCATGTGCGAAAGCGCAACATTACCGCTTCGTTTCATTACTAACTCAACTTGAAAGAAAACAATGATAGAAAATAAATGAGTGCTTGCACATGGTGTCAAGAAACGCGCGACACACGGGAGCAGTGTTAAAAATAAGTTGCACAAACTTGTGTGAACATTAGCTATCCTCTTGATAACGACTTCGGTACTGTGTGTGTGTGTGTGCGTGCGCGCGCGCGACCGACAGAGGCTGTTGGCTCCACGGTGACCCGGATGGATCCTTAAACAAAGGAGCAGGCGCCACTGTGCAGCAGCAAGCACATGTCTCAACAGTTACACGAGCTGTTCGACTAAAGATAATCATTAATGTCGCGAAGTTTTTCATTTTTAATGTGTAACATTTAAAGTCAAAGATAAAGCACTAGGCTGAAAAGTTGATCATCGTTTCAGATAACTTTATAAAGGCCACTCAAATGCTAGCTAAGTTCATATCAAACGCGAGCGCAACCTTAACATTTAATGGTACACAATGGCAGTAAGTTAACCCCTACTTCGCTTTTTAATAACTGAATTTTATAATGTCCACATTTAGAGTTTAGTTGAGGTGTTTAAACGTCTTCAAATCGGGTTAACTAGTAACCGCGAGCTAGCTGCTGTCAGTTAACCTGTTAACGTGCTGTTCTGTGTTTAGCACGTTTACGCTGAGGGTCACTATGTATATATATTTCTAAAAACGTAAGAAGACTCTAAATGATTGTTTACTTTGGGTAAACAAACTTTATTTCTGTTACACAAACATCTAAAAGGGCAGGGTTTTACTAAAAATCGACCATTATAACAACACCATCAACGTTACGTTACGGTAAGTTTAAATTTGCAGCGGTGCTTGAGGCACTCTAAAGGTCCGAATAAACTTCACAAACACCCGAGTCATCATTCGTGAATCTAACCGACCGCTTAAAGGCTGAAGTTTGTGGTGCATGAACCATCGATAGCATTAAGAAAGCTACTTCCACCGCCAAGAGATTAAGAGCAATAAGCTCGCAGTGATGGGGCTGCCTGCGCCTTGTGTTCAGTACACCCCGGCTAACCCTAGGCTAACATTAGAAGATGGCTGGCTGTGGTTTGAAAACAACAGCCGGGACTGTTTTTAAGAGCGGAGGGATGGCGGAGGGATACCGCGAGTGACTGGGCACAAAAAGCCATGTGCTGCTTTGTTTACAATAACATCCTCGAAGAGAGAAATAAAAAAAGCAGAGGTGCGGATTTGCTGCTACCGCGTCAAAGTAAGTGGAGTATTTTATGTATCACGGCCAAGAGTAGTTTCGTTTCTCGAAGCGCTGAATTAAATATTGTTAACAGTTGTGGCTCTTTCGAGAAGTGGGGGGATATTTTCCAAAAAAAAAATGGACCCTGAACTGAGCGCGCCTGTTGTTGTATTTACATTATTGCCCAGAAGCTATCTGCTGCGTGTCGCCAGTTATTTCGCTCTAAAACTATTATGTGGAAACGTCAGAGCGGAGTTGGCATCATGTAACACATCAGTGGCAGTTTGTGCTTTACTGTAAGGCAGTAGTGACTCATCGAGATTACAGGATGCCATGTTACTCAACAAAGGGGGTCGTCGCAGGACAACAAATTAGCTCACAGTGTGTAGGCCCATTGCTGGTGGTGTTAATCAACAATTTAAACAGATTTTAAGCTCAGAAATAAGATTTATTGTTTAAAGGGAACTAAAGTAAACAGCCTTTTCTTTGTGTGTGTGTGTGTGTGTGTGTGTGTGTGTGTGTGTGTGTGTGTGTGGGGCTAACAATCAATCTCCACCTAGTGTTTGCTGCATGTGGCCTGTCTGGGTTTTTTTGTTTGTTTGTTTTCTCGTCTCCCTCCTGTTAAATTGTACTGAAGGTATTTTTTGGTTGTTTTGCAGAAAAATGCAAAAGGTTCCTGCAGGAATTTTACACAGAGGATGACAACGGGAAGAAGCTGTTCAAGTATGGAGCCCAACTTGTGAGTATACTACAGAAATAATGAGTATAGATTTAGTTTTCAGAGTTGGTTCATTGCAGATTTTTGATATTATTGCACTTAAAAGAAAAAGTACAAATCTGGTGTGCTAATGAGCGCTGATGCTTCACTGGTCAGTGAATAAAACATTTTAGCTACACTGTTCTTTGACACCATTTGTTGTCTTTACAAGCAGACATTTATGATTTGACAAAATCATAAATGTAAATGTTTATTTGAACTAGTTATTTTTGTTATAAGTAGAATAGTTTTGGGTGGATTGCATTAAAATGTAAAAGTGAAAGCAAAACTAAATGGCTCTTAATCAAGCTTCCATGTGAAAGATGGAAAAAGGCTCTTACCTATTTACGAAATGCATAATTCCCTTTTTGCTTCTAAATGTAGATGAAGGTGTGTTTGGCGTTAGTAGTAGCTGCAAAGATGGTTGTGTAATTGTTGGGTGATCATCTAATTAATTGCAGGTGGCGCTGGCCCACAGGGAGCGGGTGGCTCTTTTTGTGGATCTGGATGATGTGGCTGAAGAAGACCCCGAGCTGGTCGAGAGCATCTGTGAGAATGCTAAACGTTACACAGCGCTGTTTGCTGATGCTGTCCACGAGCTGCTGCCAGAGTACAAGGAAAGAGATGTATGTTGATCAGTTTAAGAAGTGCCAAAAATGAATTGCTATTGTGATTTTTGCCCAGGATTAATGCGTCTATTTTTAATTTTATTTTTTTTTAAATACATAGATTATTGCCAAAGATTCTCTGGATGTGTACATTGAGCACAGGCTGATGATGGAACAAAGGGGTCGTGACCCTGCAGATACAAGAGACCCTCGTAATCAATACCCACCTGAACTCATGAGGAGATTGTAAGTTGAATCGGATTCAGAGCTGAGCTTTTACTGCATGTCTTTATTTGTCCTTTGATTATACAACTGTGAACTTCTTCCCACAGCGAGCTTTACTTTAAAGCTCCAAGCACCTCTAAACCCAAAGTGGTGCGTGATATTCGAGCCGACAGCATCGGTCACCTGGTTGCAGTTCGGGGTATTGTGACTCGAGCGACTGAGGTCAAACCGATGATGGCCGTGGCTACATACACATGTGACCAGTGTGGCGCTGAGACCTACCAACCAGTAAGACGGTTTTTAATCATCTATACCATAGGTGTCGAATCCATACCAAATTACTATCAGAGCTGGCCTACTGGTATTACACAGCTAATATATATATTGTTTAGTATTAAGCTTTGCTTGTTCCATATTCAGTTTTTCAGCAAAACGTGTTTTAGTCCATAAGAAAAGATTCATTCTTATATCTGGAGGAACAAATATATTTCAATAAATATTAACGTTAGCCCGCGACTTGGTTCCAGTTTTGAATTTTGGCCCACTGTGTGTTTGAGTTTGACACCCCTGATCTATACATCTATATGCTTTCACAGGAACAAAGTTTTTCATCGTATCCTCTCGTTTTCCTTCAGATCCAGTCTCCTTCCTTCATGCCGCTTGTTATGTGTCCCAGCCAAGAGTGTGTCACCAACAAATCTGGAGGGCGACTGTACTTGCAGACGAGAGGCTCCAAATTCATCAAGTTCCAGGAACTGCGTATTCAGGAACACGTAAGAAACTCCCAAACTTGTTATGTTTGTATTCAGTTGTTTTGGTTAACATTAGCTCACAAGTTTTGTCTGGTATTACACAGAGTGACCAAGTACCTGTTGGAAACATCCCAAGGAGCATGACGGTGTACGTGCGTGGCGAAAACACACGTCTTGCCCAGCCAGGAGACCACGTAGCCATCACAGGAATCTTCCTCCCTCTGCTGCGCACAGGCTTCAGTCAGGCTGTTCAGGTATAATCTGCTTGTCAAAGTACACATGGGCTACTGCAATAATCTCATCTCCAGAAAGAAACTGAAATGTATTGTGGTTTTGCTCTTTTCAGGGTCTCCTGTCAGAAACCTATCTGGAGTGTCACAGCATTACACTCATGAACAAGACTGAGGATGATGAACTAGGTAACGAGGAGCTGACCGATGAGGAGTTGCGAAGCATCACAGGTCTGTTTGTTGGACATCACTACAATAGGAACACATAAACTGAGACCTTGGTCTTTAGTGTCTGAGGTGAATTTTTTTTCTTTATAGATGAAGGATTTTATGAGAAGCTAGCTGGCTCCATAGCGCCAGAGATCTATGGACACGAAGATGTGAAGAAGGCTTTGCTGCTGTTGCTGGTTGGAGGAGTGGAACAGGCTCCCAAAGGCATGAAAATCAGAGGTGAGGACAAACAAGATTATAACGGCAGAATCCTTTTCTTCTGTTTCATCATATTGTAACATAGCTTTCTAATACTAATTTGAATGTATAATTTTAATATAATTTATGCTCCTTTATCACGCTGGCACAAGACCAAACTTTTTTATTCCATAGGTACATTTCTTTGAAGTTGTTTTTCCTCATTAAATGTTGTAATCACTGCAGTGCTCTTACTCCGTTGTCTCTTCTTCCTCAAGGCAACATTAATATCTGCCTGATGGGAGATCCAGGAGTCGCCAAGTCCCAGCTGCTGTCCTACATTGATCGTCTGGCTCCTCGAAGTGAGTCCTGTTTGTTGTCCCCTATCTGGTTTAATGCTTTATCTAGTATGGCGTTTACTTTCCATTAGGTCCTACACTGTGACGGCTTAACTTCTGGTGGGATAGTTTGATTAGAGCACTCGCTTTTTGTTTTAATGCAAAGTTTTGAATGCCAACAGCCTGTCATATAATTGGAAGTTTTATTCTGAGTGAAGCTTGAAGTATTAACCGTTTGATCAACAGCTAATTGTAGCTTTTTCTTGTTCCCTGTCTGCTGTTCAGGCCAGTACACAACAGGTCGTGGTTCATCTGGGGTCGGTCTGACTGCGGCAGTGATGCGTGACCCCCTAACCGGTGAGATGACTCTAGAAGGAGGAGCCTTAGTTCTGGCTGACCTGGGCATCTGCTGCATTGATGAGTTTGATAAGATGGCGGATGCAGATCGAACCGCCATCCATGAAGTCATGGAACAACAGACCATCTCCATTGCTAAGGTATCCTTAATTACTGCCAGTACTGGGGGGGGGGGGAGTGTATTAGGGGAAGTATCTGGAAACATTCAATGCCTGTTTAACATCCACACTCAAGTTTATTTAATCTCCCTTCCAGGCTGGCATCATGACCTCCCTCAACGCCCGTTGCTCTATTCTAGCAGCAGCTAACCCCGCCTATGGCCGCTACAATCCCCGGAAGAGCATCGAGCAGAACATTCAGCTGCCAGCTGCTCTGCTCTCCCGTTTCGACTTGCTGTGGCTCATCCAGGACAAACCAGATGCTGATGCTGACCTGCGTCTGGCCCAGCACATCACCTACGTGCACCAGCACTCCCGCCAACCGCCCTCACACTTCACCCCTATTGACATGAAACTGATGAGGTGAGAATTTGCATGTTTAAAAATGAACACATGAAGGTTATTGTTGTAGCTCAGATAATTTACTTCAAATAGGTCTGCGTAATAGGCAATATTAACTAATGACAAATGTAATTTCCATCAGGCGTTATATATCTCTGTGCAAGAAGCGGCAGCCTGTGGTGCCCGAGTCACTGGCCGATTACATCACTGCTGCTTACGTGGAAATGAGAAAAGAGGCTCGGGTCAGCAAAGACACCACCTTCACCTCTGCTCGTACGCTCCTCTCCATCCTGCGCCTCTCCACTGCACTGGTAAGAATTCCACATCCACTTGAGTAGTAGTGGGTGGCTGGAAACATTTAGAGGCCAATCTCACTGATTGAACTCCTGCAGGAGGGTTATAATTTTGTCAGACATTTGTTTTAAGAAGTGAAACAGGGTTACAATTGTTTTTCATCAAACTTCAGTGGAACTTACATTTGCAGACAAGTGTCGTATGGGGTTCGGTTGCACAACTTTTGTGGAGCTTTTAATGGAATTAAATTGTCTTGATCGATCGTCCAGTGTGGGATAAAGTGCTTACAGTGCAGGTAGTGATGATAATCTGGCCTACTGCATTGTGAGCACTTCTTTCCCACGCTGGACAAAAATCTCTGACTGCCAAAACCAGTCCCAGTAGCAAAAATGCTACACCCACTCACAACATGAATATTATTTAAAAAGCTTGAATTAAGTCTGTCTTGTATCATCTCTGCCTCTGGTTGTCAAAAGTGCTGTTTGTGCAGGTAGCAGTCATCCACCTACTGCAAAACCAGCACTTCAGGTTAACAGGTAGGCAATATGCTGCACACAGATGTCCACAAGGGGGCAAAACACAGCCACAAGCAGTATTGGTGCCACAGCTGCACATCAGCTTATTTGTGTGTTTTCAGATGACTCATTTGGTATTTTCCTCTTCATGACCACGAGGGAGCTGCTTTAATGTCTTTGCTGATCCTGGCCAGCTTTGCAGGGTGGGCAGTCAGCCTGTGTGCATAAGGACCAGCTGTGCAAACCCATGCAAAACTGACCATGGCCAGGACTGTCATCAGTGTATTCTACAAAAATCCCAAATTGATCATAACAGTATTCAGATGGGATCTTTTGTGTGCTGTTTTGATTTCATGCTATAGAGAGACTAGCTGGTGTTGAGAGGCGGAGACTTGGGCAATTGCCGGGCATCCCAGAGGGCATTGCACTTGTCTCGGTCTGACAGTGCCGGCACAGCGCAGCCTAAGTTGAGATGGATATTGTAGGATTATTTTTAACTCTTATTCGTGCATTCACTCAAACTACAGTCTTAGCATTATCTTCACCTTTAACTCCCTACTTCAGGCTCGACTTCGCATGATGGACACCGTAGAGAAGGAAGATGTAAACGAGGCCATGAGGCTGATGGAGATGTCCAAGGATTCATTACAGGCTGACAAATCCAGCACCACAAGGTTAGAGCTAAAAACCAGGCCTGTTTTTTTTAAATATGGCTTTCAGTGAGCTCAGACTAACATGACTGGATGTCATCTGATTCAGAGCTGTTTTATGAGTTTCTTGCATGTCCTGAAGGAAGCTGTAAAACTTGCTTGATTTTTATGGAGCTCTGTTCACACGACAGCATGTTCAAAACGAGCAGGAAATGTAGTTTGTGCATTCGTACGTGTACATGTAGTATGTTTACATGCCTTACTTTGTGCCATTTCTGAGTAGGTTTATTCAAAATTCCTTGAGGCTTTAAAGTTAACTTTTTTTTTTTAAATATCTGCTTTCTCATCTGCAGGACGCAGCGACCGGCCGACGTCATCTTCTCTCTGGTGCGCGAGCTCGCCGCAGAGGGCCGTGGAGCCGGTGGGTTGGTTCGCATGGCTGAAGCAGAGCAACGTTGCGTCTCTCGTGGCTTCACGCCCGCCCAGTTCCAGGAGGCCTTGGAGGAGTACGAAGAGCTGAACGTGTGGCAGGTCAACCAGGCCCGCACGCGCATCACTTTCGTCTGAACAACCCGGGACACGCCTTCATGCACATTTTGTTTCAGTCACCTGAGGGAGGGTGGGGGACTCTTTGTTGTGGGTTTTCTACAGACTTGTAATGAGGTTAAGCATTTTGTAAGTCCAGCAGATGGAAGATTCTTTTTAAATATGACTCTTATTGCGAGAATTCCAGCTAATGGAAACCCAGAACTCCCGAAGAATCCTGTTAACAGTACCTTGCTTGTAAATATGTACGTCAGAAGTTAGTATTGTGAAGTATTTCCTGTGGTTTGGCTGCAAGCATCCGTTTAACATTGAGCATTTCTGTACATTTTATACTTGATGATGCAAATCAGACAAATTTATATTGAGCCTTGTATTGTGAGAGTTAAAATAAAATGATGGTTCAATACTCTGCCTGGTGCCGAGTCTTCTGTGCACATAATGTGGGATGAAGAAATGTGTATGAACACCTGGTTTCACAGTGGGGACGCCTCGCTAATCCTTTGAGTAACGCCTGCCCACAAAACATACAGGTCTGCAAGTCACAATTTTCATGTTGAAAGACAAAACCCGCACGACTTTGGGTTTGTGAGTCACTGAACCAAAGATTTCAAAAGGCTTGGATATTCAGAAAAGGCAACAAATGTTTAATGCTGCCAAATCTAGCTTTCAAAACCGCAAGCTTCCAGCTGTATGATGAATGATCCTGTAACCCACTAACACATTGTATGCACTGTCTCGGTAGAGTAACTAGTAATCATGTGTCACCTAAATGTTTTGGTCTACTGATGACATGTATCTAAATAATTGCATCTAATACAGCAAGAAGCTAAAACAATGTAAACTTGGAAATTATATTTTCATCATGGACATTATTCACAATCTATTTATCACATTTGACATCGTTATGATTGGGGAATGTGGGAGAATAACATTAAACTGACCAGTGTGTGTTATTGCATGTATGTTTAGTATGACGGCCTTCAGTAAGAATGCAGTCTGAGTATTGAACATGCCGAGACAAAGGCGGCTTTTTCTGTAGATAGCTGTCCTGTGTTCAAAAAGCAGGTGTTCACTGGGTAAAAATAACCTTTAGAAACCGGTGGTGTTTCAGAAATCTGTGAAGTCTCATTATGAATGTATGTTTAAGGCAACATGGGTTGTCATCTATGTTTTTTGTAAGCTTTTCTGGCATGGATATTGTGTTAGTAGGCAGCATTTTCACTACGGTTGCAGTTGCCCCAGCAGGTGATGCTTCACTTCCACACTTAATGGGGAGTTTCCATTTGAAGTCTGTTTTGTTTTATGGCTTTGCTGCAAAGGTCCTGAGGCTTTCTGTTCTTAATTGGCGCCAAAGGCCCCACATTAAAGTGTATTAAAAGGAAGGTGGAGACAAGATTTCGGTCTCAAAGTCGGTAGAGTCCGATTGGATAGAAGATAATGTTACAGGGTAACCGACGCTGAGATGTGTATTTAACCCACTCAGCCTTGTTCAGACCAGTGAAGACTGCCTCCCGAGTCAGGTGAGTAAAACGGGCAGATGTGTTTTCTTTACAATATTGGGTCGTGCAATAAGAAGCAAAAATATAATTTGAATTAATAAAGTTATTAATTGCAAGCCACATTTATATTCTACAGTCTATATTAATCTTTGCATTTAGAGCATCAGATTGCAGAACAGTTTTACCTGAAGACATATTTTTATGTCTTACAATTGAATTTTGGTATTAGACACATACCTTTGTTAAATGTGTAGATGTGAAATGTAATTGATTCAGAGTTATTTTGTACGAACTAACAGTTTTCCTCAAAATGATCATTTCCTTTTCTTCATGATCACAGAGGTTCAAGATGATTTCTTCATCGTGCTTGGTGGGGGCACTCTTCTGTCTTGTGTTTCTCCCAGGTCTGCTCTGCTTCTTTTACTTCACAATGTCACAGGTTCACCTCTCAAAAACAATCAAAATCAACATCCACAAATTATTTTTCATCCTCTTTCAGGCCTGCTGGAGGCCAAATCTTTGTTGAATGTCATAAAGCAGGAACGTAAGTTAAAAAAGAACAATTTTCTGAGGCTTTATGCAGCGGTGCTGTTTTTCCAACTGTTTTTGAAAGACTCAGCTTCATCTCCTCTTTTTACAGAGATGGTCCCTGTAGGCGATGTTAGCATTGATGCAGAGAAAGCAAATGATTTTCTGACTCACTCCAGACCAAAGCGTAATGCGGACCCTCGGTGGTACAGAGGAAACCCAGACTTCCAGGCTTACTACAAATACTACAGCAGCATCGGACACACTGAGGGGGTAAGAAACACTTTGGGCTTCCTGGGGTAGCCCAAATATTCACCGTCTATATAAGCACCTCAGAATGTGTCACTGTAGGTGTTCTTTATTTTAAACATTCTTTGTAGTAACAGAAAACTGTGACAAGTCACCTTTGCAGACCAGCAAATGTAAGATTTTAGCTAATAAGGATGTTAAATTTTGAATTCAGTCCAGGTTCTGGTTGTTTAAAATCAGCACCAACATGTTGTATCTGGATGTGGAAGATTTTAAATCTAAACCTTCATAGTTTAAAAAAAAGCAGGAAGAAAAAAGATTTTTCATTTTGATCTCAGAGGGTCGGGATTTTGGGATTCAAAACACATCACCTCTCGGCTTAGTCGAGAAGTGCGATTACAACTGAGCTTTTTAATTTAAAAACACATATAATCATGAACGATTTCAGATTTTAAATGTGTCTCAGGGTTTCTTTCTTAACCAACTGAAGATTATAAATCTACTTGTGGCAGCTTTTTTTTTTTTTTTTTGCAGTTTGATGCTACATAAATAAACCTGAGTTTGTCTTTCCTTTACTCTTTTTCCGCCTCTCAGCTCTATGAGATCGACAAGCTGCGAATGCTCTACCAGCAGATGAGGTACCTGGAGCACACCTACGGCCCTGATGCTTCCTATTTCCAGAGCAAACTGGGAGTGCCTATGATCATGTGTGACCCAGCCACAGACAAGAAGTGCAAAGTTGTTGCTCCTCCTCCTCCTCCACCGCCAATGAAAGGGGTCCCAAGACCCACAGAGCCTCCTGCTCTTCCTATTGCTCCAGCCATTTCACAGGCCGATGTGCTCTACCTGTGTAACCAAAAGGACCCCCTCTGCAAGCCTCACATTGTCTACATGCCCACAGGTGCAGTACCTGTGCTCTGTGACCCTCGGTACCACCCCCACTGCACTCCCCAGAAGGTTGCACCAGCTCCCGTGGCAGTGCCTCAACCACCTCCTCCTAAGAAATCTGGCCCACCTCCACCTGTCTTTGTCAAGAAGTCTCCCCCAGCTCACATCCGCACCTTTAAGGGCATGGAGTACGATTGTGACCCCTACTGGGATCCCGACTGCCTGATTGACAACCCACCCAGGCCCATCAAAGGAAAGGTTGTGGTCCCGCCACCCCCTCCGGTCGAGGAGGAAGAAGAGGAGGAACATGTGGAGGAGCCAGCACCTCCTGCACCCATTAAGAAAGTAACCTACTACCCTCACCCTTACTACTACCAGCACCCTCTACCCTACAACCCCAGGGATGATCTGTACGATCCAGCCCGCTTCCAGTACCCACGGCCTGCTGATGCTGCTGATGAGCCTGCAGAGGAGAGCCAGTAAAACATCCAGAGGGAGCAAAACAGACTATGAAAACATCCAAGTTGCACACTTTCACATCTTTTATATGTAATGTCAATAAAACCAATGTCTTAGCGCATTTTTAGATGCAGTGTAATTACATCGATGACTCAATGTGTAACTGCCAGTATGTGAAAAACCAATTTTCTTTTTGACAAGAATAAATTGTAACAAATCAGTTTTTCACCAGCGAGTAGCATTTTGAGTTGGAATATCCTTTTTGAAAGGTGCAAAGTAGCCTCAAAGGGAAAGCTTTGCTCCACCCATCGCCACATGGCAGGTAAAAATCACTTGTGAAGTACCAGCATGCATGCTGGGAGGCCATTATGTCTGTTCTGCTGTACATTTAATAGCCAAATAAATGCTGACTCCTGTTATTTTCCATACACTCTGGAGCAATAAGTCACCCTGCAGTCTTTTTCCTGCCTCTCTGTCCAAAACCTATAAGGGCAATCAAACAGCAGGAACACAACTTCAGTGGGTGATCTGCAAACGTGCTGCTACTGCCAATAAACCTCCAGCTAGGCGAGCTCCACGTAGCAGACTTTCATGTGCTCATTTAAAAGTGCAGCTCTGACTTTTTTTAATGTGCTTCGTTGACAGAAGATTCAAAGTCTCATGGGGAAAAAAACGAAAAATCAGCAGATCATTTATTACATACAGGAACATGAAACAGTAAAACAAACTGGGTAAAATAACAGAACGTTCATGTACAGTGGACTCATTGCTGTGCAGACCCACCAAACAGATGAGTGACTTTGTACATAGCTTTTAATGATCGGTGCTTTTAGATACACTTGTGGTTGGAATTTTTTAACTGCTCTGAAAAGCTACGGTTGGTTTAAGAACTGCTTTTTAGCTAATCAAAGTAGAAACAGACAAAAAAAAACAAAGAAAAGAAAAAGACAGAACAGAGAATAATAAACTGCGGTGCTCGTTTTGATTCTCTGCTTTGCTCAAAAGAAGAGTCCTCTCATCCTCCGGCCGATGCCCTGTCTGTCGTACAGGACGTTGAACTTGTTGATGAACTGATTCATACTGTTGCAAGTCTTGGTGATAGTGCCTAAGTAGGCCATGAGGCCGACGTCATTACATTGCTGCAGGGTAAACAGAAGAACGGCGTCAGGGAGTTCTCACTTTTACAGCACAATGAACAGTAACATCATCACAACAAGAGATATTTAATCATAAATTAATTTTTCCTTGTGACTCAGACTTCTTATCTTATCTAACTGACCATCTTTTATTGCTGCTTTCATTTTATTATTGTAGTATTCGATGTCGATGACAGCAAAACGTGCAGCAAAAAGGGTGCAGCTACACTTTGATAAAATGAGATGTGAGCTTTGATTTTAGGATTGTGTTTGTCTTCTGTTTTTGGACCCAGTACTTGGGAACACTGGGAAAGATTTATGTAATGTGGGTAAAAGTAAAGAAATAGAGAGTGGAGTACACTGTGTAAAAGTGACTAAATAATCACCAGCTGTAAAAATACATCCCACTGCTCCGTTAATTTCTTGTACACTGGCAGATTATTAAAAAAAAACAATGGAAAAATACCTAAAATGACTTCACGTGTCTTGCATAGAACTTATCAAACTGAAGATTGGTGACTTTTTGCAATACAGTTGCACGATTTAGGAGCTGCTTTTCATTTATTTTCTATCTCATCAAAAATGATCCACATGCTTTATGTGGCCGGTGCAGCAATGGGGTCAGTTTATAAACTGACGCATTTGTCTTTACATCTTTACAGCAAATGCTTGAAAAGTACTTTGAGCATTTTATGTGTCTCGATACGCAACGAAAATTTATTTGGCTCTAAACTGTCCACTGAAACACTGTAGTTCCATCTTTATAATTACATGTAAACACATCACATTTGAATACACTGATCCCTGAATCGCGTGTTTCCCTGCCTGTTAACTGTTACAATGCTGCTAAATATTAAGCTATATTTAAAAACTGTTACCAAAGAGAGGCAAGTTAGATTATTCCTTTTCTCATTTTTCCCGGGATTTTGACCTGCCTTGGTCCATCTGTGTGTGTGTGAAGGAGCAACAAAGATTACTTACATCATAGAAGTCAGTTTTGAATTTTATGGTGCTGAGGACTGGCAGTCTGTGGCACAGGGCGTTTGCTTCTCGAAGGATCTCATGATTAAATGGCACCTCGCCTGTGAGAAACAAATAAACAGCACGCTGGAAAATGTTGAGTTTGTCAAGAAACTGTCAAACAGAAGCTTGTAATTACAGAGGGGCATGTTTGAGGGGCCTCCTTTAAAAAAAAATGAAGGAGAGGAAACATCTCATTTAAAAACATCTGCTTTTCAGATTTATTTTCACATTCTTCGCTCTCACTCAGTCATTAAACGACCCCCTCATCCTCTCACCTGCTTCCACGGCTTTGACGTACTCTAGAATGATCTTCACTCGGCTGTGGAGCATCTTTATCGCACTGTGCTGGGCTATAAGGTGTTCAGCAACTAACACAGAAGAAAGACACCAAACAACACAGTTAAACCCCGATTCATTTTGATGGTGACCAATAAGACGCAGGTCACAGGACAGCTGACTGATGGAGGAGACACCATGTGACACCATGCCCTAACTGACAGCTTGTTACACCTCATTTAAATCATTTATTTCTGGGTTTACATGGTTGTACAATGTAAAAATTTCCCCCCAGTGTGAGGCAGAAAGTTTGGAGAGCTACTGTAAAACCCTGAGGGAGAAAATTCAGCTGAAAGCATCTAATCCGTGGATCCTGCCACCATGCATGTGGCAGCCCATGGCCTAGGTTCACCTCTTTTTTGACTTTGCCCCCTTCCTAACATGACTTTAACACTTGAGAAGCTCTAGTATGCATCACAGAGGCATGAGTGCAGAAAGACAAAACTAGAGAACGGCCAAACTGAAATTGTAGAAGGTGTTTTTGCTGTTGTTGTATTTTTTTTAGTCATACCTCGTATCACAAATCATTTGTATATTGCATTTTTTAAAGGAAACACATTTTCATAAAAAGTAGTCAAGTCTGCCTTTAATCTTTGACAACAGCGCCTCTAACTGTTTCTAAGCCTAGAAACTCAACAAAGCTACAAAAGCCATTTCCTTTGGATTTGAAGCTGGAGAAAAGCTCTGATTTACCACCTTTTGTGGCTTATTGTTAAATAAAGAATGCTTAATTGGCAACAATTCATGACTATGATCAGTGTGTAGCTAGTAGAACATGTACAAGTAATTCTTGAGGCAACAGCTTGTCTTGCCTGTTGAGTTTTCTCCAGTGCCGGTGGCCGTCATACGAGCTACGTGGTCAACGCCAATTCTCTCCGCTTCCTCTGTGGCCAGAGTGTACGTCAGCTCAGCAAATAACATGGTGGCCTGAAAACAAACAAACAAACAAAAACAATACATATCAGATGAAACTGAAGCATCTGTGGCAATCAAGATTAGACGTGCACTAGATAAAAGTGGAAGTAAACTATACCTCGCCACTGATGATGTCAATGACAGATTCATAAACGCTAACAGGAAGCTGTGGGACAAAAGAACACTGTTTAGAGCAGAGGCGTTTGTGTTTGTACCAGTGACATCGTTGCTGAAACAATGCAAATGAACTCACGTCCGTGTGTTTGGTCATTGGGTTAAGCTTCAGGAAAAGAGGGCTCTCAATGATCTCGCACACCTGCCAGGAAGTAGAGAAATGAGGGTAAAAGCAAACGATCTGAAATATCCAGCATCATGTACTTGTGTGTAGACTCTATAGCAGTATAAAGGCATGTGTTAACGTACAACACAAGTGGAGCAGGTGTGTATGGGGTTTTAAGATATTTAAAAGCTTAAAAGTGATACATGTTGCTTCTGAAACATTCATGGTCACAGTACACGTGTCAAAACATCGACATCCTGCCACCTGTCAGTGGGCTTCAGTGTCTGCCTACCTGCTTGTGAATGTGGATATCTGACTGGTCTGGAGGACCACCTGTGGTGTACCAGCCCAGAAACTCCATGTCTTTGAAGACCTGTTTGACTGAGAGACCAGAGGACAAATGTAAAAACAAAATGATCTGATGACTTGACTTACTGATAAATAAATATCTGAGAGGGGCTTGGAGAACATAGTCATCAACGAACTCTCTCACAGTGACATGAAAACTGAAGAGATTTTTTCAAGGTTACAGCAGTTAACTAAACAATATAGTGAACTTACGAAACAAACTACAGGTTTAAGTCTTTGTCATTTTAATAGAATGTGTTAAAAAATACAAATTAAAAAAAACCCTGCTTGATGAGGCTTTGTTGCAAATGCTTACAGAGGCTCGGGATGTCTCCACGACTGTGAGTCAACTGCCTTCATAAAGAGTTGTGTTTTTGTTATAATCACTGTTCTGATTTTCTGGAAATTAACAGGAACTGACTTGAAAAAAAAAATTACAAAATCCAAAGCAAGAGGCAGAGATCGAGAGTTTTGGTAGTTTTTATGTCATTTTGACCAAAAGACTTGTGTGTAAATCATTTACTTATGGCTCAACAACTGGATCCAATGCTGCCATCTTTTGGTCAAGTGTCAGGAATCTCCCTTCACGTGTTTTACTCCTTGCACATCCAAACATATTAACAATGTATCTGTACTCTTTGGGAACTGAAACTCCAAAACTACAGAGTCCCATTCTGGCGTTCAAGACTTATCAATTGTTGTACTGTTTATTGTTCTTCGTGTGGGAAGGTCAGAACACAGATAGAAAATGTCTCAATTTAATAAAGGAGGCAAGGACAAAACTAGAGTCTAAGTCTAGAAAAACAAATCACGACAAACTGACGTGTGAACTGATTTTCCTGAATGATGATTACGCCAGTGTTACTAATTTTAGCACAACTCCAGCTACCGAACAACTGAGTCATCAAAGAAGATGCACACACAAATATGTGCATTATTGTCCTTAACACTTGAACAAAGCTTACACTGTTCCTCCTTGGTGTAGTAGTACTCCTTGTCAATGTGCACTTTGTCGTCTATGGTGTGAGACAGCAGCTCAAAGGAGTTCATCACCTCGATGTTTCGACCCTCCTGTTTCCCAATCAGAGCTCCTATCACTGAGCAGAGACAAACACAACAGCATATGTTTATCTTTAACTTAGACTTTTATTCCATAAGCCCAATATATATGTGATAGGATAATGTGTTGTTTTTTCACACATACCCTGCATCGGTCGGCCCTCCTGCGAGCGGATGCGTATCCAGTGATCGGATATGTTTAGGATAACCAGAGGGTGTAAGGCCACAGAAACACTCCCAGTGACCCCTGAGGCCATAACACTGGGGCTGGCTACAATCACACAAAGACACAAACATGATTGGGATTAACAGTATGTCAATGACAATATATAAAAAAGTCAAAAAACTTGTTAACTGGAAGCACTTTGTCAAATTCAAACAATTACCGGAAAGCCAGACAAAGAGTTTCCATCTCAAATCAACCATCGCAGAATTTTATCGTCACAAACTGTAAAATTTTACCTTCGTATGATATCAATGAAAATGTGTCGATGGACCATTTTTGAAAAGAATACATCTTGAAAAATGTTTGATATATGAAGCTACAAATTCACAGCAACCAATATATATGTATCCAATCTGTGGACCATAGCCTTTTTAGGCAAATCTGAGATAGCTGTGCAAAAGGGCAACAGTGACCCAGGTACAAACGGAAATACTTCTTCAAATCCAAATAATTACTGGAAAATTAGGAAAAAAGCAACAGTGATGAACCAAAAGTGATTAATATGGTCCAATCACATTAACTGGAAAGTTAATCAACAATGGATCAGCCCTGTTTCGGTATACGTCTAATCAAACTGCATGTATATGTGGAACACAAGAAAATAAGCAGAGACACATCAATAGCGGTAAATCAGTATGGACCCAAAACAATAAATAACGTTTGACCAATGCATAACAGACAAAATAATAAGAGAGATTATTTACACTCGGATTGTAGCTGATGACAATAATCACTGAGCTCCAGAGCCAAGCAACAGTACACAGTTTTCTTTCCATTCAAAATAAGTGACTGGATATATCCTTTTGGCATTAATCATCTGTTTAGTTTGGCACAAACGATCATTCTCAGGATCGTTCCTAAAAGGTTAAATAGCATATACAATCATAAAACGAGTTCCACAGTTTCCCAACAGGACACCTGGACAGGTAGATGAGTCAGCGAGGTGCCCAATGACAGTTTATAAAGTTAATAAAACGCGACTCTGAGCGGTCGCCCTATGCTCGCTACATACAGTCATTTTAATGTATATGTAACTATTCACACAGATATAGGCCTGCATGTCGGTTTCTCTCATGTATAGCTAATGTTGACGTGTTTGGTGTTGCAGCACTGCCACAGCATTTTAATCAACTGCACATGATGTTAGCTTTTACTTCAAATTTCTGATGCAAACTCCTGTGGCAAAGCAGAGGGAACTGCCTGAAATATCCACACAGTGATGAATGTACTGACAGCTTCACAGAGCTGAGTACGTTAACCTGCTATGTCAGCGAGCAAGCTCCTTACGACCCTTTAACACCACGGAGTCGCCACTTCCGCTCACTTATAACACACAAAACAACATATACGGCAACCTGCGCGCAGGTTTTGGTTGGTGTGGACAGAAACGATGAGATGAGGGATAAATACTCGCCTGCCCCATCCACTTCCATTCCTCCACCATTGCTGGTCGCCATCTTGTCCGGTAATCCGCGCAGGCGCAGTGGACTGTTGATGCAAAGGACGTTAAGTGGCTCTTCGCGGGGCTCTTTTTTAAAACAAACCATGCCGCATATTCACGGTCATAAACCTGATGGGAGTTTATAGAAACATAGGCTCTTTGGGTCGGGGAACGTTGTGTTGAGCTTAAAGCCGCTGATTTGATTTAACTGCCCAGCGGCCGCTCGGTCACACAGTCAGTGGACCGGTGTTTCCGGGGGATTGCTGATTCGGGCGCAACCCGTGTGCGTTCATGTACCATTCCGTGTGTGAGGTTTGAGAGTTTTGTTTACAAAATGGAAGAATTTAGGGGCTGCAATCTGGACTACTTTCCCGAAAACATTTTAATCGATGTGTTGTCCTACCTGAACGTACGAGAGGTCGTCAAAGCCGGGAGGTAAGGGGATTTCAACTTTGCTCTCAATGATTTACTAGTTAATCGTCGTTTAAAACAAAACTCAGGTTTTCGTTTGTTTTGTCTTTTGTTATGTGATTTGTGTATATGTTTATATATTTTAAATTGTGGTTTTAGGGTATGTAAGAGGTGGAAACGCCTTGTTAAAGACCAAAGACTGTGGAGAAATGTCGACCTGACTTCATGGAAAGGGGTAAGGATGCTGTTGCCAGTGTGGCTTCATCATTTTTCGTTTCTTCTGTTAATGCAGGCCAGGCATTTTAGTAATCTAGTCTGTTACTTGGGGATAATAATAGAAACAAACCCATAGCGATAACTTTTTTTTTTTTTGATAAAGATGAACGACTGGGAGCTGTTGACTCATGTTTTAATTTATCCTCTCACATTAAAGCACTGGTTTTAACTGTATCATCAAATAAAAATACAACACCGTGATTTTCCTGTCTCAAAACGGGCCCACTTATACATTTGTCCTGAGATATTTATAGATGCATCATGGGCATGAATGCCACAGGAATTTGGGTCTGTGTAGGTTCTCAGTCATCCAGGTCATGGTAATCCAAGGCGCTTGGAAAGAAAAACGACTGGACTGCTTTAAGTTTCTTGAAGACATTTCACCTCTCAGTTCTAAGACCAAACGACCCTCTTAAGGGACAACTCCCACTAGAGCTGAAATACCTGGGGCTTTCCACCATTTGGTCTTAGAACTGAAGAAGCTTCTGGGGTGAGAGGTGAAATGTCTTGAAGAAACTTAAAGAAGTCCAGCCATTTTTCTTTCTAAGCTCTTTACATAGGAATTTGGGGCTTTTCATAATTTCTTTGAACTGTTCTTTGTCCAGGGTGGAATAGAATAGTACAGAACACAGCTTTAATGGCTTTAAAGAGGAAAAAGTAGATGCACAAGTTTGAATCAAATCCACACATACAACCCCAACTAATATTTGGTTAATATAAATATTGGTTGCACTTCAGTTAAACACTTTTGGTAGCCATCAACAAGCTTTTGGTGCAACAGTAGCTGGGTATTTAACCACTCTTCTTTGCAGAATTGGTTGAGTTTAGTTAAATTGGTTGGTTTCCACATGGAGCCAGCTTTTAAACATAGTCTACAAGTTTTCAGTACAATTGACGTTGGAGCTTTGGGAAAGCCATTCCAGGAGCTTAGCCTGGTTTATCCATCCCAAAGCCAGTTTTGACATATCTTTGTTTCAACAACCTAGTTGCTGATTTGAGTCTTAGGCCATCTATTGGCAGTTTCTGAGCTGTTACTAGTCATTCTTAACAGCCATCCACTAATATTTTCTCTTGGCTGGTATGTGTTTTTCTATTGTATGTGTATTTTAGTTTCTTTGATAGTGAATAAAATTGTGTATTGCTTTTTAAAGCCCCTTGTAAAGCATTTTGAAATGCTTTTGTGTGTAAAATATGCTCTAAAAATAAACAATGAGCATCATTTAATAACACATGGGTTGTGTGTTTGTGCAGTTATTGACTGTTATCGTTTCTCTCTCTCAACACACACATATTCATGGACTGTCCACTGTGTGTTAGGTGACATCCCGCATCCTTTGGGTCCTGCTGCGTCAGTACCTGGGTTGCGGACTAAGGTGCCTTCGCTTGCGTGGTTTGCTGCTGTCCGCACGTGGCGGAACCTTTCTCTCTGAGTCTTGGCTTAAAGCTTTGTCCACAAAATGCCCTCGACTGAGTAAGCTCTATCTTCTGCATGCAGACCTGAGAAGCCTGCCCAGTTGCCAGATCCTACCTCCATCTTTGCAGGTGCTGGAGCTGCGGGGTTGTGAGCTGCCTCGTGGCTTCTTCAATCAGACCCTGCCATCAGCTAGTCCCCAAGAAAGAGCAGAACCCACATCCAGTGTTGGTGCTCAACTGAAAGGAAGGAACCAGAAAGGAAAAGGGGCTGGCTCTCCTTCAGGGATTGGTATTGAGAGGTTAGTCCTTAACAATGTGCCCTCTTTTACAGACCAGCACCTGCAGGGTCTGACATCATGGGAGAGGCTCTGTCATCTAGAGCTACGTGACACCTTTCGTGTAACAGCTAATGGGCTTAGAAGCTGTGCTGCCAAAGATGGTGTCTGTGGTGTAGAAGGGCTTTCCAGGCTCAAGTTTCTGGAAATAGGCATTACAGGGCGGCAGGGCTACCAGTTACATATGGCCTCCCTTGGCTTGGGGGCTGGCTGGCTTGGGCTGGAGGAGCTAAGTCTTGGTGGAAAAGAGGTGGGTCCAGGTTTGCTCTGCGCCAGCCGCTTGAAAGACCTGAAACGTCTGCGCCTGTGGGACTGCACACTCAGCGAGCTGCAGATAGCCCGGAGCTGCAGGATGCTCCGTGGACTTCGCCAGCTGGAATTTGTGGACGTCAGGTTCCAGCCTCGTCAGAATCCACCAGCAGAAGAGGGGGAGGGCGGTGAGGAAGAAGAGCAGGACAGAGAAGAAGCTGCAGGTGCAGATGGCAGCAGCGACGAGAACAAGATGGCAGATATGAATGATCCTATTCCAGGTCTGCGTCGCACACTGGCTGTCCTGCTGCCATCCTGCACACTGGTGCTTACCAACTGCTCTGTTCAGAATAATGAAGATTGAATGAAGCTATATGCTGCTATATACAAGCAACCCACATGGGATTAAAAATAAATAAATAAAACAATAACAACAAAAAACTGTTACATAGGCTTTTAGATCATGTTGATATAAGTAGAACCCGATTCAGAATGCTCTGTCAACTTTTTCTGACAATGCCACAATAAGTCCATAAATAAATAAATAAATAATTTTAAAAGTCTGCTCACAATGATCCATGTTTATAGTATTTTTAGGCTTTTAGAATGAAGTAACAAAAACTGAATAGCTGTACACAGTAATGTATTCAAATGTATTAAGGGTTTATTGAGCGATTAAATAAAAAAAAAAAAATAGTATGTATAAAAATAAATGACTTCCTCGACAGAATTACCTTTGAGTGCTTTAGAGGAGGATTGCAGTTTTCAGCAGTGCAAGAACAACAATAAATGTTTTGGCCCTTTATTTAGCTTTTTACAGTATTATGTTCAAAATGTTACTTGTCTTGATTAAAGCTGACTTAGAAGTAAGAGATATATTGTGATATGGTGTTTTCTGAAAAATCTGATTGGTAACAGTTGCATAAAACTTCCAAACTGAATTGTCTGTCGTTGACAAATCAGATTACTTCATCACATTGATGCAAACATCATGAAAAACATCTTTCTCGTCAGTTTGCAAGGTTGCCTCATAAGCTGAGGTTACTACATTATGAAAGTTAAGAAAAAACATCTGTCGTCAAAGACACAAATTATATTGTCTTAAGGGATATGTCATGATCTCCTACAATACTCAGTTTCTTTGAGGTAAGTCAGTGGGAAGTCTCTCCTTTTTAGTGCTTAGAAACTCTAACGGTATGAAATAAAATGCAGAACAGTTGCTGTTGGACTGTAAACAGATAAGCAGGTGTAAGCTACAAAGACAAATAAGTCATGATCCACCTGTTTCCTGTTCTTTACCACTTCTCAACAGCGTATACTGTCAGAAAACATATATTTTACTCTGTTTGGTTGGGTGATGCACAGGATATTGTTGGGTGTTGCATATGTGTTTTGTAGAAACTGAGAACAAAAAGCAACCGCTTATCCTGAATGTGTGTATATTGTCTCAGTTTTAGGAAAAAACATGGAAGATTTGTGTCATCATACCGAAGTGTGTTGCATTTAAAGCAACCATTCAATGAAGGTTCATCTTGTGAAGAACAAATTGTTCTGAATAAAGCTATTTTGATGAAGTAAACCCAGAATTTGTGCTTGAATACAAATACGGTATGTCGACTGCACCTTTAAAGATGACTGATCAGTTTGTCATGAAACTGCATGTATCATTTTTCAAGGTCAAATACTACATTTTATCTTCTTTTACATAGGTGATTTCTTGTCAGCTTCAGAAAATTGTCACGGGTCATTTCTCTTGTTTTGAGTGTTGGAGTGGCCAGTAACGGTTTTTGAAAAGTGGAAAGACAAGAATTTAAATGAGTAAGTATTAATCCTACACAAGTAGCTTAATGGTACACAAACCGTATAATCAAAATTAAAAGCATCTTAATTAAAAGTAATTATGGGATTAAAAGTTTGGATTCATGAATTTATATATGATATGCAGTATATTTTGCAGCTGGAAATTGTTTTAATTTTTTATATTCTACACAACAAAGAATTTAACACCTACATACCGTTGAGTTCAAATTTGTCCAGTGTGAACATTTCACATTGAAAGTGACCCAATATACACATAGATTAAAATGGTTAAAAATGTTATACTCTTGTAAGGGTGCTATGAATTTTTGTACATTACGGCTCTTACTGGTCAAATTTGAGCCGCAGCTATTTGGATACATTTTAGATCCACCATAGGTCAATAGGTCAAATCAAGGAAGACATTGGTTTTAGAGACTCTTGAAACTAAACATGTACTGTTAGTAAAACAGCATAGATGTGATCATATATGGTGCACCTGTTTTACCCATTTCAGAACAGGTGAGTGGGAAAAACATTCAAGTCCTACATACAAAGTTTCCTACCACTGCCCTGAATGCACAAACTATTTGCAATTAGCTTTTTATGTGCTCCAAGTGTCGATTAATGTTGAAGTAATGTTGCTAATTATATATAATAGTTATGAGGGATTGTCTGCAATAGCAGTGAGGACACTATTAAACAACTGAAATTTCTTGCCATTTTCACTTTCAGTAAATGAATAAGTATAGCTAAATCAAAATAGCTTTTATGGCTGTTGTGTTACTGTATGATGATTTTCTGCAAAATAAATGTTGTAAATTTGAAAATACACTTCCCATACTCTTTATTAAGGACTAATCAACCATTTATTATTATTGTCAGGTAGGCTATTTACCGCATACATTTTAATTGAGAGAGCCAGAGAAAAATGTTTTTTTAAAATGTAATTGTTACTTATAACATGTATGTAACTTTGTAATTTTAACATGTTGTCGCCTCTTGGCCAGGACTCCCTTGAAAAAGAGGTTTTTAATCTCAATGGGACTTTTCCTGGTAAAATAAAGGTTAATAATAATAATAATTAGATCAGTGGTTTAAAAAATGGTTAAAATGTATGGAGTTATTTATGAGGGAATTTTTGGGCCAATATAGACTAGAACCGTGAAGGCATTAAATCTTCAGTATGAAATAATAAGTATAAAGTAAAATATTTGCATTTGTGAAGTAAGATTTGAAAGTAGCATAACATAGAAATGAAGTAAAATACATTCAAACCGTACCAGGTGTATCAGGTACTGTTGGTTTTCTGTCACGTGCTTGAATTTTGTAGATTTTAGCCAATGAAAAATTAGGCCTTTATGGACGCAGACAAAGGATATAAATGCTGTATACAGCCTACATACATCACATACCGTGGACGTTACTCCTGCTTTTTAAAAATAATGTACAGCATGTGGGCGGGACCACATCCACCGCTCACCAATGACACGCTGCCCCTTGCAGCGCTTTTATCCAATGACTGTTCTCTAAGTGTGCGAAGCTCACCAATCACGTTCGTGAAGATTAGCTTTTTGAAAACGCTGGCGGCCGAGGAAGTTCTGGGTTACAAGATTGAGGTTTTCACGCTGTAAATTTAATACTGTTTTTCCTTCACTACGATGCAGGTAATTCGATATTTATACATTTATGTCCAAGCGTTACCGAGTAACAGTTGATAACAATTTAAACTCCGTATATAATGTTTACGTAGACGTAAATTTTAGCTTAATTTAGCTAACCTTGTGCTTGCAAGCTAGCTTAGCAGACTAACGTGTAACGTTAACTCGAGGTAAAAAGATCACAGGTAGTATATTCTATGAACGAGGCAGTGTTTTCTACTTCGAGTTAAGTTAATGTTTTCCTTAAAGGTGATCAGTACAGTGACTTGTACTGCAATTGTTTGAACGCTGACTTTAAATGACAGAGGCCCGGTAAACCTTTTTCTTTGTTTAACGATTAATTTAAATGTTTAACTCGTTGATCTTCAATCCAGTAAGTGTAATTTATGAACACTATATAAAGCATTGAACCAGCATATCTAAGGTCAGTGTGGCGATCAAGTCATGATAAAACAAGGCGTCTTTACCTCTCAAACCGGGTAAAGAGTTGTGGTGGGTAATTCAGCCACCCACAGACAGTGTTTCCTTCTCGGTTTTGTATATGATAATGAAAACCAGCTGAAATCAAATATATTACTGTCTCTGGCACTAGAAAACGCTTTAGATGTGTGCACAATTTAAAAAAAACGAGAGGGGATGGAATCTAGAAATAATCTAACCATCGGTTAGGTCGCAGTAATAGCCGTGTGTGCTCGCCATTATATTACTTTATTTTACACACTAAGTATTAACTTGAAGTGGAGGGTGGCTCTCCAACTTTAGGAACGTGTTACACCCTGTGCTATTTTGGCGTAAAACAGGAAGTGACAGTGATTGTAGAGGTGGCCCTTCCAGTAAGTAAAAGCATACAAATTCTGTTTTGCCTCTAGAAAGATTATTGGCGACCTGAACCTAGTTTAGATGCTGTTGCATTAAGTGAAGAGAGCTGTTAAATAAAGATCTCCAAGAAATACTGATGAACTGAAACAGTTTGGTAAGGAGAAATACTCCACCATTCATGTTTGTCATTGTGCATGCATCATAAGTTATACATGAGGAAAGTTTCTACAATTTACATAAATTCACTACAGCTCAGTGTGTGTGTGCACGCTAAGAAATGAAAAGAACATCTGGTTGTGCTTAATGATTGAAATCAGAATGTAATTGTGACTTGGATGAACTTCAGACCATATTTTATAAGTAATCTATTCAGACATTGAGTTAATTCCAAACTCTTGGTTAAAGTCACCATTAATGATAAACAGGGAAAGCACTGAGCCTTGACACAACATCCTAGGTTATGAGTTACAAAGTGTGCCTTAATCTCTTGCTTGCTTCCCTTTGTTGGTTGTCTAAAATAAGTATAAAGCTAAAAGCAAGGGGGGCACAAAATAGCTCAAATGTACTGTTTTAGTGAGTTGTATTTATTTCTTTACAGAATAAGGAAAATTACGAGCCCAGAGGTCTTCAAAGACCAGTAAGTATGGAAATTGTAAAAGATTATGTTGCTTGGCCCATTACTGTTAACTGTGCTTAAATCTAGCAAGCACATCTGATTCAGCTTGGACTGAGGTGTTATTAAAATACCGAAAGTCACTTTGAGCAAATCAAAGAATATATGTAGGTAAAATTTTGTAGTAGTAGTTGTAATATTAATAAATGAGTGATTTAGCCATAGTGCAATGAATAAATCACTTATAGCTGTGTTTTTGTGTTTGCTCTTGATGTCAGTTTGCCACACCGAACCTGTCAGGCCCTCAGCGAGTTGTGGTGAAGCAACGAGCAGACACAATGAAAAATACTGTCACAGGTAAGTCTTTCCTTCTGTGCAGATGCTGATAAGACCAAGGTTATTGTAGTTAACTAAACTAAAACTGGATATTGGGGGGGAAACTGATTAAAATAGAAATGAAAACTAAAGTTTAAAAAAATCCATATACCTGGAAAACTACATTTAGAGAAAAAACGAAAACATAACTAAATTAAAATTAAAAGACAGAAAATTAAAAGGTAAACTGAAGTGTTCATATCCACTCTGGAAACTGACTGAAATTGAATTTGAAACAAAGTAAAAATGAAATTTAAAAACTAATCGCAAAACACAAACCTATGATAACTGATTGAGACCCCTCAGGAAATTTTTAATTGCTAAGTTTTAATTGTGGTGTTATTTTTAGGTCCTGCGAGAGAATGCATTGGCTCGTCCTCCAGCTCAGCTTCAAAGTAAGTGTACTACCTAAGGCTAGTTCTATATTCCTGATATGTTGTCTTTGTCCTGAATATTTAAAATAACTTTTATTTGTTTTTATTTCAGGAAAATTTCCATTGATGACTTTGACATTGGTCGGCCACTTGGAAAGGGAAAATTTGGAAATGTCTATCTTGCGAGAGTGAAGAAACTCCAAGCAATTGTGGCACTGAAGGTGTTGTTCAAGTCTCAGATGGAGAAAGAAGGTGTGGAGCATCAACTCAGGAGAGAGATTGAGATTCAGGCCCATCTCAAGTTAGTATCCTGCTTCTTTGTTTTTTGTTTTTTTTGGCTCTACTCCCTTTTGTCATCTTAGGCACACTGAGTTTACAAACACAAGTTTAATTTGTTACACAATATGTGTTCAAATAATAAGTGTGGTGATACATTCATTGAAATGTACAAAATAACCTTTTGTAGGACTGTCCCGTTTTAGGGCGATTATAACAACCGTCCTATAATTCACACACGTTTGGCAGGCTATGTGCTACCCTCCACTGTCTCCTGCAGGGACATTCAAATGGTCGAACAATGCTGAGAGCTGTGTACTTCTATATCTAAACATTTCAATAATTTGGGTAATTTCAAAAAAAATCTTTAACTGTGCCATTGCTATACACTGAGAAATGTAGTTAATGTCTGTTAACCAATGATTTACATGTATAATGCCTCTGGGGACAAGATATACAAAGAAATGGTGTGTTCTCAGTGGTTTATTTGTCTCTTATAGATTAGGCTGATATTGTATAAATGCATACTATATAATGGCTGCTTATATTTGGTGCATTTAGCATGCTGATTTAAATCTCTTCTGCTTCATTTCCTCAGGCATCCAAACATCCTGCGCTTCTACAATTACTTCCATGACCGTAAGAGGGTGTTTTTAGTGCTTGAGTACGCCCCACGTGGTGAAATGTACAAAGAGCTTCAGAGATGTGGCAGATTTGATGATCGGCGTACTGCCACGGTAAGAACTCAACCAGAATTGTAGTGACAAAAAATTCTTTACTCTGAACTGCAAAAATAGTGAAGTTATAACCTAATGCCAACCTCTTTAAAATTCTAGTACATGGAGGAGATATCTGATGCACTAATGTATTGCCATGAGAAGAAAGTAATTCATCGTGACATCAAGCCTGAGAATCTTCTTCTCGGTTATCGTGGAGAGCTGAAAATTGCTGATTTTGGTTGGTCAGTCCATGCACCTTCTCTAAGGTGAGGAACCACACTGTCACTACTTCACTTTCTTTACGATGCCTGTTCACCCTGCCCTGCTCACCTTTTTTTAAACCTTCTCAGACGTCGCACAATGTGCGGGACACTGGACTACCTTCCTCCTGAGATGATTGAGGGACACACCCATAGTGAGAAGGTGGACTTGTGGTGCATTGGCGTCCTCTGCTACGAGTGTTTAGTTGGCAACCCACCGTTTGAAACAGCAAGCCACTCAGAAACGTACAAAAGGATTATGAAGGTTGGTGTTTATCTGCATGTGTAATGCACTTGGTCAGTCAAATCTCATGATTAAGTTACAAGTTTCAGTCATAGAGAAGAAGCTGATTTTACTGTAGTGAGAGAAGCCATTTAGGTATCACTCTAGTCGAGCACTTGTTTCCCTTTAGCTCTTACTTTATACTAAAAAAGGAAAATTCTTGTAGGTTTTTCATTATTTCTTCTGGGAATGTAATGTAGTACACAAGATAATTTACCTTCTGTAGCATTATGCTTACCAGATTTAGTACACACATTTTGAGTTTTAGCTCCGATTAAAGTGTTACGCTGAGCGGACTTTCTTGACACTCAAATGTTCCCAGATCTTAACAATTATTATGAACAAAATAAGTCACAAGCAAAGGTTTAATTTAAGCTCCGCTTGTTTTGAACTTATGCATTTTCTGAAATGTGCATAAGAACAGTAGCTGACTGGCAGATGTGGATGACTCTGAAGGGCACAACATTTGACTGCTTATTCCTTTCACAAGTTTTAGAAAATGCATAAAAATACTTTTATCTATATGTTTAATTTTCTGGTTATAAATTCTTAAAATGACACATCTTGCATCGTTTTTTTCAAACTTGACATTACATCTCATGTATCAGGAAATGATTATCAAACTCGACTGTACCTGGCAGTTTGTGAGTTGGCTAAGACTTTAAGAATCCCAGCATTCCCCTTTGCTGATAAATGCATGAATCAAATCTTCCATTTGCAGGTGGACTTGAAGTTCCCTAAAGTTGTCTCTGATGGTGCCCGAGACTTGATCTCCAAGCTGCTTCGCCACAACCCCATCGATCGCCTCCCACTACAGAGTGTCATCGACCACCAGTGGGTGCGTGCCAACTCTCACAGGCTCTTGCCTCCAACCTGCCCTGTCAAGAAATCCTGAGCCTGCCCTATGATGGGTCTTTTTCCTTCCGCAAGAGACTGTGGCCCAATATTTTTTTGGTTTCACTGCCATGGGCTTCAAACTGCCATTATACTGGCAACTTTATACATGAAAAGGGTTCAGAGTATTATGTCATGCATGACAAAGATGAACAACAAATTCTGAGAACCTGCAAATGCAGAAAATCTTTCACTTCTTTTGCTTTAAAATGACTTCGGTTAATCAGTTTTTGCTGTTTGTCTATTCTCGCATACCCTTTTTTTTTTTTCCCCCCCAAATGTACAGTCCTTATGTATGTCCTTATCTATGTATAGTGCCTTCTCTAGAAGTGTGTTTTGTTTTTGGTAATTGTGATTTCTTTACTTTTCAAAATTGACACAGCTTTGTTTTGGATTGCTGCCTCAGATGGTGTTGACATCAAAATACTACTGTTAGACTGCCTCATTTATATTCTTGAATAGTTTGTGCCGAGGGGTTTGGGGCTTGTGCAGGAAAGCATGTTTTAATTTCCTTCAAGATGTACTTTAACTTTCTAATAAATATTGTAAAAGGATTTGTTTGCATCAAATGAGTAATTGATCACAGAGTTTATATCTAGCTGCTTGGCAAACCTGGTTAGTGTAATGCAACTATAAGTCCTACCTTTGCTAAGGGTTATATTAAGTTGCTTATACAACATTTAAAAAATATATATATTGATTTGTAGTCACAGACTTCTATCAAGTAAGGGTAAGTAATTTGGGTTTTTTTGTTGTTGTTTTTTTTTTTTTTTTTTTGTGTAAACCGCAAGAGCAAAAGTGTATATATACACCCTCTAATATTTGGTTGAAGGTGCACCCTGAAAGGGGCTATTGGTAGTTATCATCAAGCTTCTGGCATAATTCTGGCTGGATATTTGAACAGTCTTGGCAGGATTATGAGTAGAGTTCATTTAACCCTGGAGAACCCATGGGGTCAGAGCCGACCCCATGGGTTCTCCAGGGTTAAATGTGTTGGTGTCCTGGTACAGACCTGTGTGGGTTGTTTTGTTTTTTTTTTGTTTTTTTTTTAAAAAGCGTAATCCACAAATTTTCAACAGGGTTGAGGTGGGGAAGGCTATTCCAGGAGCTTCAAGTTGACTTGTTTTATATGTTCAAAACCAGCTTTGATATGTGTTTGGGTTCACTGTTCTGTTGGAACACTTAATCGTGTCCAAGATTCAGCTTCACTGGAAAGTTTACAGTTCATGGCAGGGTATCTGATCCTTGATGCAACACACTCCGTTGGGACAGGGGGAACTTTACCACTGGGTCGCATCACATTTTCTTTTAATTACACACCAATCTTCTGGAACTGAAGAAATTGTTGCAATTTTACACACAGAATCTTTGCAATTCCTGCTGTAAGTAAGTAACAGCCTGTGGTCGGCTATCTGATTTTCTTTAATGATGCACCAGACAATTTCAGTGGGAGATGGCTCTGGACTGCAGACAGGCCAGTCAAGCACACAGACTGTTTATGAAGTCAGACTGATATTCTCCTGGAATACACATGGAGTTCCTGGGAAGAGATTGTCTTAATGGAAGCATATGTCCCTCTAGAAGTCCTATGAAGTCTGCATCAATTACGCCTTCAACCCCCCCCATGCCATGGGCAGTGTTGCACAAACCATACCATCCAACCTTTCTTTTTCATCTTTGGAATGTAGAATTCGACGCTAATCCTCTCCCCAGCGTGGAGTTATTTGACCACAAAACACATTTCTATTGTCACTCGTTCCATCTCAGATGAGCTTGATATAGCAGCAGATTGTGTTCAGTGACACTGATTTTCTGAAGTACTTCTGAGCCCACTTGGCTATGTCAGTCAGAGTAGCATGATGATTTTGAATGCAATACCTTCAAACCTTTTGAAAATCACACACATTCAGCAGGAGTTTCTTCCCTTGGCCTTTACGCCCAATGATTTCTCAGGTCTCCCACACAATGTTACCTTGCACTAAGAAACATTGTTTTTATGGTGAAAGATTGATTTATTTTCTCACAATATCACAGTGGTGAAACACAACCCATCTTTTCTTATAAAGGCTGAACTTCTGGTGCATACCCATTTAATACCCAATCTTGATACCCACACCTGTTCTAGATTAACTTGCTAATTGAGAATGTTACAGATTGTTACTTGTTACTACATTTAAAGCAGGGGTCCCCAATCCAAGTCCACGAGGGCCGATGTCCCTGCAGGTTTTAAATGTGTCCTTGATCCATCACAGCTGATTTAAATGGATAAATTACCTTAACATCTCTTGAAGTTCTCCAGAGGCCTGGTAATAAACTAATTATGTGATTCAGGTGTGTTGACCCAGGGTGAGATCTAAAACCAGCAGGGACACCGGACCTCATGGACTGGTATTGGGGACCCCTGGTTTAAAGGGTTATTTTGCCTCTGCCCCAGCTCCTTTTGAATGTTTTGCAGGCATCAACTTATGTTTAAAAAATGAAATGAGTTGGAGAAAACACTTAACATATCTGATTTGTCCTTTTCCCTGTAAAATGTTCAAGTGCATTACCAAATTGCAGAAAATGAGGTAGCTATCAGTACCAATATAATATACAAAAATGGTTAAAATCCTAAAAGGAGTATTCCAGCCTGTCCTAAGAAGAATGAAACGGCAGAAGAAAAAATGGTTAAAAAATAGTTAATTTCAGTAGTATTGTCGTAGGTATATGCTAATTTCAAAACCTAAATTCACACGGTAGCGTGGCCGAGCGGTCTAAGGCGCTGGATTAAGGCTCCAGTCTCTTCGGGGGCGTGGGTTCGAATCCCACCGCTGCCATTACTTTTGCTCTCACACAATTCTCTCACTTCGAAAGAACAGTCCGCAATAACAGCTGGACTTTAATTTTTTTTCTCTCGTGTGTCAAATTTTGTAAAATGAGCGCTCTAACTTAAACTGCAAATGTTAATTAAAAGTAACACAAAATAATCTCACTGATAGTTAACCGTTACCGCAGAAATTATTATGTTTGGAAACCATCAGTTTCGTTGCTATATTTGTCACTCGGAATCACAAATTACACATATAACCTGCAAAACGTCTGGGTTTGAATACACCTTGCAGTTTCAAACCGCTAGACAGTGCCACACAAAGTGTTCAGTGCCTAGTTATATCGGCAGAGATGCACAAAACATGTCAGATAACCAAGAGTTAGCTCAATACATTTCAGTAGCTGTATGCCCCGCTAAATATTACAAGGTTCATGAAAAACTGAGAACTCGAGATTTTAAACCTGGCTAAAATAATAACTAATTCGCCTAATGTCTATTTTTTTTAACCGTGGCGCTTTTATTTTGATATAGAAGAATGCTTTCATAACTCTTCCGGTTCAACTGAAGCGGCTAAGGTTTTCTTTTGACAGGACAGGCGGTGTTTCCGGGTCACCCTTGCTTCGAACTTCACAAACCATAAACAGAAGGCTGGTGCTCTGTGATCGGAATTTACCTGATGTATTGACAGCCTTATCGCTTTTAGTCACCAAATTCTAAGCCAACTAAATTGAGACATGGCTGGTTTACCACCGGGAGATCCGCAGCTGGTCTCAATGATCGTAAATCATTTAAAAACCCAGGGACTCTTTGACCAGTTCCGGAGGGACTGTTTGGCAGACGTTGACACAAAGGTAAGCACTAAAAGCATGCTCATAACACATTATGTGACGGTGTTTTACTTAATGAGTGTAAAATTCAGTTTAGGGGACTATCTGTTGTGCGTTATCTGTATTTTTGTTGAAGCTGTTTTGACACTGGGGTCTCAGCTTGGCTACAGAAGCTACCTTTTAATTGAGGCTACTAAATGTGTGTACTACTGTATGTCCACTTTCGCTACATCCATTAAACTTCTCTGTGGTTTCTCCTTTCCCCCCCTGCCTGGCAGTTAAAAATTCAACATCCTTTGTCCAGTGTATCCACTATCCCTCTGTGCATGTCCAAACCATCTCTGTAACTTTCTCTCCAATACACTCAACCTGAAATATCTCTCTAATATACTCATTTCTGCTTGTCCGTCCTTGTCACTCCCATCTACGGTTCTGCCACCTCCAGCTCAGGACTCCTGCTTTTTTTGTTCATCTCCAAGCCATTCCTAAAAACCTATCAATTTCAACTGTTTTTAGTCAGGTCTGAAGTCTCATTTCAGCATGTAATGTCCATTTGCAGTGATGTTCTCCTTTGTGTGCCTGGGAGTGATATTTGTAATGGAAACATTCAAATCTTTTACAGCCAGCCTACTTGAATCTGAAACAACGAGTGGACAACTTTGTCTCCAATCACCTCTCCAATCACACATGGAGCCCTCATTTGAACAAAAACCAACTGAGAAACAACATCAGACAGCTTGTCCTGCAGTAAGTGAGACATAGTATTCCTTCTCGTTCTGGCTTGTCGACATTAACTAAACTTACCGCAATCTGTGTCTCTTAGATCTGGGATGCTGGAGCAGGGAGTGGACAGGATTGTGGCCCAGGTGGTGGATCCTAAAATCAACCATATCTTTAGGCCGCAGGTGGAGAGGGTTGTCCGTGAATTTCTGTCCCCTGGCAGCTGCTCTGAGGAGCCACCAGCCCCTCTGCTTTCAACAGAGGTCAAACCAGACAGCAGCATTCCTGAGCAGGGTACACAACATTTTATGATTTTTATCAGCTTGCAAATGTCACGTGTGGATTTATATCTTTGATTACTCTCAAATATTTTAATATTTGAACAAGTGTCATTTCATGTTTACAGCCTCAACATCGACTCCAACTACCACTGCCAGCGACGCCATGTCCATCCTGGACACTATAACTTCTCTAAACCAAGAAGCTAGCGTCAGAGCCAGCTCGGCACCCGAAAAAGCACGTAAAAGTCAATCGGCAGATGACTTCATGCAGGTGATGGTGGAGGATAGCGAGCAGGACATGAGTATTGTTGAGGAAGGTGACAGTCACCAAGTGGTAAAGCCACTGGAAGAAGAAGAGGAAGCAAAACTGTCAGCTGAGGTTCAGGCATTAGAGGTAAAGACAGAGGAAACACAGGAAGAGGTGGAACTGGGAAAAGAGCCGTTAAAGGAGGATGTGAAAATGGAAAATGAGGAGTCTGTGGCTCAGGAGCAGACAGAGGATGAGAAGGATAAAACAGCAAGCAAAGTCAGTGGAAAACCCTCAGAAGAAAAACAGGATGATGATCTATTGAAATCTACAAGCAAGGCTAAACAGAAGGCCAGAGAGAGGATAAAAGAAGGTGAGCTGCAGCATCCTTTGTTTGTTTTTATATTTATTTAGCATTAGAATAGAATAGAATTGAATAGAACAGAATAGAATTCAACTTTATTGTCATTGCACACGTCACAAGTACAAGGCAACAAAATGCAGTTTGCATCCATCCAGAAAGTGCTTTAGCAATAATATGATGTGTTATGAATATACTATAACTATAAATGGTAAATGGCCTGTATTTATATAGCGCTTTTACTAGTCCCTAAGGACCCCAAAGCGCTTTACACATCCAGTCATCCACCCATACATTCACACATTGGTGATGGCAGCTACATTGTAGCCACAGCCACCCTGGGGCGCACTGACAGAGGACTATAAGTATGTACAGGCTATAACTGAAGTGAATGTACAAGCTATGAACAGGTTATATGTATGGTTATAAATATGAAAATCTATAGCAGATTATAGATATACAGTTGTGAGTATTAATAAACAGTTTTAAGACCATAATTATTGTATTGTATGATTGTCTATACAGCATTTACATTCCCTACTTCACATTACTTTGTACATTTGTCACAGGGAAGGGATTTATATGCATTTTCTTATGGTGGACATGGCTTTAATGCAAATTTACTTTACACAACAAAAATGTGATTATGCCATGATTCTGTGCTTATTTGGACAAGTGAAGAATTTAAAAGATATTCAGGTTTTCACTTCGTTACCTTATCTTATCTTACACTTACACTTAAAAGAAGTTTAAAATCTCTAAGTACCTTTTTCCTGCAGAGTATTCTTTGGAGGACTCTGACCTGGAAGGCCTGAGTGACATCACAGTGAGCTCTGTCCACACCAGCGACCTGTCCTCATTCGAGGGGGAAAGTGAAGATGAGCAGCAGCTGTCTGATTCTTCTGAAGAGGGCGAGCTTCCACCTGATGGTCTCTGCCGGCAGCAGGCTTTCTATTTTTGAATAACATCACCATTAGTTGGAGCACTTTGAAAATATTTTAAAATATTTTTTCTGTATGTACTTGCTTCTTTTTCTCCCAGATGAAGGTGAGAGGGAAGAAAAAAAACACAGCACTGGAGACACAGGAGATGAAGACAAAGAGCGTAAACCTCGCCGCAAGGCCTATGTTCACAAGCCCTTCCTCTACTCCCGTTACTATAGCGACTCAGATGATGAGATCACTGTGGAGGAACGCCGTCGTTCTGCGGTGAGCTATTTAAATGTTAACATGTTACGTGCAGAGATTTAAAACTTTTTCTAGTTAAATGAAAAGCTTAGATCAATGGACGGTTATAGACTGAACACATTATGTCTTATGGTGTCATCTGCTGTCTTTTAAGTACATTTATTTAACAAACTGGGGTCCTTCCAGGCGAAGGACAAAGAAGAACGGCTGCTCAAGAGACAACAGAACAGAGAGCGAATG
Organism: Diplotaxodon limnothrissa; assembly: GCF_057381915.1. Taxonomy (NCBI): domain Eukaryota; kingdom Metazoa; phylum Chordata; class Actinopteri; order Cichliformes; family Cichlidae; genus Diplotaxodon; species Diplotaxodon limnothrissa. Next base: position 40,160,487 of record NC_140597.1, on the reverse strand, counting down.
GAAGAGAAGCGCAAACAGAAAGCAGCACAGGCTGAAGAGCAAGGTTTTTATGTCATACACACTTGTGGCCTTCAGTGTTTCTTCATTTTCCTCATCTTGTGTATTCCACTGTTTTAGTTTAGTTATATACTCCCTGCCCCATGCTTTCACGGGACTGCAAAGAGTCCACCCACATATAAAATAGCAGAGGACTTACCAAATTGCTGGCCTGGAGGATTCAATGCCAGTGCCAGAATTTCACCCTGCGGTCAAAGTTCAGAGGAAATGCAAAAACTAGACTCTTCGGGCCTCAATTAGCATGTTAAACATTAAAATTAATGACAGTGCATTTAGAAAAAGGCTGCACAAGTTTGGCTCTTGTGGAGGAACGGTTTTCAAGAGAAAGCCTCTTGCCCCTAAACCACAAGACTGAGGTGGAGGTGTTCAGCCCTAATGCATTGTGCCATTCCTGCAAAAACTAAATGCATCATATTAGCTGTCAAACAAGGCGATGGAGAGGTGACGATTTGGGCTGCCTTGCAGTCATTGAGTTCAGCATGAACTCCTCTGTATACCAAAGTGTTCAAGATTTAAAATGTTAGGCCATCTGTCCGACAGCTGAAACTTAGCTGACACTATTTCATGCAACAGGACAATGATCCTAATCACCGCAGCAAATCTAAAAAAGAATGACTGGAAAAGAATCAAGGTTGCAATGTCAAAGTGCAAACTTGAGCCTCACTGGAAGACTGTGGCGGGATCTGAATGAATGCCTGCAAACCGCAATGAACTGAAGCAATGCTGCAGAGAACAGTGAGACAGCATTCCTCTAGAATAATACAGTAGGGTTTCTACCGTACAGTATAAAGTGCTATATAAATAAAATTGATAAATGTGAGACTGATAAAGTCTTCCAAAAATTAGAATATCAACTTATTGCTGCTAAAGGTGGTTCTACAAGCTACTGAATGACAGGGTCTACTTAACTATTTATAGGACAGCATGGAGTCCTGAGAAAACCATTTTGTGTGTACATAACACTTGGGATGTGCTACATTTTTACAGCACAACCCCCCCCCCCCCTAAAAGATTAGTTTAATAAAGAGTTGTTTGTGCCTACAAATTTTGTGTTTTCCTTTGATCTATTTGGGATGATCACATGTTTTTTTTTTTTCGTTTTTTTTCGTTTTTTTTTTTTCTTTCAGTCGAGTTGTCTGGATGTTGTCCAAAAATAGAAAATTTATACTCATATTTAGTTCAAACTTCACATCACAAACTCCGTAAATTGTATTCCCTTGGCCAGGTTGCATATTTGTCCTTTATTTTCTCCTGGAAATAACTTTGTGTACTTGTAACATCTGCATGACGTAAAAGACTCAATGTCTTCCACAGATAACAAAAAACAAAAGAGCAGCGACTCCGCTGCCCTCGAAGGCCCCGGAGCCAAAGAAGCCCGCAAAGAGAGGAAAGTTCTGGAGAAAAAAATGGCTCTCAACAGGAAGAGAAAACTAGACTCAAGGTGTGTAAAGGCTTGGACACAATTTGTACAGTAGATGCTTTTTTTTTTTTTCTTAATATACACCGTAAAAATGAACATATTAATTTTACTTTTTAAGGAAAGAGGGAGATGTTTCAGGCAAAAAGAAAGGAGACACGAGAGACGCTGTAAAGAAAACGGTATGTAAAAGCTAACGTTGATGAAACAGATTTCAGGCATCAGGTTTTCATCATGAGTTGTAACTCTGTGTTTTTCATTTATTTTTGAAAATAGGAAGTGAAATCTACCACCTCAAAGACACCACAACATAAGCTGATGAAAAATCTGTCCGAACCTTCATATTCTGATGAGCGATACAGAGGGACAAGCGGCAGCATCTCAGAAGATTCCAGCGATGCAAAGAAGATAGCTGACAAAGGAAGGACACACTCCTTCATCTTGGAGCTGGAGCTAGGCTCCCAAGAGGCTCTCAGACAACGATCGGTTGGAAAATTTGACCGTCTGTCTCACAAAGAGCTTCACTCCAAAGAACGCAAAGAGAAAGAACGCAGCTTGTCCGATGAACGTGCCAAGCTCAAACAGAAGCAGGAGAAAAAATCTGAACATCAGGCGGATGAATCTCAGCAGAAGGAAGGCAGTGCTGTTAAAGTATCCTCTGAAGAGAAAGCTGAGAAGAAGCCCAAGATCAAAAGTGAGAAGAAGATCACAGGAAGTACAAAAGAAGGCAAGGTGTCTGAAAATGTTTCTGAAGACGGAGGTTCTAAAGATCCAAAGAAGGTGAAGACTTCATCTGTGGAGGCTATCAAAACGGAGAAGGACAAGAATAAGGACAAAGATAAGATCAAAGAAAAGGAAAAGGCCAAAGGGGAGAGAACCTCGGTTAAAAGTGATTTCAAGCAGCTGCTTCGCCCTGATTCTGCAGGTTCCTCTGAGGATCGATCCGACATGGAGCCTGAGTCAAACAGCAGCAAGAAGAAAGATAAACACTCCAAGGACGTCATGAAAAAGCCAAAGAGCCACAGTGAGGACAGGCCTGGAGATAAACTCAAATCTAAAACTGACAGTAAAGACAGCGAGAAGGAAAAAACAAAAGCAGATCAAGATGGACAGAAATTACACAGGTCAAGCTCGGAAAGTGACAAAGATCCAAAAAGGGTCAAATCATCGGAAAAAGGAAGAATTTTAGAAAAATCAAAATCAAAATCCAAAGAGGAGGCGAAGACTCCAGTGCTGCCAAAGACGGAGAAGAGAGTTCACAGTCCGGATGTCAAAAGTGCAGGAATTTCATGCGTCAGCAAACCTGAAGCAACAAAAGAGAAGAAGAAAGAGGGAAATGCAAAAGACCAGAGCAAAGTCTCTGAAGAATCTTCACAGGAGAGATCTGACAGTAAAAGTGCAAAGAAAAAGCTGGAGAAGAAGGATAAAGTTTCAGAAAAGAAAGATGAGAGTCAAGAAGAGAAAGCACCAAGAGAGGAGAAACTGGAAAAGTTGGATAAATCCCCTTCGGTTTCCTCTCTGAGTCTTGAGACGGATGATCTGCCAAAGAAACGACCTCTTCTCCAAGACACAAGCACAGACTCCGATCCCGTCACCACCACCGTCACCACGTTGTTCTCAGACGATACCTGTGACGCCTTGAGCGACATCACCCCCGAGCCGCCCGAGGGAGAGACGGAGTCACGCCTGTGCGAGATGCCAGCTGTGCCTGCAGAGGCCGACGCCCTGCTGACTCTTATGGACGTCTGCACGTCAGCAGAGGCGAGACTTCCACCTGAGAACACCCGAGAGGATGTGACATCCGAGATGGAGCTTCAGGATGCTGATATGAAGATGAAAGAGGCAGCTCTGACTCTGCTCTCCATGGATCCCGACAGCACAGTGTCCACCAGCTTACTGTGCCAAGAAGCAAGAGAAGAGTCGGCGGTCAATCCGCCCGCCCCACAACCAATGGAGACAACTACAGCTGAAGAGGAGCAGCTTCCTCCTATGGAAGTGCACACGGCTGCTGAAACTGAGTCCCCGGCTGCTGAAACTGAGTCCCCGGCTGCTGAAACTGAGTCCCCGGCTGCTGAAACTGAGTCCCCGGCTGCTGAAACTGAGTCCCCGGCTGCTGAAACTGAGTCCCCGGCTGCTGAAACTGAGTCCCCGGCTGCTGAAACTGAGTCCCCGGCTGCTGAAACTGAGTCCCCGGCTGCTGAAACTGAGTCCCCGGCTGCTGAAACTGAGTCCCCGGCTGCTGAAACTGAGTCCCCGGCTGCTGAAACTGAGTCCCCGGCTGCTGAAACTGAGTCCCCGGCTGCTGAAACTGAGTCCCCGGCTGCTGAAACTGAGTCCCCGGCTGCTGAAACTGAGTCCCCGGCTGCTGAAACTGAGTCCCCGGCTGCTGAAACTGAGTCCCCGGCTGCTGAAACTGAGTCCCCGGCTGCTGAAACTGAGTCCCCGGCTGCTGAAACTGAGTCCCCGGCTGCTGAAACTGAGTCCCCGGCTGCTGAAACTGAGTCCCCGGCTGCTGAAACTGAGTCCCCGGCTGCTGAAACTGAGTCCCCGGCTGCTGAAACTGAGTCCCCGGCTGCTGAAACTGAGTCCCCGGCTGCTGAAACTGAGTCCCCGGCTGCTGAAACTGAGTCCCCGGCTGCTGAAACTGAGTCCCCGGCTGCTGAAACTGAGTCCCCGGCTGCTGAAACTGAGTCCCCGGCTGCTGAAACTGAGTCCCCGGCTGCTGAAACTGAGTCCCCGGCTGCTGAAACTGAGTCCCCGGCTGCTGAAACTGAGTCCCCGGCTGCTGAAACTGAGTCCCCGGCTGCTGAAACTGAGTCCCCGGCTGCTGAAACTGAGTCCCCGGCTGCTGAGCCATCACCAGTTGCATCTCAAGAACCCGATGAGCTTGCTGATGTAAAATCAGACATTGCAGGTTTGTGCCATTGTGTATTATTGGCTGTAAAACAAGTAAGAATAAACCAGAGCTAAACATGTGTCTCTTTACAGATGAGTCAGAAAGCACAGAGGTAAACATGGTCATTTCAGATGTTGAAACCTCTAAGACTTTGGCTCTAAAGGTAAATGTCACAGCTCCAACAAATCAAAAATATGTAGTTTAACTATACTTATACTTAATCTGAATATTTTGTCAGTGGTATTTTCTGAGTTTCTATTGTCTGATGTTTTCTCTATCATAGGAGGATGAAGCTACTGCAGATGAAATTCCTTCAAAAGAAGCTGAAAATACTGAAATATTTCCTGAAATGCAGTCTGATGAGAAACCAGCAGTACCACCTGAAGAGGGTATACTTTCTGATCTGTCATGTTCATTAAATCCAGATCTGCATAGCTGAGTTCCAGCTGTTGAATCGCTCACTCTGTAGTGCACAGTGTAGCGGGGAGCCATTTGTAGTGCACGGAGTACGTCAGAGGTGATGTATGTGTATGGTCAGAAAATAAATCCGTTAGAGATAGACTTAATGTATAGATGTCTCCCCGAAATCCAAACCAGAAGCATATTTAATAATTTAGCTGCTTGTTTAGCGATTCATTAAGTTGTTATTTTAATGGTTTTGAATGACTTGAAAGATTAGTGATTAGTCTCCTGGCAGCTCAGCAGGTCAGAGACTGTTTGATGATTTCCGAATAGCATCAATAGTGTCCCCGAACATGATTTTTCACATTTCTTTTCTCATGTGTATTGATTGGCATTCATATACACAAAATCAATATTTTCCACGAAATCTGCATTTTGGGAGTTAGAGGAGTTGGTGGTTTGGAAAAAAAATTCAAAAAAGTTCCAGTGACACATGTTACAGATTTTTCCACATCATTTGTTTTTAATATTTTATTTTTAAAGGAGTTATTCATTGTAAATACATTAGTTGTTTAAGTTAAGGCTTTAAAAATCATATGGCTATGGTTAGAAAAAGATCATGTTTGGGTTCAAATGTAATGGTTACTGCTGTTGGTACTAGTAGTGACAGTCCCATTCATCCTCGTGTAGGTGGATAGAGTTCAGCTGAAGTATTTGCAATTGCACGTGTTTGCATATGTGTTTATCCAAATGCACTGGCCAGGGTTCTGTTATTTGTTCATGTAAAATTAGTAACATTACATCCAAACGTTGTGCAAAATACCTCAGTAGCTACTGAGTCCATTATTTTGCAAATACCCACTGTCTCAGTGGGAGAGAGAGTGAACAGTTTGAACACAGACCTCACATCTTTTTCTTTTCTCGTGATAATACAGCGGTAACTTATTTCCTTTTACATCAGTGTCATAGCTTTATATTAACATAATACATTTTCCAGCTGCTGTTGCTGTGTGTGAAACCGAACAGCCCACAGGAAGCACAGAGGAAAACACGGTGGCTGGTGTTCCCAACACCACTGAAGAATTTACTGAAACTCCTGGTGAACAAGGTGAGCGCTGAAATAAGTTACTGCAGAGAAAAATACAATGGTGTGTTTGACTGACAAATAACTACATCTCATCATAAAGAACAACCAGAGCCAGATGATGTCGTCACAAAGGAAAACCTCGAGGTGAGTAGTGATCCACAATACCCTGAAACAAATTAGAACTGTTTATTTTTATACATTTGTTTGTATTTGTATGTTTTTTACAACTCAAACTCAGTCATCTTATTTCAACAACAGGCAGAGGAGGCGGCAGGTGACGAGGATGGGACCAAGACGGACATAATTAACAGTAAGTTTGTCTGCAGATGGTGAATATTTCAGATAAATTCATAAAAACACTTTCAAAGGCCGCCGTTTTAACCTCCTTGTTTTCACCACTAGGTGAAGCTGAGAGTAAGTCAGTGGAGGAAGGAAATGTCTCAGCAGAGAAAAGCGATCCACAGACTGTAAGTGTTTAGCTTTTACCCCTGCTCACTTACATGTTACTCATCCTTAACTGTTTAATCTGATCAGTTTCTCCTGTTTGGTTTAGATGGAAACCAGTGTCCCAGACAAGACTGAGGAGGCCAGAGAATCGGAGTCTAAGCTAGTCAAACAAATCAGTGAGTCAAGTGGCTCCTTTGGAAAATTACTCACACTTGTTGAGTTTACACTGCTGTATCTGGTTTGAAACATGTTGCCAGAGTAATGCTTTTAAGAGGATTACATTTTGTTTCTACATGCTCGGTACTTGTCATCTGGTCCTTTTACAGTTAGTCTCAGCTGGTCCTGCTTGTTTGAAATTTCCAGGTAATGTCTCCAGCGCAGATAGCCAAGATGATGAGAAAGGCTCAGATCTCTCAGAAAAGGTAACTCTCAGAAGTTTTTTTTTATTTTTTTTTTTTAAATTCATTCAAATGGATGTGCAGAAATATAGAACAATAGTCTGCATGCAAACACTTTTCTGTTCTGTAGGAGGAGAAAACGGAGGGAAGAGGAAGGCGGAAACGAAAGCTGTCCAATCAGAAAGCTGCAGCAGAGAAAGAGTCTGGTATGGCAGCTGAGATTTATTTCTTCACCTAATTTCAAAATACAAAGAAATTAAAAGACAAAAGGGTGATTGGTAAAAAATGATTTTTATTAATTGGTTAGCTGAAGACAATGGCTTCATCACAACCCTTCCAATAAAGTCAGTAAACAACATGTTAACCAGTTATGACCACTGAAAAGTGTCCTTCACCAGGTAGAGTCTAGTTAACTAATGCATTGACTCTGTTTCTTTAACACATCAGGTGAGGAGGCGAATGAGCAGCTGCCTGCTGAGGTAAATAACGCTTCATTCACTTCACCTTTATCACAAATACTGTTAAGAATACAAAAACAATCTCTGCTTGTGTTTAAAAATACACGTTTGCTGTTATTTTTATCTCCGGGACGCTGAGCAGGACAAGCCAGTGGAGGTAAAAACCCCTCGCAGGGGACGATCGTCCAAACCCACAGAGGAGGAGACGAAAGACGAACCAACACAAGTGGAGAAGTTGGAGGAGACTCCGAGCCGCAGGCGGAGACGATCAGCACCCAAAGAAGCCGCAGCTGGTAAGCTGCTCACTTTAAATTAGTGTTCACTGTTAATGTGCGAAAAGGAAATGACCTGAAAATAAGAAGAACAGTTGTATTATGTAGAAATGGATTTGGCTTTGGACACACAAACTGAACACAGGCGAAAAAGCTGATGCACTTTATGGAGGGCTATATCTGCTTCTTTAAATGAATATATTATTTGTGTTATTAGATAATTAATGCTTCTTTAGCTTCTTGGGTACTGGGATCTGTTATTCTTTTTCCTGCTGAGAAGAAGAAAACAGGCTTAAAAGCGAGCGGCAGGAGAAGTGAAATGACTTGATTCAGGCAAATGAACCGAGCGCCTGCTCCTAGTATAAGAGAAATAATGTTTATTCAGTACTGTGATTTGTGCCAATCTAACTTAGAAGAGTTCAGTGATAAAAAAATGTGCAGCCTAATAGGAAATGAGCGTAGTAGGTTCCCTTTAACAACATGTTGAATAAGTATAAGATTTGTTTTTTCTCTAGATTGTAGTTTTTTGCACTATAAAGTGGTTGCTGAGTATAAAATAATGTACAACACAAGCTGTTAGTTTTTTTTTTTCTTTGAGTTTTGCTCTTTTTTTTTTTTATAAAATACATCTTTTTTTTGAACCTCAGATAAGCAGAAAGAAGACGAAAATAAAGTTGTTGAAAGTCCCGAACAAACCTCATCGGAGAAAGTTGCAGAGACGGAAGCAGTGGAAGAGGTGTGTTAAGAAAATCTCAGCATGTCCGTAATATTTAATAACACGTGTCGTTACAGCTTCTTTGCCTTTGTTTCTCATGTGACATTGTTGGTTTACTTTGATGTTTTATCCTTGTAAGAGTGAGTACATTAAGTGTTTCTTTTGTTGTTGTTTTTTCCTATTCTTAGAGAACTGAAGAGAAAAATGAACCAATCAAAAGTGAGGTCAGTCTGCTGCCGTCTGTTCCAGAGGACGGCGAAGGAGCAGCAAGTGCCAAATGCAGCGATCCTGCTGACACCAGTGAGTCTGGTTTTTAAATGTTATATCGATAACAAGTGGGCCAAACCTCAACAGCTTCTCATATTAAGAATTTTCAAATTATGCAAGTGTGTCGATGAATATGAGCTTGTTTGGTTTTTTTGACAAGGGAAAAACAAACAGGAACTTTAAGTAATTTAAATGTAACTTGACTTTGTACTGTGAATGATTGATAGTAAATGTTTGGTGTGAACTTATCTGGTTTCTGAATTGGGCCATGAAGGAAAGGTTTGAAAACTAGCGGCTTAAAGAAAGTCTGGAAATAAGTGAGCTTTAAGATACTTAAAAAAAATTAAATGTTTTGATTAATCATCATTGCAGGTGAACAAACAGTGGAGACCAAAGAATCGGAGGAAATGGAGGTGTGTGAATGTGTGGAGGTGAGATTTCTTTATCTGTAACTGCTCTCCTTCCAGTACGCATTCAGCACCCTCCATCTGAATTTCTTCTTGTTTTGTCCTGCAGGAAGCTCGAGCTCCGGAGGAGGTGGTGCAGGACAACAGTGGACAGGAACAAAATGAGCGACAGCCTGATAAAGACAGTGGTGAGACAGCACTCAGGCTAGCTGTGTAATTACCACAGTGGTTCATGTGTTTTAAAAACATCTTCAGTTGTGAGTTTGCAGTCTTTGTATCTCAGGTTTATTTATTTTTTTCAGGCTGTTCCCCTTCTGCGAGTCAGTCAGAGGCTCACGAGGATGTAAAAGAGCAGAGCTGCAGCGAGAAGAAGACACAAGACGTATGTTTAAAAATGATGTATCTGCATACTTTACTTTTTATAATGAGGCTGATGTTTGTGTAAGGACTTTTTACCTCAGTCACAGTTCCCAGTGTATGTTCACTGACCTTTTTAAACTCTTCCAAGGGCGGGGAAGAGCAACAGCAAGAGGATCAAGAGACGACTCCAAAGCGGACTGGTCGGAGGGGACGGCCATCAAAGGCAGCAGCTACAGAGGATTCAGGTAAAATGTGATTAAAATGGAGTCAACAGGCTGTAGCAGTCAATGTGAAGCTAACACGATGGTAGGATATAAGATTATTTGCTGTGGATGAGTGCTTCAGTGATTCTATAGCTCCATCTGACAGACCTTTTATATATTTAACCAATAACTCCTGCAACACTTTGTCATCTTTCCCTCAGATAAAAAGGTCAAAAAAGCAGAGGAGAAGGACAGTGAGCAGAATGAGGAGGAAGAGGAGGAAGATGAAGGTGAGAAAGAAGGAGAGGAAGAAAAAGAAACTGCAACTAGAGCCACAACACGGTTGGCTTCTCGCCGGGAAGCTGAAAGGTAATTTAAACGTTATCTGATGGTTCAAATTTCAGATTTCCAGTAACACCAAAACAGAGAAATTGCCAAAAACCTGCAGATGGGTTAAAACAACATATTTTTTTATTGAATGCTGAGCAATAAAATTCACCTGAACTGTGAAACTGCAAAGTTTCTCCAGTGTTAACGAATGAGTGTTTGATTGTTTTGGAGCTGAATATTTGCACCTCGAAGGCATCGTCGCTGTCAAATCATATTAAATAAAATCAAGGGCGATTTAGTACTAAAGCAACAACTGTTGTTTTGTATTTTTCTTTTTACTGTTCCCCAGAAACAAGCCAAGTAAACCATCCACCCGGGCAAGCAGACAGAACGGTAAAGAGGAGACCGCAGCTGGCACACGGTGAGCTTCAGCAGCACGAGCGAGCTCAGTCGCTGCTCTGTGAAAGAAAACATTTTGCCAAAAGATTTCCTGGAATTTCAAGATGTTTTTCACTTATTAGCTCCTAAAATAAAAATAAGTCTTCTGTAGAACCTGAGCTGTGTTTAAGAAAGGTAAATCAAACAGCGGCAATAGGACTTCAGTATGTAATTGATTAATATGATGATGATGATGATGATACTAATTTGGGTCATTTGGCCTCTTCATGTAAATAGTGTAACGGTTGCGCTGAAATCTTTTGTTTAAATTTGCAAATGAGCCATTATTTATGTAAACGTGTGCTTTTCCAGAATAGAAATCTGAAACTGCATAAAACCAGATGCAAATTCTTCTTTTTTTTTTTTTTTTTTTTTTTTTTGTAAATTGTCGTTGATGGTTTTTAAGGCAGGGATTTTGAATCTCTTCTTAATCTAAACGTAGGATCAGCAGCCACAAAAAGTCTGATTTATTTTTATTTTTTCTTGTTTTGCGGAATAAAATGTTCCAAGATGACCTTTGTGTAAAAAATAAATAAATAAATAAATAAATAAAAATCCAGATTATAAATTGGAAAATTCGGTAAATGTGTTTGTATCGTAGTCGTCGCTTATTTAATGGAAAGTAGTATTTACTTGAAAGCGTTAGATATTTTGGCAACTAGTTAAAAATAGTCACCAAATTATAAGTATGACTCATTTTTAATGACATATGCTTAGATTTGTAGAAATGGCAAACAGACACAACAGAATCTGTATTTTGACCGTTAACTTCCAAGGAAACAACATAGCGAAAAATATCAAAAACTGACCAGAGATTCAAAGAAAAACACATTTTTGCTTGCAGTGCTTCACCTTGTGTGATTTCTATTTATTTATTTTTTAATTTATAAATCAAAGGTGTCCCAATACCACTAACATAAACAAACAAGAAGAAGGTCAAATAATCATTTAACTAAATTAGCTACATTAGGAGTAAGAAATGTGGGTTTTTGGTGGAAAAAGAAAATTATTTAAATTTTTTTTTAATCACTAAATTTTTAGATCAGCTAATTATTTTATCTCTAGATTATGAATTTAAAATAAAACTTAAACTTTGTACAACTAAAATCGCTCATTGGTGGAAAAAAAACAGTTGAATATATATTTTTTATTTTTCTTTATTACAAAGTAGTACATTTAATACTTTATCAAAATTTAGTTTTAAGACAATAATTTAAAAACTGTTTCTCAGCATCTATGGTGTCTAAACCAGCCTGCGTTTAACTTTAGCTTGTACACTTTTTTGATTCCTTCAAAATAAAATTAATCTAGTAGGCCCCAAAATAAGGACTTCAAGTCTTGTTTCTATTTTAAACTTCTAGACTCTAGAGTTTATGGATACAGAACGAAGACCCCCCTCTCTCTCTCTACTTATTCTCCATACTTATTTTTTTTAAGGAAACAATACTTTCCTCTTTGTTAAATTCTAGCTGGCTTTTTTTTCCCCTTCTATTTTCAACTCTGTCTCCAGCACCGTTTTTCAAATCCAGAGATTATGTGAACAAGCTCCACTGTTTCTACACGTATTAGTTATTGCATTGCTTTCCCCAAATAACCGTATATTTAACATGAACACGACTCTTGAACAAATGGATTGACACTTGCTCCTTGTTTCCCTCCCGCAGCGGGACGAGGGGCCAGGCGGCAGCAGCTGCAGCGAAAGGGGGCCGTAAGCGGGAGACCAGCCCTCCTGCTGTGCGAACGCGGGGAGGACAGAAATCAGAGGAGCCCCCTTCCAAAAGAGCCAAACGCTAGGATGCCTGACAGCGGCACAACGGTTTGCCCCAGCGGTGTTGTTTTTACACTCCATATTTGAAGAGCCTCTGCAGTCAGGCACGTAAAGCTGTTTCTGCTTCGCTGGCTGCAGATATCGAAGAGCTCTGGATAGTATTATACACTCTCCTCTGATGGTTGAGTGTAAACCTGAGGATCTGTGTAAGAATCCCCCAGAATACCTTCTGCAGCTCTGCACACATATGGTTTGGATCAGACTTCATATTTCACCATTTATTCAGTAATGCCCAGTGAGTATTTCAGCCCAATCAGAAGCCTAATGTGCAGCCAAGTTGTGCTTTGTGATAAAGAGGGTGAAGTCTGCAGATTGTGTCTCATATACACACTTGTACGTAGAAATCAGCAATTTGTGAATTTTATAAGTGCATTTTCATTCTGTGAATGAAACAAGATGTTTTACTCCTAGTTTTTTTTTTTTTTATGTAATAGTCAGAAGTTAAAGAAAGGATTTTGGTTTGTTTTTTTTGTTTTTTTATTCCACATTTTAAATTGATTTAAGACCTCAAAGACGGGGCAAAACTTGAAGAGTCTTTCATTACATAGTTTACTCCTGGTTTTTACTCACTAAATGAAGACCATCTAGTTATTTTTATTGTTACACAGTTAGCCATCAGTATGTATTAATGTAAAGCCGGAATTTCAACAAGTTTCTTTTTTAAATATATATTAAAAAACCCACAAATAACATATTTGTTGTTCCCTTGCTACATTAAAAGCACCACAAATCAATGTTATATGATCTAATCTTTTTCTTCTCAAGCTTGCAACTGATCCACACCGGAGCTGATTAAAACCAAAAATGCTCACCTGATTGTTTCACTGAAGCTTAGTGAAGAAATATCCGCAAAAGGAAACTCAACCACGCCGCTGCAGTCTGTGTTTATGAAAAGATTACACACGGCAGAATATACAGATTTTTATTGATTCACCCATATTATGTCTCGGACGTTATCTCTGCTGTTTCCTAAATAGATGTGCTGTCTGTGATGTGTAAATAGCCGAAGACGAGAACCAATCGCCTCAGAGCGGAGAAGAGGAGAGGACATTCCTGCCTGCTAATGGGGGATAAAACTGACAAACTCGGAGTGAAATATTCCACCATCATTAACATGTTAGGGGGCTCTATTCGCCGCACCTGAACCTTTGTGATCCACAAAGCACAGACACAGAGAAGAAGAAGGTTACAGAAAGTCGGAGCTCTCAGGTTGAAGTTTTCCACCCATTCCTGTGGATGGCCAAAGGTGTACCTCTCTCAGGTATTTCCTGGTGCTGCAATCCAAGCATTAACATATTAGCCCAACGACTCTGCTTTAAAGGTTTGGATCAGCTTTCATTTAGCCACCAGGTCTGGCAGACAAACAGCGCTCCTTTCACTTTCCGATGCCGCTGGAGCAACTTGAGATGTCATTTTATTATAGTCGTTTGCATTGTAGTCCAAAGTAATTTTTGCATTTGCTTTGCAGTTGCTGACTATCAGCTAAATATTTGAGGCAGATTTATTAGCATCAGGTTTTATGGATGAGAGGGGAGGAATACTTTCAGCTGACCTCGATTTTATTTTTTTTATAGAAAATAATCGTCTAGATCTACTCACTGAGCTCCTGCTGCATAAATCTGAGCCGATGTTGACCTGCTTTTAGATGTTTTCAGTGTGCTGTACCTGCAGTACTTTTCCACATCCTGGGTGAACAGGGGTCTCAGTTCATAATCGCAAGTAATGTTTTCCAAAATGAATCCATAACTGCAGCAGATGGTTGGCGCCTGTTACGGGTCCACTGTGAGGTGGCAGCCAGTGTGATATCTGAAATAATTAAACATTTAAGATGTTGCTGTCATCAGGAAAGTGTGACATGTTTCCACTTTTCTTATATGCAATCCACTGACATGTGTTACCGTACATCAAAAGTAAGAACGGATATTCCCATTTTTCTAATAGTCGCTTTTGCAAAAGATTGTATAATTAGTCAGTTTTAGTTTCATCATTTATTGTCCAGGACCATGCACAAAATATTGATCACATAGAAGAAAAGCTCCCCTTTATATGTACCAGATTAAGCGACTTAGTTAGGACAGGTACACACAATATTAAACAAACCATAAAATAAAAATGAACCTGAAAACAAATAGTTCAATAATGTATATTTGTTCTCTTTTTTTCTTTACTATAGAGGGTAGTTAAATGAATTTATTTTAAAAAGTTTTTTTTTTTATCTTAAATTTATCACTGGATAAAAAAGACAAACGCACACAAACCAGTTTTTAACATCCAGCTGTTAAAAAAACAGAAATTAATTATATTAATTAGTTATAACAGAGGGTTAAAAAACAAAGTATTGTATTAATTAAGATTTAACGTGAATCTCCATTTTATTTCTACTATATACACTCACTGGCCATTCCTCAGATTTTGATCCATGCTGACTTGATAGCATCACACAGTTTGTGCAGATTTGTCGGCTGCACATCCGTGATGTGAATCTCTCGTTCCACCACATCCCAAAGGTGCTCCGTTTGATTGAGATCTGGTTACTTGGGAGGCCGACTAAGTCCAGTGAAGAAACTAGTTTGAGCTTTGTGACATGACTCATTGTCCTGCTGGAAGCAGACATCAGACCATGTGGACACGGTCAGCAACAATGCTCAGGTAGTCTTTGGGCTTTAAACAATGCCCACTGGGTACTAAAACTGTGTTCTAAGGTCAGTGAATCCCAGGAAGGCGGCAGGTCCTGATGGAATACATGGAAAGGTTCTCAGAGCATGTGCTGACGAACTGACCGGAGTCTTCACTAAAATCTTCAACCTTTCCTTGTCATCAAACACCGTCCCGCCCTGCCTCAAAACCTCCACCATCATCCCCATCGCCAAGAAGACAGCTGTGGTCAGCCCAAATGACTACAGGCCTGTTGCACTTACGCCTGTAGTGATGAAGTGCTTTGAGAGACTGGTCTGTCAGCACATCAGGGCCGGTCTGCCTCCCACTCTGGACCCCCACCAATTTGCCTACAGGACAAATCGTTCCACCGAGGACGCTATCACCATAGCACTCCACACTGCGCTGAGTCACCTGGAGCACCGAGGAAGCTATGTGAGAATGCTCTTTCTGGACTTCAGCTCAGCATTCAATCATATCATCCCGGAGATCCTGGTCCAGAAACTGTCTCACCTGGGACTCTCCACCCCCATCTGCCTCTGGATCAAGGACTTCCTGACAAATAGACCACAGTCTGTCAGACTCGGCCCCCACCGGTCCAGCACCATCACACTCAGCACCGGGTCTCCACAAGGATGTGTTTTGAATCCCCTCCTGTTTATGCTCTACACATCCGACTGCTCCCCTACCCATCTCTCAAACACCATCATAAAGTTCGCGGATGACACCACAGTGGTTGGACTCATCTCAAGGGGGGATGAGTCGGACTACAGAGATGAGGTCAACAGACTGACTGAGTGGTGTTCAGTTAACAACCTCCAACTGAACACCACGAAAACTAAAGAACTTATCTTGGACTTCAGGAAGGGCAGAGCAGACCCGGCCCCACTTTACATTCACGGGAGCTGTGTGGAGAGGGTACACTCCATGAGGTTTCTGGGCGTGCAGATATCTGATGACCTCTCCTGGACTGCAAATACTACAGCGGTGGTTAAAAAGGCCCAGCAGCGTCTCCACTTTCTGAGAGTGCTCAGGAGGAACAACCTGGAGGAGAGGCTGCTGGTGACATTTTACAGAGCCACCATAGAGAGCATCCTAACGTACGGCATAACAACATGGTATGCAGGGTGCTCAGCTGCGGACAGGAAAGTACTGCAGAGGGTCATCAACACAGCCCAGAAGATCACTGGCTGCTCTCTGCCCAGCCTGGAGGTCACTGCAAACTCTCGGTACCTCAGCAGAGCTGGCAATATCATCAAGGACCACTCTCACCCCAGCAACCAACTGTTTGAACTATTACCGTCAGGCCGACGGTACAGGTCACATAAAACCAGGACAAACAGATTCAGGGATAGCTTCTTTCCCAGAGCTATCACCGTAGTAAATAAGCACAAAAACAATTGAACCTGCTTAGCTATACCATACTGTCATTATATTATGCTGCTATTCATACTGTCATCATATTAATGCTGCTATCCTGTATATATTGTACATACTATTGTTTGAGTACTTACGATTGTTTTTTTTGTACTTTTTATATTTTACATTTATATTTATTATTGAAACTTGCACCAAGGGAGTGGCACTCCAATTTCGTTGTACTCTGTACAATGACAATAAAGGCTATTCTATTCTATTCTATTCTATTCTAAAACTCTGACTATAAAATATCTTCCACAGCATTACACTGGCAGCCTGAACAGGACAGGATGGATCCATGGAAAACTCTGACTCTACCACCTGAATGTCCCATCAGAAATTGAACAAAAAAAAAAAAAAAAAAAATCAACATTTTTCCAATTACTGTTGTCCAATTTTGGTGAGCCCGTGTGAACTGTAGCCTCGGTTTCCTGTTCTTAGCTGACAGCACCTGGTGTGGTTTCCTGCTGCTGTAGCCCATCTGCTTTAAGGTTTGACATGCTGTGCATTCATGCTCTTCTGCACCTTGGCTGTAAAGAGTGGTTATTTGAGTCAGTATTGTTTTCCTATCAGCTCAAAACAGCCTAGCCATTCACCTCTGACCTCTGCCATCAGTGAGACTTTTTCAGCCAGAGAACTGCTGCTCACCAGATTCTCTTTTTTGGACCATTCTCTAAAAACCCTAAAGATGGTTGTGATGGAAAAAAATGCCTTTCTTTCTCATTTAACTTCACCAGGTCATCTTGACCATGTCTACCTGGCTAAATGCACTGAGTCGCTGCCACATGATTGGCTAATGAGATATTTGCAGCAATAAAAAGCTTAACACATGTACCCAATAAAGTGGCCATGACTGTATAGTTTTTGAAAAGGGTGATGTTAGAACTGGTGCTGATCTGTACTCATCTTTTACTATAACAGTAAAAACAAAGCAGAAATCCCAAGTAGTAAATCTTGCATTAAAACTTAATTTAAAAATTATGAGAGACGGTGTGTAAAATTAGCAGTGGACACAATTATTGTTTGCAATATTAATCGTATATGAGGCGTCCAAAGCTGTGGATAAAGGTGGAGGAGTAAGGTGTAGATTTACTCCAAAATGTAGAGTAAAGCATGAGGAAGTACAACAAAAAGGGATTTACCTACTTTAGTGATGCACAGAGAAGACTGACCCTGCAAAAGGTTAAAAAGCCAAAACAGTTTTCTGGTTTTGTGAATGAAGCTCGGTGTGCTGGAAAAAGGTTGCACAATGTGTTTTTGACTTTCTTTAAAGCAGTTTGGGATTTTTCACACTGGGTGGTACAGGACCTCTGGGCTCTGGCAGGACACGCTGCACCACCTTGACCTCAGCGCTGGCATCTGAATCTGACAGGTAGAACAGAAAACTCGATCCAGGACAACAACAACAACGTAAACTGCCTCACGTCTCCCTTCGTTCCCCCCTACGCGTGCCTGCTGGTGGGTAGCTGTTCAGTTTGTGGAGCAGAGAGCTGTGGAAAGATGGCGGTTTCACACAGCTGTCAAATGGAATAGAAGTAACTACTGGGTTTGAGCAGAGGGGATCCTCTCAGGCTGTGGCAGAGGTAAGGGGGCTCACTCACTCCCACTGCTGCCTCTCCGCACTGGGAGTGGTCTTTCCTCTACTGGGGATTAGGCCAGGCCGACTGGCCCTGAATATAATGCTCTCCCATTCAGCCACTCCTCTCACAAGACATAAAAGTTAACAGGTGTTTAATGTCAGAAGTGTTTCATACAAGAGTCATAGAAATAGTCTGTGACAGACAGCAGGGAGGGGTGGTGGCTTACAGTCTTTATGGTTTTTTTTTTAATGCTTTTGCAGTATTTAAATTGCCCCTGTGGCTGAGCAGAAATTTGGATCAGTTTTGGCATCTGAAGCTGCAACAAATACACACTGGAGTGCAGAAATGTTACTAATATTTTGTTTTCTTTCCTACATTTTGGGGTCCAAAGGATTGTTTGCAGTATGTCAGCACTGTGTGAAGTTTAAAAAAACACCACATGTTTTTACTAAACTAACTGACGCTTAGCTTTACTGTGACAAGTAGATAGATTGTAGGTCTTTTTTTCTGTAGTGCTGTGATGACTGGGGTTTGCTTCCAGAGTACATTAAGAAAGGAAAACAAGAAGGTCACTCAGGCACTCGGGAGCTTGTCCTACTCTGAGGTTTATGCCCTATCAGTATCTGGATCTACACTATAATTTAATAGGTTCTTAATTTGCCCATTCTCCATCTCTCTTTTTGGTTTCCTGAAATCCAGTCCTTGCATTTTTTTTCTCTTCTTGCTGCCAGCTGAAAACATACTGCTCCTGTGCGCTGGCAGAAGAAAACAAAAACTCTGCTACAAGCTGAAAAACCTCAGAGAAGATGCTACATTGTTACACTGTGTATGTTAAAGCATTACAATTCCCCCAAATAACATAGAACAAGCACATTATATTTGTTTATAAGATGTTAGCAGGCAAAGCTGTGCCTCACCTGGACCATGTGCAGAGTAGGTGTGCGAGTACGGATGGGAGGAAATTAACTAGTTACTAACTTGTGTTTATTTTTCCTGATTCCAGCTGCTCAGGTTTTTGAACCGCTGGGTAAGCCGCTACACTATATTGTCAGAAGTATTCACTCGTCTTCCTGCGCACAAATATGAACTTGAGTGACATCCCATTCTGAATCCATAGAGTTTAATATGATGTCGGCCCACCCTTTGCAGCTATGACAGCTTCAGCTCGTCTGGGAAGGCTTTACAGAAGTTTTAGGAGTGTGTTTATGGGAATTGTTGACCATTCTTCCAGAAGCACATTTGTGAGGTCAGACACTGATGTTGGACGAGAAGGCCTCGCAGTCGCTGCTTAAATTTATCCCAGAGGTGTTCTGTCGGGTTGAGGTAGTAGTGAGGAAATTTCAGGACTGGACTTGTTGCACAGGTATCAACCTATCACGGTACTGCGCTGGAATTCACGGCGCTTCTGTGAGCAATCCATTCTTTCACAAATGTTTGTAGAGGCAGTCGGCATGCCTAGGTGGCCATGGAAGTGATTGGAACACCTGAATTCAATGGTTTTGATGGGTGAGTGAATACTTTTGGCAATACAGTGTATGTCAAGCAACATGAAAAGCCACTATGCATTGTATGAAAGAATATTCAGCAGATTAATTAATAATGACGGGGGATGTGTTGTAGCCTACTTTATTTATCAGATTGTAGCTGATACCTGTTTCCAGTATGTAAATGCTTTACCGGACTTATCAGGGGCACTGTTTATTCAAACTGTTTCTACTAATCTCGGTCTTACAAATAAAGTGTCAGCAAAAAATAAATCATCAGTATGTGAATTCACACCTTTAATAAAACGTTAGCTTCTCCTCCCGTGCTTTGTCTTTGACGTCAACAATTTGGCAAGTCCTGAACGAGCATTTTATCTAATATTCACGGGAATTTCCTCCAGTGAAAACTGTTTTTCTGACTATTTTCCCCCTACCACAGTTACTGCAGTTCCATCCCTCACTGTGTGGGTTTGGTTTAATCAGATTAGAAATTACATTTCTGCTGATGCTACGAAGCAGAACTTTTAAACTATGATCTTGTTGATATTCTACATTTGTTTGACCACCAAGAAAGCTCATAAAAAAGCCACACAATTAACTGAGCTTGATTCCAACATATTTTCTGCACATTCAGAACTTTGCATTGCACCTCTCATTCCTGTAATGTATTTGCATTCATATCACCCCAAAGCCCTTTAGACTGCAAGTCTCAATTTAGCAGTGTTATACACACACTTTACCTTTCTGCACGGACAATATGGAATTACCTGTTACCTAACATGCATGCCTTTGGACTGGAAACCCATGCAGTGCCAGGGAGAACAGGCCACACACAACAGTTCAGACAGTTTCAGGTCATCTCTTTCAGAGCTGCGCGTGATGAAACAAGTGGTTTCATTACTGGACTCTTGCACCCCTTTATAACATCCAGGTCACTGATTTCTTCTGACCAAAACCTGTAGCTCAAGACTTATTTAGCCTTTAACTAGTAGATATTATTTTTGTGTCTTTTTATTTGTTCGTTGTTGTCGTGAAAAATAATAAATAAATTGTACTTATTTGATTAGAAAGGCTCCAGGCCAGGCTTACACTAGGGAGCCTTTTTGCTGTGAAGCGACAGTGCTAACCACACCACCACCGTGCTTGTGCTGTCATCCAAAAACTATCATGACGAGCTGCATAATGAGTGGATAAAAAAAGAATTACCAACAATGGTTTGATTTAATGATTCAATAATTTCTAAAGCAACAAGGCTAATGCTTTCACGTGCACACAGTCACCATATAATTGAGAAAACTATTGTAATCGGTTTAAATTCAATCTCAAATAGAGCAAATTTCTTTTTGCTTTCACACATTGGTGCTATTTGCTTCCCACACTAAAGGTCTGTGTGTGATTAACTATTTCCTCTGTGGATCTGAAGTTAAAGAAAAATAGATTCAGTTTTTGTCATGCGAAAATCAGTCAGTGCCTCCAACCTTGCTCTCTCAGGATCAGCTCGGCTTTTTGTACAATAACCCTCTAAGTACATATAGGTTGGCTCTGGCTGTTTATACCTGTGATCCCCTTATAACCTTTTTATTTCAGAAGCTACCATGTGACATTTTCAAGGCAGAAAACACATTTAAGCATCAATATCAGAGAACATTTTATGATTCCAGCAGCAAAACTGCATCAATTTAGTTACTTAAATTAGTGGAAATAACTAATGCTACCTTGGATTATACTTGTGCTAAAAGGTAAGTAAAACTAGACCTTTTATATAGTGTTACCCCAAATTATGAGAAAACAGAAAAAAAAATCCAGTGTACCAGGGTTCCTGCTGCTCTAAATTATAGACATTAACCTGTCGCAGTTTTCTGCTGTGAGATATGCCATGATTTTGGCTTTTACATGGTAACAAGTAAAGTGGGTCTAATGTTTTTTGTCTTCTTTAGCCAGGAACATTTCACAAGCCTTCATAAGTCCATCTCCTGGACTTTAAATAAATTGTGAAAAAGATTGAAGTGCTAAATTTCTTACATTCAAGTTCTTGTATAAAAGAAAAGCTGATTCTAGAGGGGGGGCGTCAGTGCACATTTTTTTTGTTTCTATGGCATGCTTTCTACAATATCTTGTCCACAAAGTTTTGAGTTCCTCCATTTCGCTGTTATTCATCCTCGTGGCTGATTGTCTTTATGTTGTGAACTGCTTTTCAGACATTTGAACAGTTTAATATAATATCATATATCATATATGCGTTAATAACTATCACGCTTTTGTTCTCTAAGTTGTAAACAGCACCCAGAGAGGAGGTAAATGCAAAGTATAAGTGAACCGGTAGGTGCAGCTGCAGTCTGAAAAAGAAAAAGTCCCATAATATCTCAAGAATTTCTAAATGGTCCTTGACGTTTTCATAACTACATCAACTTGTATGTTCAAAAGTGGTATTTTGCATGTGACAGGAAACCACTGAAAGGGGTCCACAGCTTTGAAGGACATCTTTATTTAGGCGTGAGCAGAGGAGAAAAGAGACGGTCACTGAGCCCTGAGGAGGCAGCGAAAAGGCCCTTCAAACCTGAGAAGCCTTTCATGATGTGCTTGAGCTGCATGCATTATCTGTTGCATGCCAGGGGTGGATGGGAGCTCGTTTGTCAGCACAGCAGAGCCGAAAATAAACTATAAATCACGTCTGCACTATCTACACACATTAATTGGAGTGTAACAGCGGGCTATCCCCCCACTTCTGCCCTGGTGTCTGCAGTATTGTAGCCTAGAAGTTTTGAACAGCTTCCAAGAGGTGGAGGAACTTTTTTTTCTTGTCTCTTGGTTCCATTTACTGTATTAAGTGTTCTGTCCCCAGGGCTCTTCCATTTAGTGCTCCATCGCATGCAAGGATAATTTTTCTTTGGGAAAGTGGGTTCAGTTGTAACTTAGGGGACTAAAAGCATACTTAAAGCTGGCAGTAACCCCCCTCTCTCTGTCCCTTTCCTACCACTTTCCAATGTTGAGGTTGATTAAGGATGCTATCACGGTGGACCTGATATTTGGTGGGAAATCTAGAAGGTGTTTGGGAGCATTTACTGCAAATGACTCTTGGCAGTGCCCTCTCATGTATTGCTCCATCTGAACACAATTTGGCAGCTCTAAGGAGGGGGCGTGGGGGCATGGCGTGCTGCGAGCCTTCTCCTTCATACCAGGGCACGAGGAAAAAAAGAAAAAATCAAGACCTGTCATAAACACATCCTGCGGAGGAGGGGAAACAGAGATGTTACCACAGCAACTGGTATGTTACTGCATGGTGCAGGATTTCTGTTTAAAACATGAGATTAAATTCAAAGAACGGGCAGGATGGTGGTGGTGAATTAACTGCCTAATATGCTGTGAAAGTTTATTTCTGTACTGGAAAGAAAGCAGGAATTTCACTGGAGGGGAGCTGCATTAATTAACTGTGTCAATGTAGAAAAAAACAGACTGAATATACCTTTTCCAGGCATGGTCATCTCATGTTTTTAACGTTAGCATTTTCTAAGGTAGGCAGTTTCTTATTTTCACCAGCAGAGGGGGCCATCCTGTGCCAAAAGCAGCCCTTTAAGGTTAATGTTGACCGTGAACAGATAAAGCGTGGGGTGTTGGCAAAGAGTGAAACGTCTTTTAAATGCAAAATTGAATTTTTTTTGTTTGTTTTTTAATTGGTTTGATCTTTTTTCACATGTTATCCAAAAACATAATTTTAAAAAAATCTATTAATTATTTAAGTATTAAAGCAAAACACCAAGAAAATTGACAAGTTTCAGCTTCTCAAATGCGATGATTGGTTGTCTTTCTGATTTAAACTAAATAGTTTTGAGTTTTGAATTGCTGGCTGGACGAAAAGAAGCAGCATACTGTTCTTATCTTTGTCTCAGAGTACATGTACCTCGTTTTTGGCTTATTCCCCCTGTTTTTAAGTGCAAATGGCCAAAAGTTGTTGTTTTTTTCACTTATGAAATTCACAATCCTCCTATATGCTTTGGTAAATAAAATACATTTTGCCTAACGTTGTTCACAGTTTTACACATAATACCCCAGTTCATGCTAAAAAAAAAGTACAGTAAAAATCATTTTCTGTATCTATAGATGGGAGTTTTTCAGTTCTTTTTCAGTTTTAAGGTGCAAATACAAACAATGTTAGGTGACATTTTTTATTTTACTCTAAAATTTCAGGGTTAAACATAAGAATTTAATCCAATCTGACATGTTTCACTCAGTTTCTGTCATTTGTATTGGAAGCATAATGGTGGAGCAGTTAGCATTGTCACCTGACAGTAAGAAGGTTCTGGGTTTGAACTTCCCTGGGGTCTTTGTTCTCCTTGAGCGTTTTGGTTTCTCTGGTTTCCTGCCACAACCCGAATGCGTGCTTGTCAGGTTAATCTGTGATTATGAGTTTGCCTTAGGTGCAGGTGTTGAAACATGCATGAACAAAAAAAGATTAAAGTGGTTAGCCTGAGTAGAAAAGTGCTCATACAAATGCCAGTCCATATTCAAGTGCATGAATAATTAATAATCAAAAGTACATAAATTAATTGAATGTGTACCTCTAAAATCAAGTTTATACCTTATTTTATTATAGAAACCACAGAAAAGACTGGTCTCCACAAGCTGTGAAGAGTACAAAGGTATTACCTTAGACGGGTACCACCATATTGTCCTATTAAGATATCTAAGGATACAACAAGACAATAACGTCTTTTATTTTAGGAGGACGAAGATGTTTAGAGTGTTGTCATTTAGGGAAAAATCTATTATCTATCAAGTCTATTAAAATATTATATTTATATTAGAAACTATTAAAATGCTATAACTGTGTCATATGGTTATATCTCCAGCAAAATAATTAGGTAAGTAATTCATTTTCCAAGTATTGTATTTAAATACAGTTATTGGGGACAACTACGTTATCTGGGTATTTTATGATACATATTATTTTATTAACAAAACAAGAGATTAGAAAAACAAAACGAAACTAAAAACGACTTAATCATAAAATAAGAGGGTTACATAAGAACGTTACAGAATAAACTACGGAGAAAGATTTGTACTGAAATATTGTTGTAATCGATTAGAAAATATGACGCTAATGGGATTATTCTGTATATCATTCATTAAAAAAGTGCTCTAATCGGCATTTACCGGTAATAACGTAACATTTCATCATCACGGCCTGAAATGGCTGTTTTTAGGAGTCCATCACACTTGAAAGAAAAAGGTATAAAGAAAAGAGAAACGACAATAAGAAAATAATTTTCTGATCGTTCCTTTCGATGATTTATGGCACATTTTCAAGACTAAATGTAGCAAAGGGTGTTGAATGCTGGGGAAAGGGCCTAATTTACCTAAAATTGTTATGAGGTATTGATTCCAGTTGTTCAAATGATCGTCCCTTTTTTGTGAGTCAAATCAGCTGTTTACATTTCCTGCCACTTACAGCTACGTGCCGCTTATTGCTGTTTCCCGCAGCGTGGTTACCAAAAACACAGAGTAACCCGCGGAGCTCTGCTCGACATCACAGTGATAGGCTGCACACTGGCTGACTCTGCTGGAGAATTGGCAGACTTTTCTATTTATTTTCCATTTTTCCCAGGATGAAGCGCAGTGTACGGGTCAACGAGGCTTGTTTAGGACTAAAGAAAACCGTGTGGTATGAGAAAGAGGGAGAGAGAGAAAGTTTCTACAATACAAGAGATTTTTGAAGTGTGTGATATACCACTCTGTGTGTTGTTGGCCTTGGGTGGAATGAGCAGTTTCTAAAAGAACAAGGGCAGAGTGTGTGAAAATATCCAGATGTGTCGGCGGTTTTGTGCTTTTCCTTTTTTCCAGTTGTGTTTTCATTGCTTGCGGTGATGCAGACTTTCATCCGCAAGGTCACATCCAGGCCTGAGACAATGCCACTTAATTTCATTCAATTCATTTTCACGGGGCAGGGACATGCGGTTGCACCGAGTGATTTTTAAAAGAAACTTCAGACGTGCGGCTTCCCATGTCGTTGAATTTTTTGGGGAGAGTAACTTCTTGTGGAGATGTGTTCACTGAAAAAAAGCAAAGCGTGTTTTTAACTTTTCCAAGGGCTGGGATGACCCCAAAGACACCAGATGTCAAAATGTTAAGAGGTATTTTCACTGACCACTAGATGGTATAATATATGCACGCAACAGGGTTTGGACCAGATGACAGCAGCACTGATTAACTCCACTCAGCTGGGGCGAATTTTCACACTTTTTCTACCTGTTATTCACAGGATGCTGGGTTCGTTTAGCAGAGTTGTGGGTGTATTACACAGCCGCACCAGCTGCTTTCAGGATGCACAAAAAAGGCGCTCGCAAGAAAGGGCATATTTAGATTTATCATCCAGCTCAGCATTTAAAGCTAATATTTATTCAGGTCCTCTGATTTTTCAGAACAGAAAATATGTCCAAAAAGCATCTGGATCGAGAACACTGACTGAAACTTGAGCTTTTCTTGATCTTGATTTCACAGTTCAAGATTATTTGAACGAAACTTTTCATCTGGTATTTTTTCAAATAATCGATTCTGCGTTTAACTGTAGATTAAAGCCGGCAGCGAAAGTCAAGCGCAGAAAATGAAATGAGGCTCAAAAGCGCAAAGGAAACAAAATATAAATATGTAGTAAAATTAGGAAAAAAGTTTAACAGGTATTCGTGCTATAATAATAATAATAATAATAATAATAATAATAATAATAATACGTTTTGTCCCTGTTTATCTTAATTGACACGATTTCTTACCAGCATTGATAAGAATAAACTGAATTAAACGCGTCAAACAGTTCCATAGACAAATATGTCTTAAAAGCAAAGGTTTTAATACCTTTTCATTAGGATCGTGTGAGGTGTCTAGGTCATCTAAAAAGTTCTTTTTAATCCTAATAACTATGTTATGTCCATGTTATCCTCTGACCTGTGCGTTAAGACGACGACGAGGTCATTATGTTTACTATTTAATCCAAGTTAGTGGTAAATAAAAACAGCAGAAAAGCGCTGAGATCCGGTTTTTTAGGCGAGCGACGTGTAAAACGCCACAAAGGTCAAGATCCGGACCTGCAGCTCAGATGGTTGTCCACTTAAACTTTGGGACAGGGTGGACTATCACACTTTATACCCAGCACCATAGTAGTGCCAAAAAGTGGTCATACATTCAGTATATCTGATATTTAGAGCGTTTCAACAAAACTTGGCTTAAAAAAAAGGCAAACGTTCATTTTACGCAAAAAATAATTATCCGCAAAAAAGGCGATTTTTAAAAGAGTCACGTGTTATTTTAAATGGAAGTAAAATCAGTTTTGATTCTTATTCATCAGGGAAAAAGGAATTCATTGTTTAAAGGGCGTTGAACTGAAATCTGTAAAAACAGCCTCTACTGAATCTAATAAGACTTCAGAAATGTGGTGCCTTTTATTTTTTACTCGTAGTCTATTTATATAGTTGAAGAAGTTTGCGGATATGCTGAGGTTTTAACGATTCAACATCCTGGGTGTAAAGAAGGCGATACATTGTGTTAACTTAATTAAAGGTAGACGGCGCGAATAGCCTGTCACTCGCTTGTCAACCCTGAAGGCAACAACCATCACATAACGCGCGGGACGCACAGGATTCCCAGACAGATCTGAGGGTTGATGAAGGGTTAAGGTTTTTTTAATGATTAAATTTCCTACAAATTCAGTCCTGATGGTGCATTTAAGTGATTTGAGGAAAACCGGAGACAATGCTTTCTACTATACAGTTCTGAATGATGTTGCTGGTGAATTCTACTATCTTGTGATCTCGGACATTTGCGCATGCCATCCTCGTTTTTCTTACTGCAGGATTAAAAAAAAAAAAAACTTTAGCAACGCAAGGAAATCTGGTCTTTTGCTAAATTAACCATACGTTTTTTTACATAATAAAACATTACCAAAAAGCAATCCTATACACAGGAGTCATACATGCACAAAGACTGTCCTTTTGTTTTGGATGAAGTTTCGGTTAAAATAAATGCGTTGGTTGACATTTGCTTCTCAAGCTCTGACCAAAGAAAGTTTTTTCTTCCCCCAGCTGGTTAAAAGCAGCATGACGTCGTTTACAGTGGCCAATCATAAAACGACTTTCCTCTTCTCTAGGCCAATCGGACGCGAAAAGGCTGCCTGTCAGTCACAGGTGAGGGCGTATGGTGAAAAAATTGGGTGAAAAGAGCTGGAGATTGTAGTGAGCCCGGGTTGATGGTAGAGCTATGCAGCGGAGCAGCATCGCTTCTGCGGATGTAGCAGAAACTTTTTACGGCTTCTCCCGAGGGATGCGACTAGAAACCAACACTGGAGGGGCAAAGTTAAGAGCCAGCAGCGATCGACGGAGGGAGTAAAATAAAATGTGGATGAACTGACATTTACTCCACTATCTGGGCCGGGTAATTACTGAACCTGAAGTCAGAGCAATCTTCGCTTCTTTGAAAAATGGCCGTTCGTGGCAACTCACTGATGCCTTTCTCAATCCAAGCCATCCTGAACAAAAAAGACGACAGTCGACACTTGCCAGATTTGGACATGTGCTTCTCAAAGACTGCCTGCTGGAAAATATTCGGAGAGATGGACGGCGGATCCAGGAGAAACGAGAGTGAAGCTTGTGAGCCGACCGACCAGAAGAGCTACGACTCGGATTCGGGACTCAGTGAGGACAACGACAGCAAGACTCCAGCCCCATGTAAATCGGAGAAAGACGGAGACCCTGCGTCGGATGTGCCGGAGGAAAGCCTGCAAGAGGAGACGGACCACGAGTCTGCAGCTGCGGAAAACTCCAAGAGTGACACGGAGCCCGGTAATGGCACGGGTAAGTAGGCCAGAAAGATCCGAATAACTATAACTCAGGGGGGAAAGCGTGACTGGTTTAAGTACAACAATAAGACTCCGCAAAACTCTTCGCTTTAATACAGAGTTCAGTCTGAAAGAGCCAAGTGCTCTTTTAATTTAGATGTTTACACTGCTGTTACAGCTGTGTGGAATCACAAGAAGAGCTGCCAGGTGTTATTGCAGGGCATAGGCCCTATTTTCAAAACTTCTTCACATCCTGATAGCTTTTATGCACAAAGTCCTCTCGTTACGCATGAGTATATATGCATTCCTGGCTTAATTTTAGACTTTGTCACGATAACGTTGATGATTTGACACGTTTATGTTTTGACTGATGGTATAATCGACCAGCAACACACGGCTGGTTTAATGTCAGGAGTAATGATCTTAAATGAAATAATTTTAAATGAGGCCTAAATGAAAATCGAACTTTTTTGTTTAATCTAAAATAAAAAAGAAAGGTAAACGCAGTTTGTTTTTAATAAAAAGTGAAAATAAACATACCTTCGTATAAGTTTGCACATTTCTCTAAGTTTAATTTTTCGCCTTTTCGTTTCACTGATTCAAAACTCAAAGCAACCATGAAATAATCGACAAGTATGAACGTAATGCCCCGAAATGTGAGACAAATAAGAGATTCAAATGTATCGTCCATCTGTGTGCCCTCCTCTTCCAGATTCCAGCAACCTGGACGAGAAGAGTCTGGATCAACCTAAACAGCGGAAAAAGCGCTCCAGAGCTGCCTTCTCTCACGCACAGGTCTTCGAGCTGGAGCGCCGTTTCAACCACCAGCGGTACCTTTCCGGGCCGGAGCGGGCGGACCTGGCGGCCTCCCTGAAGCTCACAGAGACTCAGGTGAAGATCTGGTTCCAGAACCGCCGGTACAAGACGAAACGCCGCCAGATGGCCGCCGATCTGATGGCTTCGACCCCAGCAGCCAAGAAGGTGGCAGTGAAAGTTTTGGTGCGGGACGACCAGAGACAGTACAGCCCGGGAGAGATCTTACGGCCCCCGCTGCTCTCCCTACAACCGTCCTACTATTACCCCTACGCCTACTGCCTCCCTGCATGGACGCTCTCTGCGTGTGCGGGGAACCAGTGAAAACTCGGTGACTGTATTTATTCATTTTTATTATTTTTGCTCCCAGGAAGCCCAAATAGCTTTACTTCTGACAAGAGGAAGAGGTCCGAGGGGACTGCTCAACGTCTCTGATTGAATTTCCTCACCATGTTGTCCAGGCAAGACAGCAAAAACTTTTCATGGCTTTTCACATCCTGAAATACTTTAAAGCGACTCCTTCATGTATGTAGTAAGGTTTCCCCCCTCCAGGGACCCGTTAAAGAAACAGTTTCTCATGGTTTAGACCCTAAAATCATAAGCGGAGAGACAGGACCTCCTAAAAATGTCACTATGTTATCCTCTGAGGAGTGACACAGCAATAATATTAAAGTATTTGTGTCTTTGCTTGGACTCCCTCAAGGACTTCCGAAGCCCCCGGAACCTGTTTTGGAAACCGGAGGCCTGAGCAGACTGAAAATGTCACCTTAATGTCGATTTATATTTTACATGCGCCTTCCTACCTCTGCAGTGATTGGAAATAGGCATATTCCATTAACTTCTCAAACAGCTGTCTCTGTTGCAGGTTGTGTATTTTTTTCTCTTGCTGTGTTTGTAAAGGTAAGATAATTCAGCACTTTTGAGCATATACGTTACTTTATTTCAATGCATTATAGTGTGGTTCGCTGTTAGACTGAAAAGAGGCGGTTTGTTGAGTTACTGGCCTATAGCAGGAAGCAGGCTAAAACAAGCCGACCTCCTATTAAAATGTACATGTTTTATTTGTGTTAAGTGACTGTTTAGATCGAAAAACATTAAAACATATCAGGCATTACTTTCATTTGGGATGCAATTTTATTTTTTAAGGGTTACGTTTAGTATTGGAACATTAAATATAAATATCCACAAAGCAATCAAACTTTTTTACCAATAATTAAAACAATTTAACCCCTTTTTGTCCGACAAATACAAATAGGCTCTCTTTCTCTCTTTTTAACTTAATGGCCAAAAAGAAAATAAATGCACCCCCCCCCCCCCCCCCCCCCCCCCACTGAATTATTGTTGATATTAATTATAAGCTTTTCTAGAAATTTCAGAATAGTTACAGGTCCAGGTACAATGCTGTACCGCGCCCCTCCTTTTTGTGTTTTATTTTGTTTTGGTTTTTTATCATCAAAAGTCCTCTCGAAGCTTAACAATAATCATAAATTGTCGTTAAATCGGATTAACGTGGATCTTAACTTATACCAATAATTACATTAATTAATTGAAAAGGTGACTTTTCTGTGCTTTGAGATCTGAACGATTGAAACTCGGATAATATCCTACTAAATCAACAGTGGACACACACACGCACACAAACACACACACACAGACGCAGTAAACCAAAAATTAAATATAGTTGTTTAAAAAAAATCTAGTCTATTTAATTTCAATTAAATTATTATTTATACACCTACCACTGTAAACATTATTGTGCTTAAATTTTGTGTCTCGTTTCACTTTCCTTCTGTTTACTATGGTGTTACTGTCAGACACTGAGACCCCGTCAGCTGGGCCACTATGGCTTTCTTCCTAAACACACCTGTCAGACAGTGATGAATGGCTGTGTAATTCCCGGACAGGGCAAACTGACAGCTACCTTTAGGGCCGTATGTCAGCACGAGGAGAGGAGTATTCTGGGGTTAAGGAGGCCGATGTCACTGCTGTCAGAGAATAAAAAGGGGGTTCTCATTTGCTACTTTTAGCAGATGGAAGACAATATCTTAAAAGAAAAAAATGAAACAAAACACGAAGCTTCGCTAACTTCCGGCTGAATGGTGCAACTGAAATATGAGGGGGTCGTACAAGCTGTTATTTTGTATCCAATAACGGCCTAAGTGTTAAGTCAGGGTCAACAGGGAGCTGTCGTACATTAAACATCCATCTCTTACCTTTCAAAATACTTCCATTACTTACGGACCCTAACGCAGCCATCAGGGGGTGTATCATGAGGTGTTGGCTGTTGGACAGGAAGATCAGCGTGAATGATTAAAGATACACTGAACATCCAAGTTATCGCGTGGGACACATGGACGCGAAAAGGAATCAAGACCGTCAACCCTGCAGACTCCGTTTATTGGGACACAAGTTACAATTGCAATGCGTTTTACGCACGGACAAATGGGTATATGTAGTGTCTCAGTTGATCAATGCACCATTCTTTTTCACCCTATATAGTAAGACATGCCCACTCACGAAAGGCGCCTGTATGTCCTCAAATCTAATCTACTTGATGCAGGTATACTTGTCACCTAGGCCATCGCCAGGAGCAGTGATGATGCTCATTGGCTCCTTTGGAGCTTGAAGGACAGAGAGGGATATTGGGGAGTGGACCGTCCCACATTGCTTCCTTTCCTACCTGCATGTGGAGATATCTGATATAGAGGGACATATCGCGGCTCTATTTCCTTTTAACCTCAGCGACTTGAAATGCAAACACCCCCATCGGTGTACATTACACCCATTCCAACTACTCCCCGTTATTTCCCCATAGCTGATGCTTCGTACGTTGCAATATTATTGTTTTGTTTTTGTAGTATTGCAGTTAAGATTTGACTTTTACAGCAAATATTCTCTACAGTTTCCCCTAAACAAACAAATGTATTAATATGTTAAAATCAGAATTTAAATTTTATTTAGATTTTACGCACAAGCAGCAGCTTCTCTTCTTTAAAAGGTTATCGTGAAAAAGTAATATCTTTGACTACATCAAAGGAGATGTAGTTTCGAATGCTTAATCGAATATTCTTCTGGGAAAGCAGGACTTCGGATTATGACCAAGATAAGTCCAAACCAGCCACTTTATTTAATCTATTTTTGGTCGTTCTGTGAAAAATAATTTCCTTTTTTTTCTCCAAACCTGGCTTTAATTGATCTGGAAGTCACGGAAAATTCCATCGTCTTTCTAGATTTTTGTACAGAGCAAAAATAAATTAGATTTTCACAGGAACGCCGCACCTATTATTATATACTGAGTTACAGTACCGATGACAGAAAACTGACATGTTTCCATCTTATAAAGGATCAGTAAAAGATCATCAAAGGGTGGATTTAAGTTTGTGATTATGAACACTTATCCCATATTACCCAATCTAACTTTAGTCTGCTTTTGAGTTTTTTTCCGCGTGAAGTACAGAAGGAAGAAAAAGTAAACGGGATAATAAAATCCCCCTGTGTATTCTCAAAGTCACTTAGCGAATCGTTGAATGTTTAAATCTCACCATAACACGCGATTTCAACAATCACCTTTGTCAAATCTTATTTCCCCCGTGAAACAAGTCAAACTGTGAACAATCAGTCACGGCTTCATTTACTTCAAGATATTTTTACCATCGTATACGAGAACATTATATAACGGTTATCAGCAGGGATATTTAATCTGCCTATGTGTGTGTGTCTGTGTGATTTAAAATAATAATATACTCTCATATCGGATTTGGATTTTTAAAAAAAAAAATTAATTAGAGGACCCCCCCCCCCCTTTTTATTACAACTATTTTTTTTTGTTTTTTATTCTTTTTCATACAAAGAAAAACTGGAAAAATGTCTCAAACCACACAATTCCAGGCACTCAACGTAGCGCTTTGAACAACCACCTTTCCCGAGTGCCCGAACTTGGATATTTTAAGCTGTTTTTCCGGTCACAATTCTTTCCATTTGTCTTTTTTCACCGATGGTTCGAGGGACACCAAGTAGCGTTCTCATTATTATTATTATTATGATTATTATTATAATTTGCATGTTGAATAGTGCTTTAACAGTTATTATTTTTGCATGAACTTTAATCCCCATGTTTTAAGGACTAACGCTGCAACATTATATTCAACATGGCAGTTTTGTGACACCAGATTTTTCACGACATTGATGATTTTACCACATAATGATCACAAGCCAGCAATCACCGGAAATTTCCAAAGACATACTGATCTTTGTATTTCCGTGTTTTTAAGCATTTGAAGAGTCGAGCTTTAATCCTGACATACAAAAGATCCGAGACCTTCTTGGAGCACATTCACTCTGCAACTTTAAATTCTTTGCAGATCAAACACACAGCAGACTGAACTTGCAATGCAAAATAAACAGTGAAATTCAAAGTAGCTCTCTGGATGTTTTTTTTTCAAACTGCTGTTTCTTCGCCGTCCTCAAATTGTGCTTCTCTTCTTACAAAACCCTTTTTAAAAAAACAAAACAAAAAACCAAAACAATTAGACAATATTTTTCTCTGTAGCTTTCTGTCTCACCAAGGAATCTGTCAATCACACCCTTATAAGGACTTTGGGATATACCGAGCTGCCATTCACTGCCACTTGCTTCAAAGTGGCTCAGGTGCAGATTCCTCGTTATCCCCTATTCCCAGTGCCATCCTTCCCCTGCACTGAAAAGGCAATGTGACATTTTCAAGAAAACATACAAAAACAGTTGATAGAAGATGTAAGTTGTGACAAAGACCAATCACATGAAATGTTTTCTTTTTCTTCCATACAGTAAATGGAACTTGCTCGTTTATATTAAGTTACACTGTGCGCATCTAGCTCCAGCAGTCGTGGGGGAAAAAACAAAAAACTATGCAGTGAGATATCTGGGACATAGCTGTAATTCCATAGTTTGTAGATTATAGGTTTCAATGGTAAAGTTGTAGGCTATAAAATATTTTGTGTGTCTCCCCATGGTTGACAGATTCAGCATTAATATCCAGACAATAGTTTAAGACATTCTTGTAATTTCTGTTTATTTTGTTGAGTAAGTAATGGTGCATATTTGTAAACTGAATAAAAAAAAAGTTAGGAATGAAGCCTAAAGCGTTCATGTAAAACATGAATGAATCATATTTCTTTTAATGCCTAACAGAATTACTATTTTCTTGTTTTTTTTTTCAGTGTCAACAATTGGAGTAAAGATATAATTTATATTTAACTGGTAAAAAATTCAAATAATGTAATGTTAAAAAAAAGACATATTTGTCTATCTATGAAGAGCAGACTGCTGAAATGTAGTTATTAATACAGATATTTAACACGTGGTGCACAAAAGTGTTTATCATCAAAAACAAAATAATACATATTGAAAAGAAAAGCGAGTAAGGTGGTTCTATAACTTTAAATAGTTCTTTCGAGCCTTTGTACCGTTACAGCTGTTATAATTAGTCATCACAATCTGCACTCCAAGAATCCCCTTTACCGTCTGAATGTGAGATGTGATCAGGCATTAAATGGCAACTTCATGAAAAGTCTGTTCTAAATCTTTTGTGGTAGAGATGATATAGATATTGGTTTATAGCCAACACTTTATTTACCCCATTAAAACTAATATTATTGTGCTCAATAGACCAATCTCTGCTATTTTGTTTGTTTGAAGTGTAGGTCTTTATCAGTACTCAGTCAATGGGGATTTCCAGACAATGCATAAAGTACACACAGATATGAATGAAGAGACGCTTCAGCTTAGTGGTGGAAGTACTGAGACTGACTGAAAGAAGCAATCCAGAACAAAGCTTTTCAGAAGAACTCATTATAAATACAAGGTCTTCATTCAAAACTTGACTTAAGCCATAATAAGCTGTAAAAGTCAGCATACTCAAAGAATGGCTGCTTTCATGTTACTGTACTGCTAATGTATGATCATTTCAATGAGTGGTTGAGCTGGAGCTTTTTAGGCACCTAGGCCCTTTGACGGTGTGTCGTATTGCATTGTAACATATTTCAAAAGATAATTATATGTTTGTGCACAACATTATTATTAATGATCGAGTTAAAGCAGTGGAACAAATAACCCAATATTTGGAAAGGCAATGTGACATACAAAGAAGCTGACAATGGAAGTACTGAAAGTACATGAAAACAGTACCTTAGCAGAGTATATGGAGCTCTAAATGTCTGGACTCTAATCTTTCATCCGTATAATACAGGCATCTCAGACACAAAACACAGGAGCTCCACACACCTGGTTTTCAAACCTTCTGTTTGTGAGAGGCAATAAATCAGAAGAATTTAACTATAAAGGACAGGGGAGAGCTGAAATGCGTTGTTTATTTTGAACTGTGGTTCAAGCAAAGCTATTCTCACAGAAAAAAAAGAAAAAAATTAGTTGGAAATTCATATTGTAGGTCCCATTTAAATACTGCAGTACCACTTTCTATTTTTAAAAGGAAATAATGTACTTTGTACTCTGCTACATTATTTCAAAAGCATGAATTTCTTCTTCTTATTTACCATTTGACTGAAGTAAAATGACAATAATATGTATATTCTAACATTTGGCAGCTATCTTGAAACACACAGACAACACCTTGAGGCAACTATTGTTGTGAATTGGCACTACATAAATAACATTGAATTGAATCACCAGTAAAATCTGATAAAAATGAATACAGCAACAAAATATAGTTTTAAAAATCATGTTTCCTTTGGAAAATATACTTCTACTACCATATTCACTCTTGCATAATTCTCTCCTTATAATAAACAGATTTTACTTTAGGTGTCTTGGGAAGATAATACATTTGCACTTTTACTTAACCTCCTAAGACCCAAACTCTTCCATGACATGCATTTTTCATTTCTCTTTGATATTTGGGCTGATTGGGACCTGAAGAATGTAAAAACAAAGAATTACCAGATTTTTTTTTTTTTACCTAATTTTTTGTTTATAAGAAAAATGAGAGCCACATATGAGCATATACATTTAAAATTTCAATAGAACAGTTGCAATATAAGGTCCTCATAAGTGGATATCAGGCCCTTGCAGAGCAAAATTGAGTATTTTGGTCTACATAACCCAAAATGTGATGTCCACATATGTGGACGCAGGTCCTAGGAGGTTAAGTTGGGTTGCTTCTTTTAGTCACTGATATAATTTTTGCATTCCCAAATCCCCCTCACCTCCTGACTAGTCTTTGTCTCCCCTTGTGCCACTTTGTTTAATCTTTACATACTACTCATAGAAAGTATTTTTTTAAGGCTTTACAGCACTCATTTTTGGAGAAAAACACCAGGTTTCACACAATATCATATACTGTTTTACCTAAAATACATTTATAATTTACTATATTTTAATCATCCATCCATCCGTCTTCTTTTTACTGCTCATATGGGTTCAGATTGTGAGGGCAACAGTCTACGCTGAGAAGCCCAAACCTGGCCAGCTTTTCTAGCTTATCCATTATAAAAACCAAGTTGTTCCCAGACAAGCCAAGACATAATTCCTCCAGTGAGTCCTGGGTCTCCTCCTGGTAGGACGTGCCTGAAATGCCTTACCTAGGAAGGGACCGAGAGGCATCTTAATTAGTCAGATGCCTGAACCACCTCAACTGGCTTTTTGCAATATGGAGAAGCAATGGCTCTACTCAGTCCTTCTCAAATGAACGAGCTCCTCGCTGTCACAGGTACTACCCTTCAAAGGAAACTCATTTCTCAACTGATTTATATCAGGAAGCTCTTTCTTTTGATCACCACCCAGAGCTCATGACCACAGGTGAGGGTAGTAACGTAGACTGACCTGAAGCTCTTTCTTCCCCACAACAGATTAGTAAACTGTCCATAACACTCAGTTCATCTGTCCATTCTCCTCTCACTCATGAACAAGATCCTGAGATACTTAAACTCCGCAACTGGGAGCCAGTGGGAGAAGAAACTTGTCTCAGAGCGGGCACTCTACAGATTTTCTGGCTAAGAAACATGGTCTCAGACTTGTAGGTGCTTACTGTCATTCCCACCACTTCATTCTTGGTCGTAAACCACTCTAGTACAAGCTGAAGTGGTTGATGAAGCCAACAGAATTATAAATATTAAAAAACATAAAAGTTTATGAACAGAATGGGTAAAGGGCAGCCCTCGTGGAGTTCAACACCCACCAGAAATGTGTCTAACTCACTCCTGGAATACAGACCAAACTCATGCTGCAGCTATACAGGTACTGAATGGCACATAACAACAGTCAAGATACTCCATACTCTGAAAACCGCATTGTTCCTGCTGCATCCAAAGTGTGACAAACAGACAATCAGACCTCTCTAATACCCTTCCCGGGAAGGCTCCTGATCTCCCTTTAGTTGAAAGCATACCCTCTCCTTGAACAGGCAAACCACACAACATTGGAGTGACATGGTGGCCTGGAATCAGACTACCAGGACCATTGCACCTAACTGTTGTTCAGTCCACAAGTTACTGAACCCCTATAGCCCCTCCTGTGGGTGGTGGTTCCACAGAAGAGCAGACCCATATAGCTTCTTTGAGCTAAGCCCAGTCAGATTCCATGGGCTAAGGCCTGGCCACCAAGTGCTCACCCTCGAGCTCCTACTTCAGGACTGGCTCCAGGGTGGGATCCCAGTAACTCTGTCCAGGGCAGAGTAAACTGGACCTTTGATTTGTTTTCCCCGCAATCATCATAGGGGTTTTTGTTATAACATAACATTATAACATTCTGGAACTGTTGGGAATTCATTATCCCATGTATAATCATTACAGCCATTAAACACTGACCTCACTTCTGTTTCATGTCTCTTTCTCTTAGACACACACAAAAAACTATACTTATAGTAACTAGTCTGTGTACTCAAAGCAATTTTACAAAACCTTGCATGCGTGGCATTTGCACGTGTTCCCCACACTTTCTGAAATGGTATCATATGGAGACACACACAGTTCTTGTGACAATGGCAAAGTCTCGCTTGAACTCCATCACCACTGTCTCATCACAGAAAGAAAATAAAAACAACAACAACAAAAAGAAAAAACAAGTCACAGACAAGACAGTTTCAATGTGACCTAAAACAAACATTTTCTTTGATTTGAGTCACAGTGGTTGATCTAAAATCCGCATCAACAGATAAAAAATGTGAAGCACCGACACAACAGTATAAAATTAAAAATTATTTGTTTTTTTTTGTTTATACTGTATCACTTCAGTAAAAGTGCACTTCAGATGCACTTTGTTACATTTGTCATGTTTTACACCTGCACTTTAACCCCGTGTTACCACGGCAACGGCAACGCGTCACACACAGGACTCCACCACACACACACACACACGCCGGTGAATCGGTTTCCGGTTCGGGTCTTTCTCCTGCAGAGAAGGGCTTCATGGCGGTAAAGAGGATATTTAAAGACTGAAATGCCAAATCCCGAGGACTGTCCGGTACTCTCGCTTTAACTGGAAAAATCGGTGCAAGTGGAGTCAGCGGCGCGTGGAGTGGATCGTATTGAGAGCTGCTGCAGCCAGTCAAGTCTTCTTAGTGGAGTCAAAATGGCGTCTGCGTGCCCACTCAGCTCTCGTCTAATCCGTTTGTGATTATTAGCGTGACAGCTCCATACATCCACCCTTGATTCGTTTCTACCGTTTCGGTTTCAAGCACTAAGTGCTTTTAAAAATTATTTTGTAGCGCCATGTCGGACTCCGAGGAGGAGAGCCAGGACAAGCAGCTAAAAATCGTAGTTGTGGGAGACGGAGCGAGTGGGAAGGTGAGACCACCACACAGACACAAACACAAAAACGGACACCTACTCAACGTTAATTAAGAGGTAATGCTCGAGAAAATGTAACTTGTCCACACTGCACACCATTTTTGCCTACTCAGTCACTTTCTGCTGACACTGTGCTGTCCACGCAGTAACCATGGCGACCGACGCTACTGTAGCCACGGCTGCTAATTAGCTAACAACAACGACAGAGGTAAATCACAACAACATCAACGTAACCCGGGGCGATTATGATTAAAGCTGACGTTTACACGGTCAAATAAACGCCTCAGTCCACGTGTCACTTTAGGTTCTCAATAAATTTTAGCCCACTTCTAGCTGTTATTCAGCACCTGTAGGGCTAACAGGCTAGCCAAGGACACACAAAACGAAAGCTGACGCTAAAGACAGTCAACTTCAGATGATGTTCAAAGGGTATAATTTATCTTTCGGATTTTTATTTGTCATTTTTACATTTTCATATTTAACCAATTTCATACCATACGGCTAATCTGTAAAGTACAAGTAAATTACAGTGACTAATAAAAATCAAATTTCCCCCTCAGCCATTGAGTTGCTACGTTTAGGCTTGTGGATCAGGAAAATGGCAACTGGACTAGTACGGTGACTTTCTACTGAACTGCCCCAACCTCTGAGCAATTCATACACCACATTTATTCATGTCCAAGCGCTTTCTAACATTCACACACTCCAGTGGTTCCGTGGGGTGGGGGTAACTTGGGCTTTAGTGTCTCACCCATGAATACTTTGGCATGCAGACTAGAGGAGTCATGGATCAATCCACCGAATTTCTGCTTGGTGGACGACCCAGTCTTCCACCCACACAGCCACAGGATGTATTTTGTTTTATTCAATATATTGGTATATTAAGGCTGTAGTTTCAGCTGTATGGTTGGAAGCTTTTTTTTGCCTTTTTTGACTATTTTTGAGCAGCACTTTAAATTCAATTAAAGCGTGTGAATAAATTGTCAGCCCTTGTGCTCCACAAACCACACAGCTACAGGAGAATGATAGTTTGTTTAGTATTTAATCCCACCCGTGACTTTGTGTTTACAGGGGGTAACTAATCCTCGACGTCACTTCACTCCTACATTGTAAACCAGTAACACAGCTAGAACAGATATGTAACCATAACAGATATGTTAAAGCTCCCTAATTTCATTTCAACTAACACAATGTCATGGAGCATGCTGGAATATCCCGTGCAGTCGCTCCTAAGATGCTACACTATGCACAGCATTGGCAGTGTGTTTAGGATTATTGTCATGCTTGAAAATAAAGCCGCTGCCACTGAGATGCTTTCCAGATGGTATTGCATAGTGGCATAGTGGATAAAATCTGATACTTGTACTTTTCTGCAATCGTAATTTTATCAATTTTGACAAGATCCCCAACACTTGTTGGCAGCAGTGCAGCCCCAAACCATAAAAGAGCTTCCACTGTGTTTTTCAGATGACTGCAGTCAGTGTTGTGCCTCTCTGCTGACCTCAGTACGTGCCTACAAACATTTAAAATTTGGAGTCATCACTTCATAATACTTAATGCATGATTTTCAATGCGGTTCTTGTATATTTAGGATAGCAGCATTCCTCCCTGTTTCCCTTCCTTAAGAATGGCTTTTTACAGATTCAACTAAAGAAATGGAAACATTGTGAAAAATAGTTTTTACTAGCAGCATTGTGAGATGCTGCTAGTAAAAAATGCCCAAGGGTATATAATATAACACTGGTTCTTCCCTGAGTTAGATCCCTTTTTATTTTTAAATTATAAAGTCAGTGGCTTAACAATGAAAAATCTAAGGTAGGAGGATTGGACTGAAAATAGATGGAAAAAGCAGCTAGTGTCCAAAGAAAAACTTGGAAATCCTTTCAGCAAGCCAGGAGAACTACTGCTCAAAACCCCTTTAATAAATACAATAAAGTCATGCTGTTTGGAAGAAAAATATAAAGAAATAAAGGATGGCTCGAGACTTCTGCACAGTACTCTCGTTTGCAGGGAGAGGATAATAGAATGAAGATGTTACAAGTGAGCAACAAGCTTTGCACTGTACTCCTTTTGTTGTCAGAGTTTTCCTATACTTACGGTAAATCTTTGCATAACATTAATGAAAGTGCAGCGTTGTTAGCGGCTGTTGAACAACCTATTTCAGTACAAATAATCTACTGAAAATCAGTGATGTGACGATTTAATGACTGTCATTATGCCTGTCTAAAAGCTTGGCACATGAGTGAGCCCTACAACACTGGGGAACTGTGCGTTTACATTTTATATTTACTATGAGGAAATAAGGATAAAACCTAATTACCACAGAACGGACATAGGGGTACAATAAACAGCAGCATGAACTAAATCCTGTAAAAGTTTGAGAAATCTAAACCGGGTTTTTCTGGATGTAAGAAGATAATCTTTATCTTAATGCAAATACACAAATTTCCTCCAAAAGTTATTCACTGGTGTTCCAACTTAAAAAAAAAGGAGTTTATCAATGTTTCTTTTTGCCCAATAAGAAAATCCAGGGGTCTGTTTTTACAGAGTTCATGGACTGTAGTTTTGATTCTATCTCAAAGATAGCTGATGGACTTAAACCAGAAGCAATCTGTTGTTCTAAACCTATTAAGTCTACCCAGCCCTTAATCCATGTTGCATGTGCTGCTGAACATAGTTTTAGGACATGTGCCTGTGGTTTGGTCCTGTAATGTAGCGCTGAGATTGAATTTATGCCATGAAAAAATATTTGTTTATGCATTTATCCACAGTCTAATTGCCACCCACAGCTTGTATTTCAGTTCAGGAGGATTATGTCTATGTCAGACCCTGATGAAGGCTTCTAGATGATAATGTGTTGGTCTGTTATGTTGTTTCTTTTTTGTGCGTGTGTGCTTGAAAAAAAAAGTTAAAATATCACGTTGGTTATTTTTTATCGTTATACTTGAGCCACATAATACAGTACCTGGATTTAAAGGATTTTGTTTTAAATTCTGTTTTCATCCAGAGCTGTTTATCAGTATGATGTGTAGACTCTGGGACTTCACGTGTCCTGTTAAAGTATTTTTATTTGTAAAAATCTTTCCTGCCAGAATTTTATCAGTCTGCTTATTCTATAACTTTTCATAGTCATACTAAAATAAAATTTACTTCAACAGAAACTGGAGGACAATCCTTAACTTATTGCATAAAAATGATTGGAAACTATAGTTTATTACATTAAAATGTTTTAAAACTTGCGAGAGATAACATAAACATTACAGGTATGATAAACACAAATATAGGCGTTAAATGAAAAAGCTTGTTCCAAATTAAAATATTTCAACAAAACATATCATTTATGCTTAAAAAATCTTTTTCTGACCACCTTGTTTCAGTGAAATGCATATTTTCATTTTTCTGAATAATAATCAAAGCATGATGATGAATTCTCCAAGTCCCTTTATATTAAACTGCTGTTGTTCTCGCGTCTAAAACTCGGCACTGTGTAGGAACATAGAGGGTATAACAGTTGATAAAGACTGCAATTTGCTTTGCCTGGCTTTTGCAGCTGCTGGTTGTTTTCCATCAGTATGCCTTTTCTCTTCTGGCCAAGGACTCTCATTTGGCTCCAGAGAGAGGCCCTATTTAAGAAAATTATGCCTGGAAGCCCTTTTGAGAAATGTTGCTGTTTTCTCAGTTGATAGAATAAAATAACAGTGGGAAGAAAAACACATATGAAGACTTGTAATATAGTTGTTGCATTGCTAAACCTACACAAGCTAGTTAGTTCCTGTCCCCTTTCAAAGGCACTGGACTGAATCATATTCATTAAAGTCACTTAAAAAGACTTGGAATAAAAAGGCCTAACTTACATCAACAACAGTGGATTTTTTCCTAGTTACACCAAACAATCATTTGCAGCAGTGCATGGAGGTTGTCATGACAATTCGGCTATGTTTCGTCGTCTTCTTCTTCACCGCATCTCGAATCCCAGAGTGAACATGAATGTAATGCAGGGATGTCAAGTGCCTGTCGGCTACACATCCCCTTTCAAAACTGATTTCTTGGTCCTCTGGGAGAAAGAAAATGAATGTAGCAGTAATGGTGAGACCCAATGAGAAAAATGAATGTTCTCATTCTGGAAAGTCGACATTTTTTTTCTTTTGGGGTGTGTGTGCAGAGAACACACAACTCAACTCAGTTCCCAGTAGATACGCTACATTAATAACCCTCCTCACGCTGCTGCCAGGTGTCAGCTCGTCACTGTCTGAATGACTTACCTGCTTGTCTGTTTTGGGCAGAAAACAGGAGCCCTGCCCCCCGTTTTTGAGTAGGCACCGCTGACTGACATCTTGAATGCCGTTTCCCCCCTTATTAATGTCAATTTGCTCAGCAAATTGCAATCGGATCCGTTTTTCTTGGACAGCATTTTCAGCGATATTTTTGCTTGTGGTTGGTTGTCCATTCAGAAGTACAGCGAGATGTGGGGAGGCTTGTCCACCTGAGCGAGATGTTTTTAAAATATGGAGTCTCACATTTAGCCAGGCTCTTAAGGTGCTGGGTCTGACTTACACACAGGTCCATTTTTCAACCTGAGTTATAAGCCACTCGGTTTTTCCTAAATATTTGCTGTTCTCTGACCCATAGGCTAAAAAGGAGCTTTAGGCACAGGCCCTGTACATTAATGGATATTATACAACACCAACATTTATATTGGTTTTAACT
Organism: Diplotaxodon limnothrissa; assembly: GCF_057381915.1. NCBI lineage: Eukaryota > Metazoa > Chordata > Actinopteri > Cichliformes > Cichlidae > Diplotaxodon > Diplotaxodon limnothrissa. Next base: position 40,117,247 of record NC_140597.1, on the reverse strand, counting down.
GTTTAGGGAAAATAAGGAGGCAGTTTGATACCATGCTCCCTCTTTTGAATTGCATCACATTGCTTGCCATATTTTTTTCCCCCTCCCTCCCTGTTTCTTGTTTCAGTAGAACTTCCCCCCATTTCCCGGCATTGGTATCACTGTTGACCCTGTACTGTTCTCTGTTTGAGTGTCAGGATTACGCCAGCTTTTACATTCGCTGGTTAGCTCCAATTGTACGGTGGAAAAAAAAGGACTACGCAGAGGGAAGTGAGCCAAGCTACTGAAATGCCAAGACAAATGGCCAACGAGGCCAACACGAGCATGTGGAATAAATTTTTGCTGTCCGAGCTTGTTATGCCTGTGTTGTCAGTGATTGTTTGGGCTACTTAAATGACCGATTTTCTCCTTGTTGCGTCAGTCAACTCTAGTAATTTTTCAGTCACTCTTGAGTCTGTGACACACTTCACAGGCTGAGATTAAAAAAGTCTGCAGGTCTTGAACCTTTAGAGAATTAGGGGGATAAAACCTTATTCTGCACCCCGAAGGAAGTGTGAATCAAAAGCGCCTTTGGCAAAGGTTAGAATTACTCAATCAACAGGGTTAATTAAAAGATTAGGTTTACTTATAGTGGCATTCACAAGAAAACAAAAACTATTTACTTTAAGAAATTCTTTGTAAACCTTGATAAGGGGTGTCTGAAATGGCACCTACCCTGGAGAAATAGGGGCAAAAGCCTGTGTTATTTGAAGCATTATCTGACTGTACCTAAAGCTGCTGAGCATGAATGGAGGTAGATAAGGGCACGGGCTCAAGTGAAAGCTTAATGGATTGAAAGAGAATTTAGTTTTAAGTCCTCTAACCCTCAGTGATTGTCAAGCACCACATTAAAATGCATTTTCTGCCACATGAACACTCAGGGAATCCCACTGCTTCACTTCTCCGTTGTGTTTATGCAAGCACACTGCTCTAAAGATAGCTAATAGATGTTCAGCACCTCATTTTTCCCCCTATCCTCATCCATCAAAATGAATTAAACTTGGCATGTCAGGCCTGCTCTATGAATTCCCATGAATTCCCCCCCCCCCCCAAAAACACAACAGTGACAGTGATGGAGGTTTTATAATTTGTGGCAATTATTAGGTCTGCAGTCCGGAGACATGACACATACTCTGACACCTGTTTTGGTAATTCGCATTGATTTTCACTGTCACATCCAGCAGAGGAGGCAGGCATTTACATCAGACCCGTCTAGTCAATCACAGAGTATTTGTGGGAGCTTAAAATGGATGTGAATGATCACAAGTTTCAAGGTTTCGCTTCCAAAGAAATGCTCATTGTGGCTCCATGCTATTGTGGTAAAAAAAAAAAAATCACACAGAAGTGTTGTTATATGATAAATTATACCCTTGTATTTTTAGACATTTTAGAAAATAAAATATTGTGAAAAGCTTATTTTGGCTTTCGGTTGGTGTGAATGAAATCAAAGTTTTTCTTCTGCTGCTCTCCAATGACATGTTGCTTTTTTCAAGAAGTTCTTTAATGTAATATACCGTATATTTTCTCTGGAAGGAATTTTGCAGCGTCTTGCATTTTTCTTGGTCTATGTTGCGATTTGAATGTGTATGTGTAAATATATGAGACACATAATATGCACCCAATGACGGTTTGTCCCTGAATCCTTAAAGCATTTTCTTTTTAACTGTTTTGGAAGACGTATATTAAAGTCTCGCTGATAGCTGGAAAGTTGTTTGGCACTCATTCTCCACCTCTCTCCTTTTGTCTTTTTGTTTCAGACATCACTCGCCACCAGATTTGCACAAGAGGCCTTTGGGAAGCAGTACAAACAAACCATTGGTCTGGATTTCTTTCTGAAGAGAATTAGCCTTCCAGGTGAGACACCTTTGTAATCGTTCGGAGACGTGTGTGTTGCACGAGTGTGATGATGATGATAATGATAATGATGATGACTGATGATAATGCACAGCGAATGCTTAAAACACAACAGACTGTGTTAACTGTGAGAGGCTGTTTGAATTCTGTATATCTGCTAGAGGTGGGAATCACCATACATCCCACGATATGATATTATTGCAATTTTTTTTTAAATATTTTGCGATATTCAGATTCTACATACATAAAGGTAAACTTTATCAATATTCATTTTATCTAATATCAAAGTCTCGCACTCAGTCTTTCTCTCATTTCAGTTTTATTGTTGACAAACTGAACGGTTTGTATTACAGTCTAGTCCAACTGAACTGAATGCAACCATCTGGTACAATTATAGCTATTCTGAACTATGCAATTTATGAAAACTATGCAGCCCATTCAGCAACTGAAGAATTTGAAAGTAAATTAAAACAAAACATAATTTTACATAAAATAAAAAAGTTTTAAACTTAATTAAAATAAAACATGTCTTAAATTAAAATAAGTAAACACTCATGTTTATTGCTGCCAAAAAAGAGTTAAACACATTTGGACAGTGAAGGAATATCAGGATTGTTGCTCAGAAAAAGGATCAACATGCTCTGAAGTCAGAGCACAAAAACCTTTTTTGTAACAAAATATCGATTTCTGCTGTCCCTGTATCGATACATTATTAGCAAACAAAATATCACGATACTACACAGTATCGATTTGTTCCCCCACCCCTAATATCTGCCTTAAGATTTTAGATCTTGTGTTTACTTAAAATTATGAGGGGTGAGTAGAGTATTAATAGAAAAGTTAATGAAGGTTCGACAAATAGGCTTGTTGTTCGCCATCGCTTTTATTTCTGTTTTCCTGTTCTGCCATTTCCAGACAACTTCAGGTAAACTCAGAAGCTGAATGTGTCTTTTCTGGGAGCTCCTCATTGTAGAGTGTCTGTCATTTCTCAGGCTTATTCACTTTGAAAGGTCTTCTCTCCAGAGCAAACAGCACACACTCCCTCTCTTCTTTTTGAGTTGGGTTGGGGGGTTTCACAAGGCCAATGGACAGGTTATGTCCAAACGGGCAAGCCTTGCTCATAATTCTGTGGGCACGGTACAGAGTAAATACATTAACATTTTATATCCATAACGCTGATCCCCCAAGATCAACTGATCTTTGTCCTGCACTACATAAAACATTGATGTTCCTATTTGTTTAGGTTGAGCGCGCAGAAATAAAGCCACACTTTGTTTCCCCTTTAGATCTGTAAAATAAATGTTTATTGACGAATGCTATATTTAGACGAAAGCACTCCGTTTTTACTTCCTACCATGTGAAATGGGGATTTTCAGCATTTTAAATGGCATTTCTTGAGCCCTGCCAAAGCCTAAGCTCCAGAAATTTGCAAAGTGGCTCCATTCTTTCATTACTAATAAAACAACATTAAGCGAGGGCAAATTAAGTGCTAAAAGTAAAAGTTATGCTGATTTGTGACTTGGCTGAAGGATTCTATTTTGACTTTGTGTCAGTTTCAGCTTATGAGACTTAGGAGAACTAAACCCCCAAAAATGCTGTGGTGGAGTCGGGATGAAAAGAACCAACCATAAGCATAGGCTGGGCTCGGCTCCTTAATATGAGCTCGAACAAACGCTATTGATCGTGTGACTTCTCTTTCCAGTAAGTTTTGTTCCTGAAATAATCACAGATCTTTTTAGCGTTAAATTCGAAGCTTTGTTTGAATATAGTGTACATATGTCTGTATCACTGGGGCAGCAACAACACTGGGTTCAACAGCGGACTTGTTAAATGGCCCATTTTCTGGGGAATTGGGTGTTGATGAGCTGATGAAGAGGAGGGTGGCTGTACAAGCTGGGTGGTCCCAAACTTTGTTAGGACCCCCACCTTGCCTTGTATTGGAGAGGTTGTGTGGTTCTCTGGGTCTCTATGGGGCTGTAAGGGTCTTTTGCAGCAGGGGGGAGAGTAGCCTATAGCCAGCGTTGGCCCCTCTCACCATGAAGGCCCAGCTTGTCAAACTTAATGTACATTTTCCAATGTGGGGAGAGGTGAGGCGAGGCCGACTGGCACACAACAGCCTCCTCTGTGTGTGCTTTTTATAACAATACCTCTTCCAGATGTCCCTGCCAAACCAGTGAGGTACAGGCGGTGAAGGGGATTGAGTAGAGGTGAAATTTACTTGATAAATCCTGTCAGAGTTCAGCCTTCAGAAGCTTTTATCCTGCGCCACCTTCAAGACACTGGTTTTTCTTACCTTGTTATCAGTTTTTAAGGCTTGTCTGCAGTTTTCACTTTTTCCAAAGTGCGAGGTGAAAAATGTCAGCCCTGCAAAGTCAGCATGAATCTTTGAAACACAAATAAAGCTAGCGTCTGAGCACAGTGGATGGGTGGGGATGGGTCTTTAAGACACCAGGGAGCCATTATTCATCACACTTCTCAATGTAGCTTTACATTGACACTGTATAGTCTAGATCAAGTGACTGTAACCCTCAGCGTTTCCTTCCCGCACCTTAAAAAGGGGACCTGTGAAGGGTTTGAGTCGTCCAGCCGTGTCCAGCCGTGTCCACTGTGTATGCTCAGCTCCCCATTGCTCCTGGGCCTTCATCACACCAACATAAACTCCTCACTGTCTGGTCCTCCCTCCTCCTCTTTTTTTGACTTTTTTTTTCAACCACCCCTTTCATTTTCCAGAGGAAGAAAATATTTATTTGGATTTGGTTTTTGTGCCCGTCTTTCTCTCTCCCCCTCTCATCCACTCCTCCTTTCTCTTTCCACAGGCATAAGGACAACAGTCTTCTTTTCCTCTTATTTTCTGTTTAATTATTGCTATTTTTCTTAACAGCACATAATTCTCTTCACTTTCCTTACTTGGCAGGTTATGGCACAATGCAAACAGCTCTTCCTAGACTAATAAGAAGTCTTTTTTTTTACTGCCAGTGTATTAAGAATGTTTAAATTAGAGGGTAAGCGTACCTATTTCATCTCCCCTCAATCTCTGGGCTGGATATTCTTGGATGTGAGGTGTAGGTGATCTGCCAGTTCAAGAGCGCTAAGCATGAAAGATTAATTCCTGATTTATTGTTTCCATTATGTAAATCAACAATGTTGACTTTTATTATGGAAATCGCTCACCCAAAAATACAGGCTCCAATTACAGCTTACTTATCATTTCCACAGGATCTTGAGCTTTGTTAAAACAAACAAGTTAAAAGGAAATACAACATCTGGAGTAGAAACCCGCAAATTGGCCTTATCATTTTTTTTATTTGTGTTTTTTAACTGGTTAGCAGATAAATGCATTTTAGGAAATGAAAGTGCGAATGTAAACTCTAAAAGCCTCTTTGCCTCCCTTACAGAGTAGACCTTTGTATTTTTTGTCATTTAAATGTCAGTTTTTTCTAATATTGGAGTTTTTATGTTTTTTCTCTTTACCACAGGCAATTTGAACGTCACCCTGCAGGTGTGGGACATAGGAGGCCAAACATTAGGAGGGAAAATGCTGGATAAATACGTATATGGAGCTCATGTAAGGGCGCACAGAGAACCAGCTTTTTATTCTATATAACAAACATGTAGACATCTCTATTTATGCTGCCACTTCCTCTCTGGGAACTTAAGCCCTCTAACATGAAGAGAAAAAAACTCAGGAAGGAAAGAAATTTGTAAATCTGCAAACCAAATGTTAATACATGATTTGTCACATTGGAGAATAAAGTCATGGGAAGCACAGGAAGAATTAGTTTCCAGTTTGGTAATATCCGTGTATTGGTGACTCTGTGCATGCTTATTATTACAGTCTCAGCAGTCATTCAAAGCCTGCCACTCCCTCCCTGTGGAGGGAAATCATAATAAACTGTCATTTGGATTCATAGTGAAGTGCAGCAGGTCAGTGGAGCTTTAAAAAAATCCCTATATCTCTAGTTTTCACAGAGCTGCCAGACTTGGGTGGTTAAACTGAAAAATGTTGATAATACTGTAGGTCAACACTGTGAGCAATAAGTATAGTTGTAACCACAAAGGATTTGCAATTATATGACAAATGCAAGTAATTTGACTTATTTTGTAGGCTAAGTAACTTCCAGTGTTTTGATAATATTTGCCTCATATGCACAAAAGCTGACATGACTAAATGATCTGTTGACTCTCACCTTTTATTTAATGCTTGTTCACTGGAAAATTTTACATGCTGTTGATTAACATGACAGCCGAGCTTTGTACAAACACAACAGTTTGTGTCGGTGCTTACCAGTTTATACGCCGCAACTTAAGTGCCCGCAGGTAGCTGTGTTGTTTTACAGCAGATGACACACTCGTTCACCTTTAGATCATATCTTGTTTGAAAAGCCTAATCCTAAAACCAGTACTGAAGCTCTAAAAACATGCAGCAGTACGAGAATACATTTTTGTAATGTTTATCCTTAGAACCTGGATAAACGGTTGAGCATTCTTGTTCATTTCAGAAATCTATTTGGCTTAATTAAAGTCAATTTTTTCTCTTGATGTTTGCTCTAATATTATCTCTGTGTTCTTCCTTCGTGAGAAAAATCTGGTGCATCACACCGCCCCATTACGGCACTCTGCTTTGGGAGTTTGTCATTAGGGAAGTGTAGAAGTTTCACACCTTTTGTTCGGCACTGTGCATCCTGTAATCAATCATGGCTGTTCAGAGAGGCTCGCTGTAATTGTCAAGAGGGGTAAGCTGTCGTCGCCGACCATGCGTGTTGTGACAGTGCGTGTCCGTTGGACAAAAAGCAACAGACACCCCTCCAGTCATGTTGCATCATGCAGTAAACGTAGAGACATTTACTCTGGCTCATGTTCATTTCTAGACCCTTTTGAAAAGGCGAAGCCTTGTGTAGTTAGAGATAGTTGACTCATGCGATTATTATTTGTCTTGCACTGTGCAAGCACCTCTTGTATCTGTTTGCTTTTTGATTAATTTATGTGTTCATGTAAACAGCTCCTTCTGGCCTGAGTGTTTAACCAAACACGGCTCTTGTATCGTTGCATGACTGTTTCTGTCGTGCAGCGAGCGTTTAGGATTATGGAGGGAGGAGAAAAAATGTCTCGAAGCAGACAACCTTCATTCATTAGCTCAGACAGCAGATAACCAAACCTGACCTCCATTCTGCAGTGAATCTGCAGTATGCTTACACAACTGGGAGTAATTTATGTGCAAATCACTATTTTCATAATAAAAAAGATCCTCAGCTTCGTTTTAGTTTCATGATAGTACTAAAGTTATGTTTGAGTGAATGAGTGTGACCCCTACTCTAAGAAGTGGAGCAGTGCCACCTACTGTTGCCTTCCTGGCTCAATTATATTCATGAATGTGACTATGTGGGTCAAAAATGAGTAACTGCCTCCCACTTGATTCCCTCAGAAGCAGCTGATTATTATTTTTTTCTCGGTCCAGCTACTTATCATATATTAACATTAAAATGCCACGCAGAATTAAGATTATTTTCAAAATCACAGCCCCTTTAAGTACATATTGATCAGTCAACATTTTTTGTTAAATGTCCCCGACCCTTAAAAGTTTACCTAAAATACACTTTTTACAAAGTTCTCCTCAAAAAATAGATAAAGCGTTGCAGCATCTTTGTATTGAAACTATGATATATCCTACAATATTATTGCTCAGTGTTGACTATAAAAAATGTGGTGAAAAAAATTTATTTGGCTTTTTAAAAAAAATATAATTAGTATTTGCATCTTTAAACGGCACGATTTCAGCCAGCCCCTGTATACTTCAAGAGCTTCTGAAAATATGTACAGTATTGGAGAGTAGGTAGGTAAAATTTTACAGATTTGACACAATCCCACACAGGTCGCCCCACTAGGAGCAATCAATTACTTTTACAGAATGATCCTTGTTGGTAGAAAATAATCAGTATACATCTGTTATAAATGTGAACTTCTGAAATCGGTGTTTGTTAGCATTAACACTGTTTGCCTCCTCTTTGTCCAATACAGGGGGTTCTACTGGTATACGATATCACCAACTACCAGAGCTTTGAGAATCTAGAGGATTGGTTTAGCATGGTCAAGAAGGCCAACGAGGAATCTGATATTCAGCCAGTTATCTCCTTGGTAGGCAACAAAAGTAAGTATTGCACGAACAAAAAATAAAATGCACACAAAAAAGACCATAGACACAGACTATAAGAATGATTACACTGCTTTGAAAGAACTTTATTTGCAGGATTTTTATTTCAGAAGCTGCATATGAAATTAGGTTATTACAGGTTTTTGTTTGAGTATTTTACCCTGATGCATTTTTCATCTGAGTGCCTGTGTTTGTGTGGAGGAGTGCATATGTGATGGTAGCAGACGTGTTTGTTAGAGCACCAGATAACTGATTGGTGTGATAAGAGAGCGAAGTTTGAGAGCGATGGGAATGCTGATGTTTGTGAACTCCTGGGCGTGACTGATGATGATTTAATATAGGCCAGCGGACCCAGGCTACCGCTTATCTGCCCCCCTCACCCATCCCACAGTCTGATTCTGCTCTCCTGTCCCAAATCGGTTAAGGTGAGGGACTGGACATTAACCAGACGGCTCTTTTCCTATTAGCCTGCAGCCGTCCCAGCATCTCCAAAATAAAGACCAATAATGATGACTCTTTTAAACATCCCCGTGACAGATGTGGAGTCATGGCTGCCGTTGTGTTATTTTAAAGCGAGGCGTCACTGTGTGTGTGTGTTATGGTGACTGTCCACCTTCCCAGGCAATGATGAACGGTCAACAGAGCGGTGCCTACACACAGGAAACTCGCTAATGTTACTCAACGCAGATCATAGGTCACGGTTTAATTCGCCTGTCTAGAGCAGATTCTCTTGTCTTCACATCCGTTGCGTTTTCTAATGCCCCGGCTTTAACAGTGGGCGCCTCTGTATTTAGGCTGGAGTTTGGGATGTGCTGGTGAGTGTGTGTACTGTAATACTTAAGTAGTGTACATCCCGCTGTCAAGCTCCTCATCCACGCCCCCCCCACACCCACCACCCCCACAGTTACTTTACCTCTAATGGCTCTAATGCTGAGAATGGTCCATGTGTGTTTTTTCTGTTCCTACACACTGAAAAAAAGAAAAACACAATCCCACACAGATTGCCCCACTAGGAGCAATCAATTACTTTGCGAGAGTAAGAATCCCCGAACCCTCCCATGGTGTCCGTTTTCTTTATTTTATATTTTCCAGGGTGCTCGGCAAAGTTAGTCTAGATATTCTTTTAATCTATTTTGCAAAACATCTACTGTTTTGTAGTACTGTGGCTCTTCCCTCCTCCAATTGTAATACTTTAACAGTGTTGTGAGCATATGAAAACACAGCATTCTTTGGTGAGCAGAGTTTAGATGGCTTTTGAATAGTTCCCATGATGTTGGGCTGAATGAGGCAGCATGTTTGTGACAACCAAAATAGAAGTACAGACATAACAAGGAGCTTATAAAAACACTACAGATTTATGTCTCTGTGATGTCTTAGGGGGAGATTGTGGTGTTTCACCACTCAGATATTTTTAGTGGTTCCACTTAGATTAACTTAAGGTGAACAGTGGCTGTGGTAATACTTACTTTAGTGGCCGTTTACTGCTGGAAGAATATTCAGATAAAAAAATATCTATAACAGTATTATAACAAGTTGATTTGAATACTAATAAAAGTCAACATGCATGCTTCAGTCAGATAATACTGTATTTGGCTTAGTGACAGCTACTATACACTGAGCTTTAAAATCCAGTACTACTACTGTTCCTGCCTTCTACTCTAATTTGAACACTGTCTTCTTTTCCCCGTGTACGGTAATTGAGCCGTCGAAGCAGACAGGTTCATTAGTGATGCCGTCCCCTCCTCTCCTTACCCTGGCCTGGCTGCCCTCCTGTGCCATGTCGCTGCTGGGAAACAGCCTTTCCTTTCTTCGGCTTTGAATGACCAGCTAGGGTTAAGTGTACTTGTTAAGCATCAGTATGCTGCACCCCATAACCCTCAACCTGCTGCCCAGAGTCTTATGTCAAATAATGGCACCACTTGTAACAATTCAGAGAGGGAGCCCATGAAATGTTTTATTGAGGGCTCACATATGTGCACAGAATTATTTATGCAGTTGCATGCACACACATGCACTTAGGTGAAAGAACACACTAGTCGAATTTCTGGGAAAACATTGGTAATGGAAGAATCCTAAGCTTCTGGTCTGTCTAAACACACTATAATGTTTATTACAGTGCATCCTCACGTAATACCGTATGGTACACAGGAACCTCTCAAGAGATATGTTGGCTTGTTATGCGGTCATCCCTTCCAACACTTGAATGCTTCATTTTTAGTGAAGTAACAAGTGCTGTGTGTTTTGAAAGTGCTCCAGATGATAAATTCTCCCTCTTTCTGCTTCAGCTGCGATGAGCCTGTTTGTGACTGTTTGCTTTTTAAACGAGAGATTGTCTGAAATCTGTGATTTAACAAAGCAAAAGCACAAAACCGTGGCAGTATTGATCCATATTTTTGCATCTTTTTTTTTTTTTTTTTTTTTGCCAGTCCCGTTTGGCTCTTTTGCCATCAGAATTGTTGTCTAAAGGCAAAGAAAGATGCCCAACGGATTTACTTTACCACATATTTTTGCATCTTAATAAGAGCTGTTAAAATTGGCATACAGTGCTGTTGTGTTGAAATAACTGATGTTACTGTTCAAAATTAGTACCCATATTTCTTTGTAGGCATTAACTCTGTGTCGTTTATCAAACCAATTTGTTTTTATTAAGTAGGGATCACAGGACCATGGCTCCCTCC